>NW_028318464.1:1973333-2314166 GCF_062004578.1 Staurois parvus | reverse complement strand
TTGATCTTTTACATTTTTTTACTGGACATGTTTAATAGCAAAAAATTAAAAATATAGTTTTTTTGTGAAAATTGTCAGGGTTTTTTTGTTATAGCGCAAAAAATAAAAACCACAGGCGATCAAATTATTTCACCAAAGTATGTTGCGCTCCTTATTAGTTTTTAATATCCCTTAAATTAATACTAATATCCCCGTTTATACCCCTGTAATTGATAATCACATAAATACAAAAAAGTGATCTAATACCAAAAAATTAATAAAATTAAAAAATATATTATCGTGCCATTAACTAAAAATAAATCCTCAACTGTGATAATAACTTAATATCCAAGTGATTTTTTTGATTATAAAAAACTCAATAATTCATATTGTTAATACATACCAGTGATTATAAATTATTTTTAAAACTAATTATTATACCAATTACACATTAATAAAAAATAATTCTCAAAAATAATTGTGAATAACCATTCATTTATAATTAGTGATATATAAAAAATGTCCCATCAATCATAAAAATAGTGACTCTGTGCTTATTAATCTTCAATCCGTGACTTTTTGTGAATCCTCCGATTAGTACAGATGTAAGCTCACCTCCTTAAATGCCTACAATTAGGCTAAATGCGCTTTCGGTTCACCTCCTTTGGAACCTGCTTATCCCTCCTTATGCTGTTACAAGCCTCCTATATTATCCTCTTTTTGCGTCTCTCCACATGCAGAAAAAAATTTCCAAGCATAGTGTTTTATCCTTTTAAAAGACTCCTTTATTCCCACCAAGTAGTACACTCACATTTTATCTGATCAATATCAAGCAATCTCATGTGTAACAAATCCTCTGCTGACCGCTGAGTCATGAACCCGCCGTCTGTCAAACAATCCGGCTACCTCCGAGTGACGTCGCAGCCCCACCCCTACGCGTTACGCCACTGGTCACGTGGCTTCATCAGGGGGTTGTGATAATCGTGAGTGTACTACTGGGAATAAAGGAGTCTTTTAAAAGGATAAAACACTATGTTTGGAAATTTTTTTCTGCATGTGGAGAGACGCAAAAAGAGGATAATATAGGAAGCTTGTAACAGCATAAGGAGGGATTAATCCCAGAGGGGATAATCAGTGGATAAAGGATATCTCTATTATACAAGAAAGGATCCCCATATTCCAATCTAAAAGGAAAAAGTCTTAATCAAGCAGGTTCCAAAGGAGGTGAACCGAAAGCGCATTTAGCCTAATTGTAGGCATTTAAGGAGGTGAGCTTACATCTGTACTAATTGGAGGATTCACAAAAAGTCACGGATTGAAGATTAATAAGCACAGAGTCACTATTTTTATGATTCATGGGACATTTTTTATATATATGTAATTGGTATAGTAATTAGTTTTAAAAATAATTTATAATCACTGGTATGTATTAACAATATGAATTATTGAGTTTTTTATAATCAAAAAAATCACTTGGATATTAAGTTATTATCACAGTTGAGGATTTATTTTTAGTTAATGGCACGATAATATATTTTTTAATTTTATTAATTTTTTGGTATTAGATCACTTTTTTGTATTTATGTGATTATCAATTACAGGGGTATAAACGGGGATATTAGTATTAATTTAAGGGATATTAAAAACTAATGGAGCGCAACATACTTTGGTGAAATAATATGTATGCACAGTGGTAGTTATGTGTTTGATGTTTGCGATTCATTAGAAGTAAGGAATATTTTGTTTAGATTTGTGCTTTAAGGTGGTTATTTGGTAGAAATAATTTTGGCTCGCAAGGTATATAGAAATTTGTTTCCATCAAATAGCACCAAAAGAAAGCTGCATTTGTGGGGAAAAAAGGATGTAAATTTCATTTGGGTGCAGTGTTCCATGACCGCACCATTGTCAAAGTAACGCAGCGCCATATTGTGAAAAATGGCCTGGTCAGGAAAGGGGGTAAAGTGGTTCTAAAGGCTAAAGGTTTTTTTTTACCTTCATGCATGAAGGTAAAAACACTTGTGTGTGCAGCAGCCCCCCAAATACTCATTTAAGACTCCTCTTGATCCACCGCTGTGCACTCGAGTCTCGGCTATCCCGGGACTCCCTCTTCTCATTGGCTGAGACAAAAACAGGAGCCATTGACTACCACTGCTGTCAATAACACCCATAAGAGGGAGACTGAACCACAGCACTGTGTGTGAATGGACACAGGGAGCAGGGGGTGCCCCTATAGCAAGCTGCTTGGTGTGCGAGCACCCGACAGGAGGGAGGGGCCAATAGAGCCTGCGGGGCACCCGAGAAGAGGAGGATCTGGGCTGCTCTTTTCAAAATCATTGCACAAAGTATGTAAGTATATACATGTTTGTTATTTTTTCTTAAAAAAAACCTTTAGAATCACTTTAAAAATGTTTGAATCCAAGATTAACACATTGATAAATAGCCCCCTATAGCATACATTATAAAAAGGCTCTAGTGTTGTTTTGGATGACTGACACAATAGACGGTTGATTTTGAAAATCTTTTCATTGATCATTAAAAACACATATTAATGATTATCTAGAAATTGATAGCTTTTAGGTAGTACAATGCAACTTTAGATAATTGCAGGTGTGTATGCTGCATATATGTATTATTGTACAGCTTTCTTTTCTTAAGAGTGTATAATCACCATGATTATCTATCATTAAAGAGGATCTTTGTTATAAATGGAAATTCTTCACCTGCATCAGGACCCTTTTTATGTTGACATGGAGGTGTCAATCCTTTGCAAGTTTTCAATATTGAGTGGATTCCACATTTCATACATAGTACCACCTGCTGGTAAAATATGGTATCATGGCTGCTCCAGTAATCAAATTCTCTGGGGGGGAATTCATTAAAACAGGCAGAATCTGGAGCAGCTGTGTTTAGGAACCAATTAGATTCTAACTTCAGCTTGTTCAGTCTAGCTTTGAAAATGAAATCTAGAAACTGACTGGTTGCCTTGCACAGCTTCTCCAGATTGTGGCTGACCAGTCTTAGTAATTTCCCCTCTGTGTATTTTATCAGATGAGGAGGGATCCATGACTGCAATGGTGGGAAAAAAAGGTGCTACAATTAAAATAACTTTACTAAAAAAAAAAAAAATGAAATCGCCTAGTTCATTGCTTTCTTTTTGTGTAGTAACAAGAAGAGATCCCCCCCTTTTAGACTCTGCTAGTAACCCTCTGCAAGATTGTGTTTCTGCTGTTGTCTACCATGCTTTGCAGACTTCTGTGTGACCATTAAATACATTGATTCCCACACTGAGGTATTATATTTTATGGTCAAAATGCAATAATTTAATGCAGGCCATAGACGGGGAGAAAACCGGATGTTTTTTTTTTAGAAAAATGAAAAATCTGTCGTTCAATCAGCCGACATTACCACCATTGGTAAAAAAACGTCGGATGATTTTCGTCCCGTCTACGGCCAGCAATTAATATAATGGCGGTGTCCCTGCAGAGAGCTCTGCTATATTTGACATTTAAAAGAAGAAGAAATAGAATATGAATAATAATAATAATAATAAGAAGAAGAAGAAGAAGAAGAAAAAGTTGCAACATTGTATCTATTTGTATCCATTTCAGATACAGATGTTTCTATTCAGATACAAATAGATACAATGTTGCAACCCTTATACTTTTAAATGTCAAATATCATAGCAGAGTGCTCTGCAGGACACCGCTAATAGATTTGACATTTCTAAGTATTGCGGTTGCAAACATTGTATCTATTTGTATGGATACAAATAGATACAGATGTTCTTCTTTTTCTTTGGTCACGGCTTATGCACATTTTTTTAATCGGGAAAAAGATTGGCCGATTTGCCCATCGTTGCCGTGAAAATCGTCCGATGGGCAAAATCGGCCATTTTTTTTCCAACATGGATGATTAAAAAATGTGTCAAAATCAAGAAAACTGGCCGACCAATTCAGCCACTAACGATCCGAAAATCGGCCGATTATTTTTTTGGATGAATTTTCGGCTGGTTTTCTCCCCGTCTATGGCCTGCATAATAAAAGCAGGTACTAATTCAAAAAAATCTGAAGAATATATTCTTCAGATTTTTTTTAACATATAAAAAAAGTAATTTTAACATATTTTTATATATATTTGTAAATGCATTCCAAAAATATAGGTTTGTGTTTTTAAAGACAAATAGTATATTTGAAATGCATTTTTAAAAATATTTTTCATATATTTTGTAAGAAAACCGCATTTCAACATGCAGTATATACCGTATTTTTTACTCCATAAGACGCACTTTTTTTCCCCAAAAAGGAGGAAAATGCCAGTGCGTCTTATGGAGCGAATGTGGTGTAGCCGGTCTGGTACTTCCGCCGCCGACACTGTGTCAGAATACCGGGCCGGCCACTCAGCTCTTCTCTGCAGCAGGACCTTACCTGTTCCTCGGTCCAGCACTGTAAAGTCTTCCCGTGCCGGCATCTTTAGTGTGGGAACCCGGATGTGACAGCCGGGTGCCCACTGCGCATGCGTGAGAAGTGCTGCGCTTTGTGATTGGCCCGGCGTCTTCTGGGACCTGTCATGTGTCCAAGAAGACACCGGGCCATTAACAAAGCACAGCGCTTCTCTTGCATGTGCAGTGGGCACCCGGCTGTCACAGCTGGGTGCCCACACTAAAGGGAGGACAACTCCGCGGAGGTGGGAGCGGGTACCTGTCAAATTCAGGTACCCGCTCCCCCTCCCTCCCCAAAGGTCCGCAGTCTTTGGTCATCCCCTGTACTGTCTGCAGTCTCTGGTCATCTCCTGTACTGTCTGCAGTCTCTGGTAATTTCCTGTACTGTGTCCACAGTCTCTGGTCATTTCCTGTACTGTGTCCGCAGTCTCTGGTCATCTCCTGTACCGTGTCCGCAGTCTCTGGTCATCTGCTGTACCGTGCCCGCAGTCTCTGGTCATCTCCTGTACCGTGCCCGCAGTCTCTGGTCATCTCCTGTACCGTGCCCGCAGTCTCTGGTCATCCCCTGTACCGTGTCCGCAGTCTCTGGTCATCTCCTGTACCGTGTCCACAGTCTCTGGTCATCTCCTGTACCGTGTCCGCAGTCTCTGGTCATCTCCTGTACCATGTCCGCAGTCTCTGGTCATCTCCTGTACTGTGTCCGCAGTCTCTGGTCATCTCCTGTACTGTGTCCGCAGTCTCTGGTCATCACCTGTACTATGTCTGCAGTCCATTGGTTCAGAATATATTATTTTTCTTGTTTTTCTCCTCTAAAACCTAGGTGCGTCTTATGGTCAGGTGCGTCTTATGGAGTGAAAAATACGGTATATATTTATTGAAATATATTGAATATGGCCAAAATTGTAGTATTTCAAATATATGGCAATATATTTGGGAAGAATATTTTTAAGATATATTTCAAATATATTTTTCTTCCATATGGGTATGCCCAATCAACGGGCTTCCTGAGTAGGCATCCTGTTTGCAGCCCATGAAGGGGGCACAAGCGCATGTGACCCTTGACTAGCCAATCAGGGTGTAGTCTGGAGGTGAGCATATATTGTTCATGGGAGGTGCAAGCATGAGTAGCACTGATGATCAGTTATAGAAGATATTGGTGCACAGAGACATTGGGACACGTGAATAATTTGGTGGAAAATCTTACTACTTTTAACTTTTTAAGGTTTATCATTTTATAATGAAGGTTTTGGTGTTGTGTGGCATCTTTTGCTGCATTATATGGTAAAATCCGAAACAAATTTGAGAATTTCCAATTTCTTTTAGGATTATTTTCCACAAATATGAGATTTAGATGATGGATTTGCATTACTTTTTAAAATGACCCCTTTATCTAAATTTTCCCTCAAAAAGTCCATGATGTTATTGTTCTATACATATTATATATATATATATATATATTATTTCATTGCACTTGTTTAAAAGAAATCTGTCAGGGCCGAAGCATGAGAGCCGTCTCACAATCTGGAAGTCACTGACCTGGAGAGAGCATGTTCACTTCACATCAGCATTTGGGACAGCCTTGGAACTACAGATTGGGGATGATTTACTAAAACTGGAGAGTGCACAATCTGGTGCAGCTCTGCATGGCAGCCAATCAGCTTCCAACTTGTTCTATTATGCTTTGACCGAAAAACCTGGAAGCTGATTGGTTTCTGTCCAGATTTTACTCTCCAGTTTTACTAAATCATCCCCACTGTATGTTGTCCTTTGGTCTTGCACACATAGTCATTAAATGGTAGCTTAGGTTATGCACCTATGGGCATTAAATGGAGGCTTGGATCGCTAAACTGCGTGTTCTCCTAACATAGATCATGAAAAAAGTATATGGCTCAATAGAAAAACTTCACTTTTGCACTGCTTTCAAAGTTTCCTGCAATGTCTAGACCAGTCTTTCTCAAACTTTTAAACAAAGAGGATCCCTTGAAATAACTTTCCTGTCTCAGGGAACCCTTGCTAAAAAAAACCCTAGCTAAAAATGACTATATCTACAACCGATGATACATCAGTGTGATGGTTAGTGGGAAGAATGCTCCTTACATGTGTTGTCATTAGGAAGAATTACCCCCTTACAGATAGCTAAAAGGATCAATGGTGTCATCAGGAATTTATCTGAGAGGCACAAATTGTTAAAGGAACCCCTAACAACCTCTGAAGGAACCCAAGGATTCCATTGAACCCTGGTTGAGAAACCCTGGTCTAGACTGTGCTTGACACTGCAGACCTATTTGTTTTTCAAATTCCCTCCAGGCAGGGAGAGCACTAAAAGTAAAGAACATGCCACAGATGTCATCTAAACTAAACATAGATAAGGGTTGGTCACACTTCCTGCAGGGTAAAACACTTTGGGGTTTATTTACTAAAGCTGGAGAGCAGAAAACCAGGCTCAATTCTGCAGAGAAACCTTCCAGGTTTTATTACCAAAACTCAATTGAACAAGCTGAAGTTAGAAGCTGATTGTTTTCTATGAAGAAGTCAGACTGATTTTGCACTCTCCAGCTTTAGTAAATAAACCCCTGTGTTTCACCTTGCAGGAAGTGTCAGTTCTGGCCGACGGTGCCTTGCACTTTTAAAATGTTTTTTTCCTCTATTGAAATATCACATTTCATTCATTTTTGTATGCAGCAGCTGATCTGCAGCGCATAGAAACATAGGTCAACCTTTAAATAAGCTGCGATGCAGAAATCTGCAACATTTGCATTTTTCCATCTCATGGGGCATCTCACCCGAAGGTTGCATTTAAGTGGCAACAGGGCACACTGAAATCAGTTTTCTGCCTGCCTTTGCAGAGATTGGCATTTTTCTAGTGCAGAACAATGCTGATTTTGGCAAAAGTGTAAATGAGCCTGAACTCTTGGTCAACAATCCTAGAGGTCTCCGAATGTACACAGGCATCAAAATTAGATCATGAATATTTCTAATGTCTACCCGATGTTCCCTGAATTCTGGTTTTAATCCTCCATTTTCTTGGGCTTTGCTTTATTTAAACACAGGGGATATTGATTTTCGAAACAAACTTTATACTTCCAAGATCAATTTGTCCTGTGTTTAAATGTACAGTACATGCATTTCGATGCATTCAGATTATCTAATCTGTCCTGAGACACACAGAATTCCATTTTTTTCTAAAAGCAGATGAAGTGAATGCACCTCAACACAGGTAAACGCACAGTGTGAATTATACCATTCAAAATAGTTACGTACATTTACTGTACATGTGTTTAGAAATGTCATATAAATGCATGTAATTGCATGCTCATGTGAATGAGGTCTGAATGGTGTAGTGAACCAAATGGTTCTATACAAACAAGCACTTAGTGATGAGTTCTTTTTGCTCCTATTTTAGACAAACCCAATCTACAGCTTCTGATGATTTTGACTTTGTGGCAGCTGTTCCTGTCAATGGCTTCCGAAGTGGCAATACAGCTGACGCTGGAGATTTAAACACCACTGCTAGGCGCATTGAGCATGGAGCACTTACTCACCATGACACAGTTATATGTACCAAAATATCAGATCTGTAATTGGGTTTTTGCGGACTACCAACTAATGTTGCTCTGCTGTAGTATCAGAAAGTTCTCCCAGCAGACCTTCCAGTGGTGGAGCAGGCACATTGAGTGACACAAATAGTAATTGTTTAATAAAATAACACTGTATGTTTTTGGAGGAAACATGATAAATACAAATGACTGACATCTAATTCTGCTATCTATATTTAAAAACACCAGTCATAATCAGTTAGATTCATAAAAGTCTTTATATAGGTTGGACTTGTTAAAAAGAAATTTTGAGTAATAGAACATGATTATTAGAAAAAAAAAGTAAATACTGTAAATATATCGCTGAAAGACAAGTCACCCTATATACTTACTCAATATCTCTGGTATACATATGACTTCACTAAGCAGATGGCACTCAGTCATATCATGTCTTGATAAGAATTTGTTCAATAAAGGAATATATAACAGTCAGAAAAGGCCTATGACATCAATGAATGCACTACATATTTCGCCATTTCGGTATGTACAGATGTCAATCACAGTGAAAAGGTGCAATCCCTCTGAGTAAATAACTTGCGTCTTAGATATTATAAGCAAATGAACATGATTAGGAAAATACATTCATTTGTAATAACTTGGCCATGTTTAGCCAATAATAAGAATTGGGTAGTTCATTGATGATTCAGAGTTCCCATCATGGTCTTCCTTAAGTTGTAACCTACCATAAAAACAAGAATATATGTTATAACTATGCAATGATAAAAAAAAAAAGACACAACATCAGTAAGGTTAGTAAGGCTTATTACCATGCTCAGATTGAAAGTTGACCTCTATGCAGATATAAAATGATTTAATTCCGTAATGCAATTATTAAAATCATTATATTTATTTTCAAAGACAACAGCTATAAGTACATGAATCTTTCTTGGTAATGGCCTTATGTAAATGTATACAAAGCAGCATCCAGGCTGGGACAGCAAGAGTAACCACTCTATTGCTCTTTTGTTTTTCACAGTGCTGTCAGTCTAGCTGTGTGGACATGCTTACAGGAGGGGAGAGCACAAGGATATACTAATGTGTCTGCATGTTCATTGCCAAGTCATAGGTTGGAGTAGTTTCCTGACCTGGTTGTACTGCTTAATTGTACTGTAATCTGTAAGAAGTTTCTGACCAGGAAGGGGGGTCTGGATTAAAAAAACTGACTAAACAGAATTACAAATTCTTTTTCAGGTGGAACACTTGGGCAACATAGACATTTGGTTTCTGTTTCAGATACTGTTCTTTGAGAAATCAGGTTCAATGCCTTGTAGTGACTGCTCCAGCATCTACACAGAACTCAAACCCACTAAGTTTGTGTAGTTGAAAACCTATAGGTGTTAGCCGTCTAGCTATATGAGGCCAGTCATAAAATCAATGCGGTAGTAGACTGTCCCTTTTGGTCTGCAGCTTGTCATGAATTATGCAGACTATTTAGTCATGCTCTACTGCATATGCTTGCACATGAATCTTCAGCCGGTTAACGATTTGTATGCCTGATTTCCTGCTATCTGCTGGTTTAGACAATTTTTATAGATGTTCCTACAGCACAAGCACCAAAAATCTATTCAAACTGCAATGGCCCATGGATATTGTTAGGCTATTCTGTGATATTCAGTATGTAAAAATAAATGGAACTCCAGTTACCTAAGATTTATGAAACCATATTTTAAGTCATTGAAGGGACAAGAGAGCGATAACTCAATGATTCTGGTTTCACTAATCAATCACTGAAGATTTTGTTTTCTTTTTTACATGGTGAATCTGTATATTAAACAGAATAAAAGAGGTCTTTTTAAAGAATTGTGTTTCCGGCTAGAAGAAACCTAACTCACCCCTTAATTTTAAAAGGAAAACTGAATAATTTAATATGTATATCTTATTTTATAACAGTATGTTAAAACCCAATTGCTAAAGTCATTTTCTGGATTTTTTTAAATCTGCAGCTTTTATTAAAAAAATGACTGGTGATCTTTAAATAGGGGTCCTTGTTGAAGCACTTTCTTTTATAGGGTGATGATGTTCTGTCACTGTCTTCTGACTGAATCACCTTGTCAGATGGGCTTCCCATGGAGACTACAAGTGGCTTTTTCAACATACAAGGTCCACTGTTGTCACCATCAGGAAACCTACCAAGAAATGCCATGTTGGAATGCATGTACACAGAAGGTGGCAGCAAGGAAGCTGCAGAAGATATGAATTTCACCATTTATTTGCTGCATTTTATCTTAAAAACATGATGACTGTTAATGATAAAGTCATAAATGTTATTCAGTTAGAGCTGTGTTTCTCAAACTTTTTTCAGTCAAGGCACCCTTTACAATTCTGCACAATCTCAAGGCACCCATTACAAAATGTTAAAAACTAAACTAACAGTTTTACAGAACACAGCAATATCTGCACATGTGGGACACCAAACGTCAGAGGTGATTTATTCTTCCAAAGCAAATACACCTTTGCACACTGGTAATGACTAGTATTCCATTGTTTCTCTTCTCCCTCAGTTTCTCTCCTTCAGTCAGCTAATGTGACCCCAGTGCTGATGGACAGGGGCAGAGAAGAGGCAAGCAAGGATGCTGTGCAGGAGCCCAATGTCCTTATCAACTGATGACAATGGCTTTTCATGTCGTCGGCAGCTAGAAAGTTGTAATGATGCACAATGGAAACCTGTGGCTTTATGTAACTAAAAGGCAGGCTTGTATACAAGTTTTGGGCAATTTTTAGGCATTTTTCCAAGGTACCCCTGAAGATACCTGAGGGCACCCTACTTGAATAAAGGCAGAGTTAGAATTTACAGCTACTTTAATAAGTAACTTTGATGTGACCTTTGCATTGTTATTTGCTTTAAGAATTATATCATCATAATGGTAGTGGCTACCTGCATGTCAGACAGTAAAAATGGCATCTTGTTGAATGGCTGAATCCATAAAACTAATTGTATCTAGAGACTGTGCTGTTACAATTTGAAAAAACTAAATACAAGGAATTAGTATTTGTACTTGCAATAGCACAAAAACTCAAGGTGGCCATACGCTGGGCAAAATTCAATCAGTGGTTGTGCTTTCAGCACCATTCCACCTACCATCCTTTGATTAAAAAATGGAGGGTATTCTACACCATTTAAGATCCTTGGATCATATACTAGTTATCGACTAGATTATATATACTAGATTTCATCTGCACAGTTCTCACAATTTTATGGGGAATAAAACAGTGCATGGAGCACCAGGTTCGCTTAAATAGTAAGTGTTTCCCTGACACAGGGAGCATTGTTTTTTTCTGTACATGCATTGGGGTTATATTCTTTGAACAGTGTAAGAAAAAAAGGCATACAGTGATTGGTGTTGCTGTTCATCTTGGGTGATGGGTGGGATTGGGTAGAAAACTATACTTTTAGTACAGTTATCCTTTAAGTAGATCCCCTCCCCAGAAATTACCTGTCAACACAGTCTCTTTACCAAAAGTCTCCTGAATGGGATCTGCATGGAACAATCTCCATTCATCTCTATGGTAAGGACATCAGCTATTTGTCTAAATGGGGAATGGCCATCCAAAGAAATGAATAGAGATTCAGAATCAGAACTCAACCAGGCACTTTGGGTAAACAGGCAGTGTGGCTACAAGCAAAAATAAACATTTCTGAGGATAAGAAACACTTTGATGGAGCACTGGGGGAAGGAAGCACATAATCAAATTATCTAATTAGATTTAAAGCAATAGTAAAGTCCTTGTATTGATTTATACCTACAGGTGAGCCTATAATAAAGCCTACCTGTAGGTACAGTAAATATCTCCTAAACGTGCACCGTTTAGGAGATATTTACTTTATTAGCACTAATGACACCACTGGCATGTGCACACTGTGATCTCAATGGACTGCATAACATCCATTGAGATAGTTGTGCTAAGACCGGGACTTCCACACATCTCGGCTCGGCCATTCAAACGGCCGTAGCCTGCAAACCTGGAAGGAGGACCATGTGAAGATGAAAGCCCTGTCAGTAGTGACAGCACACCTCTGGAGGGCTTCCTTTTAATTTATATCTTTGATAATGTGCTAGTATGCAGTGCAATGGGTGGTTTACTACCACTTTAACTAACTGTTACCTTCATATGGCAAAATGTGTATTGTGAAATTTGATTTGAAAAAAAAAAAAAATACTTACATCCAACTAGAAGAGCTTCTCATAGCAACACTCACAGTGAACCACATCCCTATGAATAAAGATGCTGTCAATTAAATCTCCCATTGGCTTGTGGCAAATTCCACACTGTGAAGATAAACACACAATGACATATGATCAGACATACATTCATACAAATACAGTGAATTATTGCCTCATAAATTCTGCAGACAGAACAGAGTGTGGGTATAGTGCAAAGATATTACCATGTTCCCTCAAAGTTATCACCTTTTATGTACGAGGGGCCTCCACACATTGTTCTGTGCATTGGGAGACTTAGGATGAACCCTGATCATAGCAAAGGTGATGGAGTTTCTCAAAGTACACAGGTAATGTCATAAGGCCCTAATCAGCAACTTAATTCTATGTCTCAAGTTAGCTATACAAATTAGGATTCTCTTGTTCAGTATACCGGTCAGAATACCCAAAAAGTGACTGCACCTGCTCAACTGCACGAACTGTTTGGCTGAGAATTTTTCAAGTAGTTTCGATATTCAGGTCCAAGCGAATGAGCCAGGTGGTGAAAACAGGGTCACCCACTGCTCAAATTTCAGTAAATTCTGCAGGATCTGGTTAAAATTCAAGCCATGTATGGCCAGCATGAGCTTCGTAGGCACAGCAATATATTTGTCGGTGAAGATGATGTTTGGCAAAACTAAATCTTTATACCATGAATAACTGCGGAAATGTGAGGAGGCCAGTTTGTGCGGTGCTTCAGTCTAATTCCATGAGGAGCACTCTGGGTCTAGAGCAGCAAAAACCACTGGGCAGCCTTGGGAGAAAGGACCACTGGCTCAGGAGCTGCTCCATTTCACCAGTTAGCAAATATGATCCTGTCTAAAGACTTGTAGAAAGTTATCTATCATTACATAAGCTATCAATCAATACTTGATCAATCAACTTGTCTAATTAATCCATCAAAATTTTACATATATATTTATACACTCACCGGACACTTTATTAGGTACTCCTTGCTAGTGCTAAGAAAATATCATCCACACTATTACACCACTACCAGCAGCCTGAACCGTTGATACAAGGCAGGATGGATCCATGATTTCATGTTGTTTATGCCAAATTTTGACCCTACTATCTGAATGTTGCAGGTGAAATCGAACGACCATTCTCCTCTGACATCAAGAAGGCATTTTTTTGTCCACACAACTGCTGCTCAATGGAAATTTTCTCTTTTTTGAACCATTCTCTCCAAACCCTAGAGATGGTTGTATGTGAAAATCCTAGTGGACCAGCAGTTTTTGAAATACTCAGACCAGCCCGCCTGGCACCAAGAACCATGCCATGTTCAAAGTCACTTAAATCCCCTTTCTTCCTCATCCTGATGCACAGTTTTAACTTTAGAAAGTCGTCTTCTCCACATCTACATGCCTAAATGCATTGAGTTTCTGCCATGTGATTGGTTGATTAGCAATTTGTGTTACCAAGCAATTGAAGAGGTGTACCTAATAAAGTATATATATATATATATATATATATATATATATATATATATATACACACATACTGTATATTCAGGTATTTATATGTACATTTAGTAGTTATAACCGGTATTTTGTATTTTTACCTTAAAACAATACTCATGGCAGTAGATATTAAGGTGATCTAGCATGATCTTAGCACAGTCTTTGATTTCACGACCACAGTAAGTGCAGGGACCTTCGTCAGATCTAAAAAGCAAACAGGTATGTTAATTGATTTTTTTTTTTTTTACAGAAATAGAGCTGAAGTTTAGACTTACCCAACTACTAAAACTGGCCATTCACTGGTAGATTTTCGGATGGGAAAAAGTTTGTTGGTTCATCCGACAATGTCTACAAAGACTGGATGAATGTCGGTACATTGTACTTCAAAAATTTGTTTTTAACATTTGATTTCGGAAAGAACATAATGTCCAAAACAAAAGCCATACAGTGCCTTGAAAAAGTATTCATACCCCCTTGAAATTTTCCACATTTTGTCATGTTACAACCAAAAACATAAATCTATTTTATTGGGATTTTATGTGATAGACCAACACAAAGTGGCACATAATTGTGAAGTGGAAGGAAAATGATAAATGGTTTTTAACATTTTGTACAAATCAAAAATCAATATATGAAAAGTGTGGTGTGCATTTGTATTCAGCCCCCTTTATACTGATACCCCTAACATCTAGTGGAACCAATTGCCTTCAGAAGTCACCTAATTAGTAAACAGAGTCTACCTGTGTGTAATTTAATCTCAGTATAAATACTGATGTTCTGTGAAGCCCTCAAAGGTTTGTTAGAGAACATTAGTGACCAAACAGCATCATGAAGGCCAAGGAACACACCAGACAGGTCAGGGAAAAAAGTTGTGGAGAAGTTTAAAGCAGGGCTATGTTATAAAAAAATATTCCAAGCTTTTAACATCTCATGGAGCACTGTTCAATGCATCATGCAAAATGGAAAGAGTATGGCACAACTGCAAACCTACCAAGACATGGCCGTCCACCTAAACTGACATGCAGGGCAAGGAGAGCATTAATCAGAGAAGCAGCCAAGAGGCCCATGGTAACTCTGGAGGAGCCGCAGAGATCCACAGCTCAGGTGGGAGAATCTGTTCACAGGACAACTATTAGTCGTGCACTCCACAAATCTGGCCTTTATGGAAGAGTGGCAGGAAGAAAGCCATTGTTGAAAGAAAGCCAAAAGATGTCCAGTTTACATTTTGCGAGAAGCCATGTGGGGGACACAGCAAACATGAGGAAGAAGGTTTTCTGGTCAGATGAGACCAAAATTGAACTTTTTGGCCTAAAAGCAAAATGCTTTGTGGAGTAAAACTAACACTGCACATCACCCTGAACATGCCATCTCCTCCGTGAAACATGGTGGTGGGAGCATCATGTTGTGGGGATGCTTTTCTTCAGCAGGGACAGGGAAGCTGGTCAGAGCTGATGAGAAGATGGATGGAGCCAACTACAGGGCAATCTTAGAAGAAAATCTGTCTGCAAAAGACTTGAGACTGGGGTGAAGGTTCACCTTCTAGCAGGACAATGCCCCCAAACATTCAGCCAGAGCTACAATGGAATGGTTTAGATCAAAGTATATTCATGTGTTGGAATGACCCAGTCAAAGTCCAGACCTAAATCCAATTGAGAATCTGTGGCAAGACTTTAAGATTGCTGTTAATAGACGCTCTCCATCCAATCTGACAGAGCTTGAGCTATTTTGCAAAGAAGAATGGGCAAACATTTCACTCTCTAGATGTGCGAAGCTGGTAGAGACATCCCCAAAAAGACTTGCAGCTGTAATTGCAGCAAAAAGTGGTTCTACAAAGTATTGACTCAGGGGCTGAATACAAATGCACGCCACACTTTTCAGATATTTCTTTGTAAAAAATTTTGAAAACCATTTATCATTTTCCTTCCACTTCACAATTATGTGACACTTTGTGTTGGTCTATCACATAAAATCCCAATAAAATACATTTATATTTTTGGCTCTAACATGACAAAATGTGGAAAATTTCAAGGGGTATGAATATTTTTTCAAGCACTGTAAACAATGTTAGAAATTCTTTGCTTCGTAAAAAGAAATTCCATCCTGCCCCTTTGAATTTTTTGATCATATGCTCAAAAATGAATGTCAGTTTGACCATACTGATGATTAAAGATTGCAACAAATGGTCAAAAACACAAATTTTTTAACAAAATTCTGCTAGTGTAGGGACAGCTTAAGTGAGCAATGTGTAGGAGTCAGTTGACAAAACAGCAGCTATCAGACTTCAAGTGACCTTTTAAGTGCTCAAGCTCTAGTTCTAGGCTCGTACGAAGTAAATATAAATGGGGAAAACACAAAGCATTCATACTCAAGCTTTCACAGTGACAATATGAAAACCAGAATACTGAGATTTTTGCATAGGTCCAGTTTGGACTGAATCCAGTGGACAGGAACTCAGAATATACAACGTCAAACTCAGAGATTATGCAGTGCTATAGCAGTAGTGTTTTCTCAGTGGAACTTCACTCAACATAAAATGGTCAACTGATTCCCATAAGTCCCTCAGTTTACCTCCTTGGTGCACTGCTGTACAGATAACTAGAACTGCTGCTGTAGGATGTCTCAGAGTCACCTGAGAAATCTGGGAGACGTCTGTAAAAGGATGAGAAAAGACATCAGAAACACTAGACTGGCAGGGCATACAAACCAACATCTCAGAATTCCTTTTACAGTTAACATAGACCCATTTGCTGCAGGCAATTTAAAAGTGTCTCTACTTCTCTATGCTCACCATTGCAGAAAGTGGAACTTGTGAAGCAAAGCGGTGCCGCAGCATTTGCCATTATGTGTAAATCTGCGCAGTAATCTTATGATTTTTTTTCCAGGTTTAGCATTTGTTTGCCTTGGTCTTTAGGCAGCAACTGATTGTGTATCTGCTGCACCAAGTTACTAATTTCAAATTTTGGGCTGTCACCAAAACAGGAGCAGAGGGGAAATCTTCCAGTAGGGACAATAGTTCTAGTGACAACCAAGGATTCCTGCACTTTGGATGGATTTCCTCTCACTTCCTGTTTTGGCTATGGGGCAGAATATAAATGGAAATCTTTCAATTGGCGCACAGATGTCAAAAACAAAAGAGAAAGGGGTTATAACTAGGGGTGCACCGAAATTTCAGTGGACGAAACGTTTCAGCCGAAAACACCCCTATCGGCTGTTGGCCAATATGGAAATAAGCACCGATACAGGTGCCAAAATTAACCCTGCCCCCCTAGCTGCTGCCGCCACTCGGTAGTTCTTACCTGAGAGACCACTGAACGATCCCAGCGCTGGGCATAGAGATAAGTGAAGGAAAGATGGCCTCCACTCATCTCTATGCCCTTGGAGGACCGGAATTATGTCACTTCCGGTTCTGGTGCTTTGATCTAGTGCTTTAAAAAATATTGCCTTGTTTACAATGATTTTTTTGATCTAATGCTTTACATTGTAGAGGAGAAATGTGGGGTCTGACTCACCCCACATCTCTCCATAAAGAGGACCTGTCACTAATTATTTCTAATCACAAGGGATGCATGCATTCCTTGTGATAGGAATAAAAGTGATTAAATTTTTTTTTTTAAAGAGACAGTGTAAAAAATAAAAATTAAATACATTTTAAAAAAAAGTTTAAAGTGCCCTCCCCCCGTGCTCGCATGTAGTGGTGAACACATATGTAGGCCACGCCCACATATGTAAACGGTGTTCAAACCAGACATGTGAGGTATCACCACGAATGTCAGAGCAAGAGCAATAATTCTAGCACTAGACCTCCTCTGTAACATTACACTGGTAACCTGTAGAAATTTTTTAAGTGTCACTCATGGAGATTTTTAAGTACCATAGTTTGATGCCATTCCATGAGCGTGCGCAATTCTGAAGCATGACATGTTGGGTATCTATTTACTCGGTGTAACATCATCTTTTATATGCTACAAAAAAATTGGGGTATATATTGTGGGGGGGTTTAATCATTAAAGTGTATTTTTTTACAAAAAAATTGCGTTTGAAAAATATATTAATTTTTAAAAACTGTCCATTCCGGTTTTGGTTTTTGGCCAAGTGCATCCTGGTTTCAGTACCAGAATTTCCATTTCCGTGCACCACTAGTTGTAACCCTCCCTTATTTTATCTAAATGAAAAAAAAAAGTTCTGCCTTAAGTTTAATTTTGTTAGAGGTTTTTACTAGTCAGCAAGTTCTTAATAAACTCTGTAGGAGCCCTAGGGTTCCACAGAAACCTGATTGAGAAAGGCTGCTCTGTAGAAACCCTTCCTCCAAGACTGCTTTTTAAACGGCATGCTGCAGAATCATATGACTCTGTTTTAGAAGACCGCTTCATAAAACTTTGTTTAATTTTTATAAGCTGAGGTTTTAAATGTAAATACTGGACATTTTTCTGCCAAACTGCATATTTTTCTGATTCTCTGACTTTTACTTTAAGGGATCCTATTTATGCTAACTTTACATTTATATATATGGAACAAAAGCAATTAAAACTAAATGATCAATACTCATATTTAACATATGTATAAATATGGATTACACATATATAGATCAGCATGGGCCCCCCCAGTGGAAACTATTAGAAATTAAAATAATTTGAAAATATTGGCAGAAATTAAAATAATTTAAAAATATTGGCAGCTATGTAATAAGAGTTGAATCCAGGCCATGGACTTGGTTTGTGCTTACATCTGTACTGTGATAGCTGTAGAATCAGTGCAGTGCAGATGAGACAACCTAGATATGTTCCCAGGGCATAGAACTGGGAGGTTTAGATTCAGATCATGCAATCAGGGTTATACAGATGTAAGTCTGTTCACTTCTTGTATATGATAAATAAAAACACGTCTCACCCAGCAGTGGTTGGAGATTTCAGATTATCTCTTGTGTTGACATACTCTTTTACAAAAAGGATTCCTTTATTGCTGTCAGAGTAAAATAAAACTTGTAAATTTAGGACCAGTTGTCATAAACACATTTGCAATACTCAGCTGAGCAATGAGGGTTTCAAACAATAAAGAAGTGTAATGATAGAACTTCTAAATTGCCTTCAATTCTTCTGCACTTCATCTAGTTTAACTGCTGAATTCTTTTATTCTTGTTATATCAGAAATACAGCAAAATACTGTCAAGAGAGCAGACTGACAAAAAAAACGTTTGGAATGTAGATCCTTTATTCTGTTGTACTGTATGTATTGTATAAAAAAAAATCATTTTCACCTCTGTGGTCATGTCAAGCTAACAAAATTGACACAAAGCAGCTTTATAAACCAAAATTACATTGATGAAAAAAATCCTGACCACTCATCGCCATTTCAAAAATATCCACTAGGTGTCAGACAAGGTGAACATGACCACTGCCTAGTACCTGATGGCAATCACACCTGAGCAGATCATATTCCAGGTCAGTTGGGAACATTTTTTTTCAGGCTTTTTACAAGTGTTTTTGCACAAGTATCAAGTTTCGGGAGTTTGTTTCCTGGGCTGGGCAAGGGGAGGAGAGCACTTCTAGAGGAGGAAAGGAATTCCTCAGGTGTAAAAACATGCAAACAAGTACAGATTGCACATTTCCAGGCACTCCTATTTGGTCCTATGGGACCAAAATTCCTTAATGTGCTCAAAAACAGCTCATGTGGCCATGTGCAGGGCATAGAGCACAGCCCGACTGAGCATACAATTGTAAATAGTAAATAGGCACAGCCTTAAATAGGAACAATCAGAAAGAATGGGATTCTGCATGTTGAGCATAGCCAGCAGCAGTGTCGCTAGGGGTATGTGGACCACACTCGGGTGACACCTGCCAGAGGGGTGACACCCAGGGCCGTCTGTCAGACTGCCTCCGTTGCTCGCTGCCACTAACGCAGCAGAGCGGAGAGCAGGAGGAAGAACACGTCACTGAAAAAAGGGCGGGAGCTGCTGAAGTTAACTTTCAAAATTAACCAGCTGGTGCTTGTTTGCTGGGTGGTCCTAGCAACCAATCACCAGCTTACTAATATGAAGAATTAACTCCAGCAGCTCCCCACTTCTATTCAGCGCTGCGGTCTCCCACTCTGCATGCTGAGTAAGGTAGGAAGGGGCAGAGCTGCTGAAGCTATGTAATGTGAAGAAGCGGGAATAGCTTCAAGGGGGCTTTGTAATGTGCAAGGAGGCTGTGTAATGTAAAAGGGTCCAGAGGTGCAGGGAGCTGTGTAATGTAAAGAGGTCCAGAGGTGCAGGGGGCTGTGAAGAAGCGGGAATAGCTTCAAGGGGGCTTTGTAATGTGCAAGGAGGCTGTGTAATGTAAAAGGGTCCAGAGGTGCAGGGAGCTGTGTAATGTAAAGAGGTCCAGAGGTGCAGGGGGCTGTGTAATGTAAAGAGGCCCAGAGGTGCAGGGGGCTGTGTAATGTAAAGGGGTTCAGAGGTGCAGGGAGCTGTGTAATGTAAAAGGGTCCAGAGGTGCAGTGAGCTGTGTAATGTAAAAGGGTCCAAAGGTGCAGTGACCTGTGCAATGTAAAGGGGTCCAGAGGTGCAGTGAGCTGTGTAATGTAAAGGGGTCCAAAGGTGCAGTGAGCTGTGTAATGTAAAAGGGTCCGGAGGTGCAGTGAGCTGTGCAATGTAAAAGGGTCCAAAGGTGCAGTGAGCTGTGCAATGTAAAAGGGTCCAAAGGTGCAGTGAGCTGTGCAATGTAAAGGGGTCCAGAGGTGCAGTGAGCTGTGTAATGTAAAGGGGTCCAGAGGTGCAGTGAGCTGTGTAATGTAAAGGGGTTCAGAGGTGCAGTGAGCTGTGTAATGTAAAGGGGTTCAGAGGTGTAGGGAGCTGTGCAATGTAAAGGGGTTCAGAGGTGCAGTGAGCTGTGCAATGTAAAGGGGTTCAGAGGTGCAGGGGCTTTGTAATGTAAAGGGCTCCAGAGATGCAGGGAGCTGTGTAATTAAAAGGGTCCAGAGGTGCAGGGAGCTGTGTAATGTAAAGGGGTCCAGAGGTGCCGGGAGCTGTATAATGTAAAGAGGTCCAGAGGCGCAGGGGCTGTGTAATGTAAAGAGGTCCAGAGGTGCAGGGACTGTGTAATGTAAAGAGGTCCAGAGGTGCAGGGGCTGTGTAATGTAAAGAGCTCCAGAGGTGCAGGGAGCTGTGAATGTAAAGAGCTCCAGAGGTGCAGGGAGCTGTGTAATGTAAAGGGCTCCAAAGGTGCAGGGAGCTGTGCAATGTAAAGGGGACGGTGGTGCGTGAGCTGTGCAATGTAAAGGGGTTCAGAGGTGTAGGGAGATGTGCAATGTAAAGGTTTTTTTTAAAGCTCAGACAACCTTTATAAATTCTGGACTTTGAACGGATGTAGAGAAGAGAAGACCGCAGATAAACATGTAAACATATAGGAGGATTTGTTTCTATGTGCATCACCTGAGGTCAGTCACTTCACTGGGTATGTGTAATGGTTTACCCACTTTATAGCAAACACATAAACACAGTTGGGACTGTAATTTAACCACCATATGTTTATGCCTTTGTTGAACACTATCCAATTTTGAGAAAACGTATTTGTACCTAGCAATGAATGATGACACATTCTGACTGCTCTCTGAAGCAGTTTCCATTGTGAATGGGTGCTGATGATTATAATACAAGCTAGCAATAGGAAATTCCCCAGCCCACTACTGCAGCAAGATATCCTTGTTTTAATTCTAAAGTGGGTGTAAACATATGTGTGATTTCTGGTAGTTGTACTTCCACATATTTGTATGCATCTCCATTTTCACATTTTACAAGTTGTGGTGATAGACCACAAAGACATCTGCTGAAAAAGAAAAAACTAGGGAAAAACGTAAGACTAGACAGCAGTTAGAGAAGAAATATGAGAATAGAAAAGCAAACAAGTCCTGAACAGTCTTGATATGTCCCGTTTTGTTTTTAAGACTCCTTAATATGGGCTCTGAGGCCCGTACACCATTTATTCTGATCTGGTTTGCCTGCAGGGAGCTCAATGTAATTCTATTGTCATGCAGCGGCTGTACTGACACAGCGACTTATCCTAATGTGAAGGTGTGCAGGTGTCAGTGAGCAGATCATCAATGTCTTTGTCTGTACAGTTGCGGTGTCCATTCTCAAATTAGGACGAGTGGCTGTATCTGTACAGGCACTGTAACTGTTCTCAAATTAGAATGAGCAACTGTAACTGTACACAGCCGCTGTGTCCATTCACAAATTAGGACGAGTAGCTGTGTCCACACAGCCTCTACATCCCAATAGACTTACACACAGCACCTGTTGGGTCAAGCCAACAAACAATTCAGTCATGGCATACGAGCCTCAGTGTCCCTGTAAATAAGTCCTATATAAGCAGAGTGCACAACACTGTAGGCAGCAACAGACTACTTTTCCAAGCATTGAAACTAAGAAGGAACATTTTTATCAGAGAAATATGAATAAGAAACACTCCTTTCTATTTAGAGAGCCTAAGCCCAAAGCCAAAGTAAATAAAGAGACTGGAAGAAGCGACTCTTTCCCTAATCATGTAACATATCTTACAAATGACGTTGTGATAACTCAACGCATTTCAGGGATCTACATTCCCTTCTTCAGGGCTGAATGAGTTGTGTAAATAGAGCAGAAGGAGAAGAGAATACTTTTAACAAAACAATGTTTTGGCTGAGATCCAGCAGGGAGCAATGTATGAGAAGATTAACCTTTGGGAAATGACCACACTGCTCTAGAACACAGTGATTGTGAGTGCTTGCTTAAAGAGAAGTGTGCTCATGACCCAATACCTTCAATACCCTGACATGACACAAGCATGGGGATCATAAATAAATAAGTCACAGGTAATTATCTGCACGTGTTCCAGGTCAGCTTAAAGTATTTAAACAAGCCTGACATTCAGACAACCTGCAATTTCCAGAGAGGAGGTCAGAAATGGTAACCTCTGTGTTTATTTTATGACAAACTCCCTTTAAAAGCAAATAAAATGTACAGGTGTTTGAGGCTCTATAGTGTTTCAGGTTACCAAGAAGGTAAGTATCAGGGGTGGACTGACAACTCATGGGGCCCCCGGGCAATAGGGGATCAGGGGCCCCTGTGTCCTTGCCCAAACTCAAAAAAGCCTATGAAAAAGGTACCAGGGGCATCACATGGGGCCCCCTACTGACCCTGGGCCCTCGGGCAGTTCCCGAGTTTCCAAATGGTCAGTCCGCCCCTGGTAAGTATACAAACAGTAACTGGCTAACCACCAGTGAACTATTACTAAGAAGTATGGGGCAGATCGTGTCACATGGCTGATTCTGCCCCTACAGACACTTCAGTATCATAAAGTGAAAATTCTGCCACCTCTGCCTCAATGCTGCAGAAACTTTCACTAGCAAACAAACAGTGATAAATATTGGTTATTTACTAAAACTGCGTGGTGCAAAATGTGTTGCAACTCTGCATAGCTTCCATTGTCAAAGCTTAATTGAACAAGCTTTATTTGGAAGCTGATTGGCTACCATGCACACCTGCACCAGATTCTGTGTGCACCAGTTTTAGTAAATCTCCTCCAAAGTGACATATCACTGTTTCTGGGAGCAGTTTTGTAGGATATTATAAGTTTAAGTTTTTTATCACCAGAGAGGTGCTACAAGGGCAGAATTGTCCTTGTGACAAGAACCTAACAGATGAATTTTATATTGCAGTATGGTTGGCCTTTGGAAAGTACCTTACCTGGAAGACTGAGGATCATACTGACTTGTGTCTCCATAGGAAGAACTGTCATATCGCGTTTCCACTGTGGTAGTTGTTGTACCTTTTTCCTGTGAATTATGGACAGTTCTGAAAATAAGAAGATTTTCCAGGTAAAACATAATTAAAAGGTTATAAGCAAGATCCTATTATCACACTTAGAGACAAAAACTTTGTTAATATTTATCCAACGCCAACTTCTATTTCCATTTTGCATAGTACATAGAGTGAGAAAAAACCCTGCCAGGCTTTTGTGTCTGTATCATATTGGGGAAATTTACCTTTACTTTATGTGCTGTAGACACACCAGGAAGCAGGTGGAAATTGCTGCACAATTTGGGAAATGTAATTTTAAGCAGTTGTCGCCAAAGCAAATGTCCCCATGGAAAGATTTCCTCTCTATTCAGTAGTCAACAGGACAAACAGAACATAAATCCCTCCAGTGGTGACAATTGCCATTCTAACCCTTCCCTACTCTATTCAAAATTGTAAAAAAATGATTTTCGAAACACTTTAAAAACTAGCTTATCAATTTAAGAAGATTAACATGACAAGAAATTTGTAATTTTAGCAAACAATACTATAATCTCTACAAAAACATATGCATGCTGCTAGCTGTTGTATATCATTCCTATGTACACACACTACATTGATGTTCAAAAAAAGGGGGGTTACAGGTGAAATATTAACCCATTTTTAAAGGAATGCATGCATTAACAATGAAAAATATCATATTTAGCAAATGGTGGCTAAGTGACTGGTATTCTTGCCTGACAGTGCTAAGGTTCATGGGATAGGTATATCTGTAAAAAAAAACATGCAAAAACAAGGAGAATATACAATCTCCATGCAAATTACTGTTTTCATGGAGATTGTATATTCTTACCTGTGTTTGCATGGGTTTTCTCTTACATTCTGAAAACAGTATAATAAATGGCATCTGACCAAACTGCCTCTAATGTGTGTGTAAAAAAGATCTCAATATGGGGAACAATATTGTCAACAAAATCTAGGTATTGAATATATTCCAGTTTACAGGCCTGATGTATGGCATTCAAGGCTCATTTTACTTTACTCTTTGAATAATTTACCAAAACTGCAGCAAGCCAAACTTAATAGGGTAATCATTTTGCACCTTTGGGGCTCTTCTGTCCGTTTTACTGTTTTTAAGTAAAGCTTTATATAGCAAATTACTTTATTCAGTAAATCCAGCCTTCAGTATCAAATGTTTTGATGCCCCTGCTCTGCCCCCGTGCCAGGTCACTGTTCAGGCAAAGTGCTCTCCTATTCCAATTCATTCTTAGGGGGCCCATCACCATGGTGGCTTACCTCACTGGATAATAAGAGAGGAGAAGGCAGGAAGGAGCGGGCAAGATTTGGCACTACCATGAACAGCCAAAGCTTTGCCCAAGTAGAATAACATTTGAACAGAGCAATTCTGGATAGACTAAAGAGAACTTAGGCCCTCTGTTGTTTCTTTATAAATGTATGTGCCCCCCTTTTGGTTTCCTCCTTCACTTTTTATTACATATAGCAATTTTTTTAAGTGTATTAGGAAACCATTAGAACCCTTACTTACGCTTTTCAAATTTCTGATCATATGCTCATTATTTTTTTTGTAGCATTGCAATAGAAAAAAAATTACAAACATTTTTTTAAAAATGCCCTTAATTTTATTGTAAACCTTGTACGAGAAACATTATTCTAGTGTTGTAAAGAAGGGACAAAATGCACAATAAAATTTAGACCCATTGTAATACTGTCTAAAGAAAGCCTTGTCTGCCCCCCCCCCCCAAAAAAAAAGAATATAGATGCCTCAGTATCATAAATAATGGCAAAGCTATACCTCCATAGAGGGTTAACAGATGTGGAAGAGTAAATGGTTAAATAAATACAATCAGATTCATGGCTGTAAATTACTTTAAGTATCTTGGTTATGCTTAGGTACTAACTGGGTTACAAATACATTATTTTATTAATGGTAAAAGTATTTCAAGAATGGGATTTCTTCAAGTAGATATCTTTATATACATATACATGCTGTTCTCCTACCGTGTTGATCTGGTATCGTGGTCTCCTAGATAATCTGTGTATACAGGATCTGTGGAGCGAGTTGTAGTGACTGTAGTACGTGAGCTGGATCTAATTCAAAGATAAAGTTGGAGATGTTAATAGAATATCTATGGTATGTACATACTTATGTAAACATAAACCATACTGTATACAATATAGAGGTCTGTGTCATGTACCAATACAGCTGCTCTACAGATATACAGGTTCTGATAGAACACTCATGAGCCATTGCGAATTCAAAAACAGTGACTCCAGGATAGGAAATAACTAAGTGGATCTCCCAAAATAAAGGTGTTATTAAAGTTTTTAAAGTGTTTGGCATCCCATCATTTTATTTACGTGATATGTGGCTGTTGTATCATGTACTTTTGTTAAAAAATATCCTGTTCTCTTTGTATTGCTTCCTTTGTGTAAAATACCTGGTGATCTAGCCAGTCCTCCTGCTTTCATATTGCAAACGGACCATGCTAGGCATGCCAGCACATCCATCGCAGTGTGGTCAGTTTCTGGCCGTGCTGGGAGCACAACCTGTCTGTCCTTGAATGACACCCCCCTCCCCTGCAGGCTCCACACCTACCTCTCTAAGCCCATTATATTGTTGAGAACAGACAGAATGTGATCACTTATATATTAAAAAAAAAGTATTTATAATACATATAAACTAAATAGGTTGTTTTAACAGGCTAGGGTTCACATACTTTAAAAAAATAAATGTAAGGATTTCCATATACAACTCCTCAGGCATAATACTTAAAGTAAACTCAGCTTTTCTTTGTATTAGCCTCCTATAAGCCTCTGCACCCATCACAGAACTTAGAATTGAAGAGGGCTGGGCAGTACTGCAAACCAACCAGACTCTACTGCACTGTACAGTGCTGCCAGACTACTACAAAAAGCTTGCTGTAAGAAAGAAAGAACGTCAAGATTACATCATGAGCATGCTGCCACTAACTCACTAACTCATCACAGGTCACAGCAGATCCTTGACCAAGCTGTGTTGTTTTATTCACAGGAGAAAAGTGAGGTCAGGGACCAGCCTATGCTGTCTGGAGGAGGAGAGTGAATGTCAAGAGTATCTGAACAGAATTACAAATTCTTTGCAAGGCAAAACAATATAAATATTTTACTTGCAACAAATGTTCAATCCAACTATATATTTAATTTTTTGGCTATAGTGCTGCTTTAAGGTCTGCATTTACCCATAAAGCCCCCACCCTATATACCTGTCATCATGGCAGCTCTAGGAGGTTAAACTTTGAAGATTATAGCTTGATGCACCCTGGATCATTGAGAATCACTGTAGATAACATCAGACCTACCAATACCATGACCTCATTATAATTTTTGTGGTAATACACATACACAATGAGGTAGTACCCGATTTATAAGGGGGCAAAAGGACCAACTGCCCTGGGCTCTCTGGCAGAAGCACCCCCCCCCATACAAGAATAATATAAGAATTTAAAAAATATTAAATCATAGATAACAATAAAATATTATAAAATATATAATCACAAGAAATGACTTCCTTTTAATAAATGTAGCTGTAAAGTAACTCTGGACTGGTATATTGTATCATTGTATCATATCATTAAAACAAAGTTTGATAGCTCAAGCAAAGCACACAATGGGGCTCAAGCAAAGCACACAATGGGGTTGATTTACTAAAGTCAAATAGACTGTGCACTTTGCAAGTGAAGTTACACTATTATTTAAATTTGGTCATCTCTCCCTCTCTCTCTCTCTCTCTCTCATGATCTGACCATCTTTACAGTGTTACTATACCCACAACAGTAAAGTTAGTCTGTATATGCAGTAAAGCATGCTGGTTATACTCACTGTAGAACCTAAGGGGTTAATCCTCTGCATGGTTAACAAATGCTGTTTTCTCCTGTTTTCTTTGATCCTTCCCTTCTTCCAGTGCCCCCCTCTTATCTCCTGATAAGACATATTTTGTGGAGTCACTCTACACATGCTCAGATTGGTGCGTATTGCTGGAGATATTTTTTTTCCCATGGAAGAGTCCATGTGATCAGCACAGGGCCAATCAGCACTGTCCAGACAGAGGTCAGGGGTTCTGCATCATCCTAGAGCACAATGAAAACTCATCCTACAAGCTTTAACCAGTGCTCGGCTGGACACTGATAGTAGTTATAAGACTGCTATTTACTGCTGATGAGAAAAGGTATTTAGCAGTTTACATTTACTAAAATAATTGCATTTCTATGTTCTGTGTACTGTGGGAGACCAGATATAGTCCACTGAGTATATAGGATTATGCCTATTAAAAGGGAAGGGTGGAGGAATGATTGGAAAAAGGTTTCCAAACTACCCATAAAGGCTTTCAGCTGCTGTCAAATGCATTAGTGCTTGCTAAAAACAACCAGATCAAATGTTTCTATCCTGCAATGCTTGGCCAATGCTGGTATCTCAACAACCCAAGCTCCCAAGGTCTTCAGCTAATGAGATTATTACATTTCACTATATTACAACGTTTCTGTGCCCAATTGATGTGTGAATATACATCTAACAATTACTTATCCTAGCACCAGTTATGATTTATAGATTATTCTAATTTCAATGTTAAAGTGTATCTAAACTCAAAAACAAATATTTTTATGCTGCAGTTTACCAGTTCTTAGATAAGGTGGCTTCATTGATTTTCTTGTTTTCCATCCCTGTTCCCCTTTATTTTAACCTGGTAATCCAGCTGACAGGGAGTGACAGTGACACTGCATTTCAGGCAAGATAACCATGTATTTTCTGTAGCTGCTGAAAACGTTCTTAGACTGAAAATGAAAACTAATTGCAGCTGCCACATCTAAGCTGCTATATAAAAGTAGAAGAAAACTAATACCAATTCTTAAAAAGGTTCCTTTCCTCCTACCTATCCTGCCTAACCTGTATAAAAAGGATCTGTTCTCCTCCCCTTTTTTTAATCTGCTTCAGTTTGGTCATGTGATCCTGAAGCTCCATGTAAGGGATCCCTGTACAACGGCTGTGAATTCTGGAATCTGTGACATCACCCATAGGTTCCCATGGTCCAGCTTTTGTTGGTGCTCCCTCCTCTTCCCTGCAGCAGCTGCTCATTTACAGAGGGGAGTTGGAGCTCCAGGATCATGTCACTAGACTGGAGCAAATTCAAAACAGGCAAGTATGCAGATCCTTTTTTATAAAGATTATGCAGGATAGGTGGTGTAGGAGGGAGGGAACATTTTTAGTAATAGTAATAAATAGGCTTTTCTACCACTTTAATTTTTTTAGGTTTAGATAAATTTCAAAATCGCTTCTGGATGATAAATGTGGCAAAATAGCAAATTGTAGAGGACACGGTTCCTATAACCCAAGCATTATGTTAATGTCAAACAGTAAACAGAGAGAAGTCATTTAATAATCTGCAGTGTTGGGAATCTTCTCTTTCTCTGTCTCAAGGATGACGTGAGAGGGTCACACGAGGTAGAGTAATTGGAAGGACGGTGAAGCAGAGGAAGATGAGCAGACTCCTAATCACTGGTGACAAGTTGGAGAAAGCTGAATGGAAGAGTCCTGAAAAGAGCCCACAGGCCCCTACTGTACATTAACCCCTTGGCTGGCTTGGAAAACCTAACCTACATTGGTCATTGTTAATCAAAACATGAGAAAGAAGAATTGTTCTGGTTTCTCTTAGCTTATTCCCCTAGTACAGAGAAGAATCTGATTGGGCTATGGGTTCTGAACAAAGTAGTTCTTTAAGACTCCCTTGATGCTCATGGCATCTCTGCATCATTCAAGAGTACAGGGATGAGTATAACAAGGTACTCCTATATTTACGAATCCAGCACAGGTTATATGCTGGTTCTGGAAGGGTGAAGCTGAAAGTTTAGCTATGAAGATAGCAGATGACATACCCTTGTTTCCCGTAAGCACAACGACAAACAGTTGCTATACACACGGCGTTAAACAATTATGTCAGTTTTTCAGGCAGATCCAATCGGACCCCCCAGGCACCACAATGGAATGGTGTATGTAAACAGTCTTGTGTCTGTTTACATCCACCTGCCTCTAATTCGATCCGGTCTGCTAAAAAGAAAAGGGACCTGTTCCTCGTGGATCGGATCGGAGGGCAGTCAGGTGGAAATGAACAGCCGGTCCATTTACATCCTACCACCTATAAAACACAGCAGGCTGTGTCCATGTCTGCTCTGCATAAACAGAGCGGACACAGACCTGTCATCCTCTCTGCACTGTACAGCATGGGATCAGCGGACAGACCCCTAGCTAAGCAAATCAGAGTCCGCCCCATGTGAACACAACAAAAGAAATCATGTTTGGTTCCATTCCGTTGGATGTTCTGCCATGACCAATTGCTCTTTTACAAAAAAATGGTGAGTTTAATGATCAAATTGATCACTTTGCATAATCAAAAGCCTCGTTTGCACGCGTGCTGTGGTCTGTAGAGCATAAAGGAGTGCCTCATTTATCTGGCTGGAGCTGTGTGCAGTCAGCTTGTGTGTTATTTATGTACAGACACAATCCCACTTTCCTAATGTGTCAGGCGTGCGGGTGACAATGTGTGCTCGAAGCTGCTTATCCACCACTGCACACCTATTACATAAGGACCAGCAGCACTGCGCCCCCATAAAGAAACATGGAATGCCTGCACACAGCTCCAGCAGCATAAACAAGGCACTCTGTCACACTGTATGGACCACATGACCTGTGTGAGGCCTTCTTCTACATATATGTGAGTCTTTAGTCGAAAGGTCATTATATTGAATGACCATATTGTTATGTATGCCCAACATTAGATGACAAATATAAGCAGTTGGTATAATGTTCACACTGGGGAAACTGCCCTTACTATACTGACATCACATAGGATGTTGAACTGTATTCTACCTTAGGTATTTGTACTCCTAAAAAAATGCCCTGGCCCTTTTTATACATTTAAATCACCTAACATGTCATCCACTTTGCTCTTCTCTTTTTGGAGACAACTACTGCAATTAGGGCCAGATTTAGACCCTGGTGGCATTGATGGGGAAACTGCATATTACATATTTTTGTATTACAGCAGAGTTCCACCCAATAGTGAAAGCTCTGCTTATCTGCCTCCTCGCCCCCCTCCGCTGCCACATTTGGCTCCGTTTGGGGGGAGGGGGGAGCGGGTACCTGGTTTTGACAGGTACGAGCTCCCACTTCTGGCTCAGTTCGCCGCCGCAGCAGTCAGTTAAACAGCATATGATCAAAATATCAAGAAGGTTAATCAGACACTATATTACAGAATTCTGGCTGAACTTCATTCAGAGGTCCTACAGGACTGCAGCCCATTCACAAATCTGGTTTCCTTTAGTCAAGATGGTGGCGCCAGCACCCAACAGCAGATTGAAGAATCAGCTCGGGGTAAGGACACCGCTGATTATTGGCCACACCATCATAGAAGGACCCGTGGCGGAAACACCATCTTTAGTTGAGTATTATTGTTATATTTTCTACAATTGCTGTCATCTGTATCTGTCATTACTTTTATTAAATGTTATAAGTATTTGTATTATCTCCTTTTGCACATATCGAATACAACCTTTTGAATACAAGCCCAACAACGTAACATATCACGTAACTGTGACAAAGCAAGGGTCCAGGGCACTTCATGTTGGGGGGTGCCAGTATACATAGAGTTGATTTACATTCTCCTTGACAGTAACACATTTTAAAATTCATGACATATCATTCTGAGGTCAAACGTGCACTCACACATGCAGTCATAGCACTCTATGTGGGAGTCGCTTGAGTAGCCAAAATGTGTTTTTAAAAACGATACAATATATGAGTCCAGAGCAAAACATTTTACAGATTATGGCCAGAAAAATATTACTTCAAAGCACATTTAATAAAATAAAGTAATGTGTTTATTATACATTTTATAATTTTGTATCATTTATTTTTTATACAATTCTTTTATATTGGTTTATATACATGGGGGGGGGGGGTGTTCTCTCAGGGGAGCTAGGGTAGTTGTTCCTTTTTCCCCCTTATAAATCTGGTACTGACTGCAACATGCCCTCCCCATGCCTTAAAGTGTTACTAAACCCAGTACCCTGCATTCACTATATCTGGTCTCCCACAGTATACAGAACATGGAAATGCAATTATTTTAGTAAATATAAACTGCTACATACCTTTTCTCATCTGAGGTTAGAGCAGTCTTGTGACTTCTATCAGTGTTCAGCCAAACACTAGCTAAAGCTTGTAGAAGGAGTTTTCTTTCTGCTCTAAAAGGATGCAAACCCCATTGCCTCTGTCTTACCAGTGCTGATTGGCCCTGTGCTGATTACATGCACTCTCCCAAATAAAAAAAAAAAACACTCTCTAGCAATACACACCAAACTGAGCATGTGCAAAATGCCTACAGTTTGGTCTGTCTTATCAGCAGATAAGAGGTGGTCGCTTGAAAAAGGGGAGAACAGAGAAGAAAGGATCAAATGGCCTTTTTTACACAATGCAGAGGATTAACCCCTTAGGTTCCACAGTGAGTATAACAAGCATGCTTTACTGCATATACAGACTGATTTTACTGTTGTGGGTTTAGTAAGATTTTAACAGGAATAAGCCTATAGTGCCAGCAGTAGTTGTATTCTATTCTGTGCAGGAGTGACACACTAAGATCTATCACAAGATATAAACTGTTCTACTGCCTGCTGATTGGCCAGCAGAGTTGGGACCCAGAGGCTAGCTTTGGTCACAAACAAAAATACAAGGGATCTGTGAGCTTCATACATCTTTTACATTATAATCTTCTTAATCTGGGTGACAGGAGTGCAGAAAGAAGTGCACTCCTGTGACCCAAAAGAGAAGTATGACCACACTTCTCCTTAAAGGGTCACTTTGATTTCCCCTATGTGTACCCATTAAAGTGTAACTCCAGAACACTTTTGTTATGTTTTGTTCTAGATGGTGATATTAAGGGTTAGTACTGCTGACAGGTGTTATTGCTGTGTTTCTGTTGGGGAAATTTTGCCTTCTCTTTTACCCAACAGGCACAAGATATTTTTAAATTGTGGGGGATATACCCATTTCAGATATCAATGGAACATGTGTTTTTTATTTCTGGATCTTCCTTTACCTACTGTTCTACTACAGTTTTTTTTAAAACAAATCTTTAAATATTGGTGTTCATATAAAATGAACCATTAACATTGGAATGCATTATTAAATAAAGAAAATTGTAGGATAATATTTTTCATATCTTCAAATTTTATAGCTGGATAAAGAATGTTTGTTGTATAAAATTTTAGTAGTCAAACAGTATATGATCAAAATCTCAAGAAGGTTAATCAGACACTATATTACAGAATTCTGGCTGAACTGGTTCTAGGTAGCAGTCTCCTCCTTCACAAAAAATGAACCACGCCAGCCAGAAGCATGCTGGGAATGTTGACAACCCACCTCTAACTGTATATGCCAAAACACAAGTAAATTGTCTTGGGGCCAGTCATCTCCCTTGATAAATACAGTGAAGGAAATAAGTATTTGATCCTCTGCTGATTTTGAATGTTTGCCCACTCACAAAGAAATGATCAGTCTAAAAATCCAATGGTAGGTGTATTGTAACACTGAGAGACAGAATAGCAACAAAAAATTCAAAAGAATGCAGGGGATCAAATACTTATTTCCTTCACTGTAATGAAGTTTAGACACTTGATCTGAGGTCAACCAACTCTTTTTGCGAGAGTATTACCCACACTCATTTTGGGTATATGCATAGTATGAAACTGCAGATGCAAAGCACATTTCACATAACAAGGGAGCATTATTAGCCAGAGATAACCACAATCACCCCCCTCATAAAGTAATTAGAAGCCTAATTGGCTATCTGCATTGCTATTTCTGGCCAGAGTCCACACTGCATGTATTCCAAATGATGATCAGTATATTAAAGTGAACCTGTGGCCAGGCTATGGGCATCAAGTATTTGCATATTCATAACAAGCGGTAAAAAAGGGATTTACAACATGTAGCTGCACTGTGGAGCCATTCATCATCAAAGTTTACAGCAGGAGTACTGAACTTATCCAAGTCCTTCTCTCAGTAGCTCAGCTTCCCCACTTCCCCTCATAGAGCTTCTAATCTAGGTTTACATTAGAGATTAGAAGGTGGAAATGCTGCTGAGTTAAAGTGTTACTAAACCCAGGGCCCTGAATTCTCTATATCCGGTCTCTCGCAGTACACACAACATGGAAATGCAATTATTTTAGTAAATATAAACTGCTAAATGCCTTTTCTCATCAGCAATTAGAAGTCACAAGACTCTATTAGTGTCCAGCCGAGCACTGGTTAAAGCTTGTAGGAGGCGTTTTCTCTAGGAGGATGCAGAACCCCTGACCTCTGTCTGGGCAGTGCTGATTGGTCCTGTGCTGATCATATGCACTCTCCCAAGGAAAAAAAAAAAACTCTCAAGCAATACATACCAAACTGAGCATGTGCAGTATCTACACACAATATGTCCTATCAGTAGATAAGAGGGGGGCACTGGAAGAAGGAGAGGATCAGAGAAGTCAGGATCAAACATCCTTTTTACACAATGCACAATAACCACTTCGGTTCCACAGTGAGTATAATAAGCATGCTTTACTGCATATAAAGACTGATTTTACTGTTGTGAGTTTAGTAACACTTTAACAACTTTGATGCCTCAGTGAAGTTTGATGATAAATTGCTCCGCAGTGCTTGCAGCTACAGAGATCAATGAAAACTTGTTGTTAAGTTAATTTACTGTTTGCTAAGAAAAGTAAATAGTTGAATTTCTGTAGAATGTCCACAGGTTCATTTCAACCTCCTCCCGCCTGCCATATAAGGAAATCAAGGGCGGGCGGGCGGCGGCTCTTTCGTTCTGAGAGGTTGTCATATGACGACTTACCATTCTAACTGTGCATGCGCACCAACGGGAGCGTGCGGCAATCTGTTGTGTGCTGTGTCCCTAGGACACAGCAGATCACCGATCACAGTAAAGAGCCAATGACACAGGCTCTACCATGTGATCAGCTGTGTCCAGTCACGGCTGATCGCATGTAAACAAGGAAATGCTGGTTATCAGCAGTCCTCTCCTCATGCTGACAGCTCGTGAGGAGAGGAGAGCAGGTAAGCGGCATTCCTCAGAGGGGAAATCTACACTAATCATCAGTGCCATGATGATCTGTGTAGCCCCATGTGTGCCACCTGTCAGTGCCCATCAATGCCACATACCAGTGCCCATCAGTGCACATGTCACATATCAGTGCCTACCAGTGCACATCAATGCCACATATCAGTGCCCATTACAGCTGACTTTCAGTGCCAACTATCAGTACCAGTTAGTGCTGCCTATCAGTGCCAGTCAGTGACGCCTATCAGTGCCAGTCAGTGATGCCTATCAGTGCCTCCTATCAGGTCCATATATGAATGCTGTCTTTCAGTGCCCACCAGTGATGCCTGTCAATGTCCAACAGTGATGCCTGTCAATGCCAGTGCCCATCAGTGCAGCCTATCAGTGTCCATCAGTGCAGCCTCATTAGCGCACATCAGTGAATGGAAAAAATTACTTATTTACAAAGTTTTATAACAGAAACTAAGAAAAAAATAATTTTTGCAAAATTTTCAGTTTATTTTAGTTAATCAAAAAATAAAAAAAACTCTAGTGTTAATTAAATACCACCAAAAAAAAAGCTCTATATATGTCTAAAAAAAAAGGATACAAATTTTGATTGGGTACAGTGTTGCATGACCGTGCAATTGTCATTCAAAGTGCGACAGTACTGAAAGCTGAAAATTGGCCTGGACGTGAAGAGGATAAAAGTGTAGGCAAATGGTTAAAATGCCTACATACACTCACAATCCAGCAACTACAAGATCTTTCTGATCAGAGATTATGGTCCAGATGACAATGTTAACATATACAGTATAATTGTGCATCTGGAGAGGAACCACTCTATAGTCATCTCCTGTTCTGGGAAAAAGGTAATGGTGATTAGCTGGGTAAAAAAAACTATAGGTGATAAACTTTGCTTCTGAAAATCTTGGACCCAGATGCCCTCCATTTTTGGGTAGGGCCTATGGACCAGAGCACTCTGACTTAACAGAATCAGCAGATGTTCGCTGACAACCATAATCACCTTAAATGGCAACAGCTGAATATTGAACAGTGCAAATTGTAATTATTGCAAGTACCCTGATGATAACTATGCCACATATACAGTCACATAAAATATTTTGTTGGAAGAATGGTATCTGCATCATCTAAGGCTAAAACATTTTGTCTACTACAAAAGTTGTTCTTGATGAGAATACATGAAGAGATCCTATAAAGCCACACAATTCTCATAAAATGGCTATATTTAAAGGGATCCTGTCACAATAAAGGGATCCTGTCACAAGAAACACATTGGGGTTTATTTACTAAAGCTGGAGAGTCCAAAATCAGACTCCCTTCTGCATAGAAACCAATCAGCTTCTAACCTCATCTTGTTCAATGAAGCTTTGGCAATGAAACCTGGAAGCTGATTGGTTTCTATGCAGAAGGGAGTCTGATTTTGGACTCTCCAGCTTTAGTAAATAAACCCCATTGAGTCTACCATTTCTGGCCCCTCCTTCTAAAAATGCTAGATTTCTGACTGTTATTCTGATTTTTTGTTTCAATTCATTGAATCCAGAACAAGTATGTAGATACATTATGGCTGTACTTCAGCTTTGCTGATCTACATCCTTGTTTTTGCCTGTTGATGCAAAGAGCTGAAGCCAGTGGGTGAAAACAGCCAGGATACTAGCATTTTCAGAAGCAAATCTGCAATAGCAGCAACATTTTTCTCTTGGGGATGGGTTTCATTTACCAGTCATGTCAAAAGTATTTAAGCCAAGCTGTAAAAATGTGCATGTAAAATAAATGCTAATGTCTCATAGCCTAGAAACCAGTTGTACTATTTGCTTTCTAAACCGGCTTTGGTGACATTTCTGTAACACTAAATGGTAGCTTTAAACGGCACACCTAGTGAAAGTTTCCAGTGCCTACAAAATCGTCAGTGCTGGAAAGCGAACATACAAGTATCGGGGCATTCCACACATTCACCCATGGTGTGTACATCTCACTGGAGCTGTCAAACATTCATGAGCAATTACTACGATTATATTCTATCACTCCCCTAAAGGTCAGATCCAACCAAGCACAGCTGTATGTTACTCTAGGTTCAAACAGGCATAACATGTAAATAAGCCTACAATGAGCTAGAACTATTCAATTTCTTCTGTGCTAATGTTTTTAAATACCTGCAGGAAGATACCATTATTTATGCAGATATAATTGTTTATGAGATAGTGAAATGTCTATTTACTGACCAAGGCTGCCATCAGGAAGGTGCTAGGCTAGGTTCTTGGGCAGTTATTATTTTGCACAATTAATAGGGATGGGTGAGATGAGTTTCCATGGGTGAGATGAGTTTCCATGGGTGAGATGAGTTTCCATTGCCTGATAGGGTTTGGGATAAGGGGTGACCTGCAAGTAAGGGTGGTGGAGACCCTACTCAGTAGAATGCAATAGTTCTGTACAAATTAGGGAATTCAGCAAACCAAAGAAATTATCTTTTACAAGCTGTGGGCGTCTCTTCTGTATAAAAGAGGAACCATTTTTGGTGACCCTGTACTGGTGCAGAAGATAGTCACTGATTGTGTTGCTATGAGTTTAGTTAGGCAGACATTTTCCTGCATGTATCATTGACATCTTGAAGAATAAGGATAACAGAATAAGTCATACCTGCTGGGGCTTGATTCAAACATTGTGTCTTCAAGGTTCTCTGGAACTCGGTATCTAGTTTCTGTGACTGTGGTTGTCATAGTGCTTTCTCTGGAACGTGGACTAGGCCTGAAAAAAACATTTAGGCTTTAAGGGAAAACTAAGTTGGGATAGGTGATATACGGGTGTCTGAGTGCTCTTATATCAGTGTAGGACACCAGAGGTGACAACTCAATCCCCAGTCTATATTGTAGTTCATAAAATCAGTACTCCCATACATCTGCCCATAACTGCAGACAGGGGCTCCACCAAAGAACTCAGCGGCCGACAGTGGATTGATCCTATAATATGACAAATATTCACCTTGGAGTGTTGCTTCTCTCTTCTTTGGGGGTTTCTGTTTGTGGCTGCTCAGGCAATGTCTCTACTAATATCTTGACATTTCTGTTTCCTGAATTTGAGGTTATGCTGGAGATACAGAAAATAGGAATATTGTTGAATTTTGTATACAATATATTTCGTGCCCTGCGCTATTTCGCACATAAATATTCATTGGTTAAAGCAGCCCATTTAAATGAAAGACCTGCCAAAGCACCAGAATGGACAAAAAAATGGCATGCACCATTCTTTCCAATGCAGCATACTGTACAATTGTACAGGGTGTTGTCATGCTCTGCAAAGCATGTGTATCAGAAGTGTGTTAGGTTAGTGGATTGGTGTGCTATTGACAATAATGGCACCACAACCTGCTACTGAAGGCAGCATGTATTAACAAAGCTAAAGCTTTGAGGAGAGAAGAGAATAGACCCTAAAACAACAGCCTCTAAATGCCACTTGCATTTGAAATGAACATACAATATAACACAAAGATTGTGGCTGGCAGCTAAACCTGGGAATGCAGGTTCCAACAAATATCAGTTGTTGAACTGACCATTTAATATAACAGATAATCACCTTGGAGAGCTGCTTCTCTCTGTTTTGTGTGTTTCAGTTGTTTGTGGTTGCTCAGATAATGTCTCTATTGATATCTGGACATTTCTGTTTCCTGAATTCGAGGTTATGCTAGAGATACAGAGAAGAGAAATATTGTTGAATTCTGTATACTCTACATTTCTTTTTAGCTTGGGCTGGATTGACACCAGTATGTTCCAGTGCCTTGCATTAACACACGTCATTTCGTACATAAGCATGTGTTTGGTTAATAAAACTTATTCAAGTGAATGGCCTGACAAAGCATCAAAATGGACAAAAAAAATGGACATTCACTATTTTTTCCAATGCTGTGCACCACAATGTACAGTATAGTAGTGTGTTACAAGACGTCATGAGCTCCAAAGGATATGTATTAGAGGTGTGCTGGGTTAGTGTATTAGAATGTCATTGACAATAAATGGCACCATAATCTTCTACTGAAGGCAACATGCATTAATACGCACTGTGGAGAGATGAGAATAGACTCTAAAAGAACCTCCAGATCCCCCTTCCATTTGACGGGAACATAAAATATAACACCAAGGCTGCAGCCGGCAGCTAGACCTGGGAACTCAGGTGCCAACAAATATCATTTGGTGAACCAACCCTTTAATATGACAGATAATCACCTTGAATGGCTGCTTCTCTCTGTCTTATGGGTTTCAGTTGTTTGTGGCTGGTCAGATAATGTCTCTATTGATATCTTGACATTTCTATTTCCCTGATTCGATGTTATACTGGAAAAGAAAACAGAAATATTGGTGCATTCTGCATAAAATATTTTTTCTTTGTACATTAAAAACAACTCTAAACACCACTTGCATATGAAGTGAACATACAATGTAACACAAAGATAACACTAGATTAAAAAAAAACAAAACATTTGCAGTAATACACACTGGAACAACGAAAAACACCAGCACCTTTGTGGGCCCACTCCTTGTATTGTTCAATATGATTTGTTTCTTGTGTCAGTCATGATGATAAAATATCTGAGACAAGCGCAGACACAGCATGTCTCCTACCTATCATAAATTAGGATTGGTCATTGATGTAGGGAATCAGCTAATTTGCAAATTAGGAATCGCAAACTGAAAATAAAAGTTTGAAAGCTCAACTCCAGGGAAACGTAAAAATACTTTTATGCTTAGTCCAGGGGCGGACTGACAACTCATGGGGACCCCGGGCAATAGGGGATCATGGGGCCCCTGTGTCCTTGCCTAAACTCAAAAAAGCCTATGAAAAAGGTACCAGGGGCATCTCATGGGGCCCCCTACTGACCTCGGGCAGTGCCAGAGTTTCCAAAAGGTCAGTCTGCCCCTGGCTTAGTCTGTATTATCTCAAAAGTACTGAATTTTTACATTCAAACACTAAAAGAACCTGAATCTTTCTTTATATCAGCTTAAATTGTTACTAAACCCACAACAGTAAAATCAGTCTGTATATGCATTAAAGCGTGCTTGTTATACTCAAAGTGGAACCGAAGGGATTAATCCTCTGCATTGTGTACAAATGCTGTTTGATCCTGACTTCTCTGATCCTCCCCTTTTTTCAGTGCCCTCCTATCTCCTGATAAGACATACACTATATTGCCAAAAGTATTGGGATGGCCACCTTTACGTGCACATAAACTTTAATGGCATCCCAGTCTTTGTAGGGTTCAATATTGAGTTGGCCCACCCTTTGCAGCTAAAACAGCTTCAACTCTTCTGGGAAGGCTGTCCACAAGGTTTAGGAGAGTGTCTATGGGAATGTTTGACCATTCTTATAGAAGATCATTTATGAGGTCAGGCACTGTTATTGGATGAGAAGGCCTGGCTTGCCTTCTCCACTCTGCATGCCTAGAACCTCCTACAATGTCACCCCTGCTGGGAACATTCCTGAGGTGTAGCTAAGATTATGGTCTCTGTTAAAAATCCCTGACATCATCTCCTGCACCATTGATTATTGATAAAACAATGTAATGATGTTCAGAACAGCCAATTGCTATGTAACCACTCTAACACATTTTAATTAGCCGCAAGAATCCTTGATATTAACCTCTAATTAAACCTCAATATCAATGCATGTGATTTTTTTTGTGATTATGATTAAACATCCATGGGGATTGGTACCATGGAAAATAATGATCCTGATTTTTCTTTAAAATCTTTGTTATGCTATTCAAAATAAAAAATTCTAAATTCTGAACCATTTCATATCACTGTGGCCCACGATCGGTTACCAAATCACTTAAGTGGCCCGAGCTCTTCAAAAGCTTGGGCACCCCTGTACTAGAACATTGTAACAATTAATTTCCTTTATTTGTTCTCTTGGGTCTGTTACATATATTGGTGAAAGTGTTTTGTTATATTTGTTTGAAAAGTACACAAATACCTGTTGATCCTACCAAACGGATAACTTCATTCTCTGCTCTGCTGACTGTTATACTGTAACATGGCATTGTTCCCAGTTCTCTTTGTGCACTACAGAACACCTCATCCCTATATTATGGAGAAGGGGAGAGGCGTTCTTTAGCCATAAAACATGTCCTGTCCCAAGGTCACAATGCTAATCACCCCTTATAGAGTAGGGTGAGTGAGTGTTGTCACTCTAGGACAGAAAGCTTGTAGCTGGTAGGGTCACCAGGTGAAATTGAAGGGGAAAAAATGAATGCAGCTACCACATCTAAGGACTGGTAACTGAAATATATTACATTTTTGTAATTGGGCCAATATCCACTTTAAGCACAGGCTTAGAAAAAATGTTGTATTTGCATAGAGCGCGCACACACTGGAACTCCATTAACTCAAATCAAAGCAATGTAGACAAACATTATGGTACTTTCAATTATATAATGTTGTTCAACTTACTATTTTCTAAGGTCAGCCTCAGTTTTAACTATTCATATTGATATGATAGAGAAACTTTTGTAAACTTTCAATCTGTTTAGTCCTGTGCCATGTTCCCTTCACAAGAGTTGTTTACCCTTCTTTTGTAGTTATCCTATTTTCCATAAGATTAAATCAGGATAGATAGTACAAAGTGATACTTTACACAGAAGAATGTATTTTCTTCATTTCTAAATATAGGGATTATCACTTCTTAATGCAACAATATATGATAGCCTTGTGCATGAGCCCTAATGGTAACCAATGTTACTCCCTACTGATTACTGCTGGGAATCAGCTCAGGGTTGTCCAAGGACTCTGAAACTTTGTATCTTGTGTTGGTGCTAATTGTCCTAGGTCTGGAGGGCTGAGTAGACCGAAATCACAATGCAGAATACACATGTAACAGTGGAAAAACAGCAGGAGGGGGCATTCAGAAGTGATCAGAATTGCGGCAGATTAATCACATGGTATGATATAGATTATATATATATATATATATATATATATATAAATATATATATATAAATATATATACATACTGTATATATATATATATATATACACACACACATAAATCATTTCAAAATATATTCATTCAGTACAAGGAAATACCTCTTATTATCAAGCTCCGGGGAGATCACAGTGAAAGAAGCTTCATTTGCAGGTTTTTCACTGATAACAAATAAAACATAGTTAGAAAAAAACCTCTATACAAAATGTTATGTTATGGACAGGGCTGCGTGATAGCAAAATACACATGCGTAAAAATATTTGAATGTTCCAGGGATTAAGGGAGGTTTCCCCTATCCCGAGGCCCTCCTTACCCTCTCCTACTCCTAACCTACCCTTTTCTTATCTCCTCTGTAAATTTTCTTTCTTGTCCCATAGCTCACAGTCTTCTGTACCTTTTGGTATTCTTCAAGATTGCAATGACTTGGCAGTTGGGTTGCCCCAATAATATGTTAATGTATTACATGTGTGGGTGATCCCACCGATATGGCCATAATGCGACTTTGGGTTGTGAAGTTTCTGACCTGTAACTATCCTCGGAGAATGCCAGATATATTGCTATCTTTGTATTCATTTATCGTTTTGTAACATGTAAAATGTCAATACGAATTTATTGAAACAAAAAAGAAGATATTTATGCCATAGAGTATGCCCTTTGCTGCTTTTTCTTTAACTGCACAGCCAAGAAATCCCTAGACAGCTAAGTCTGAAGTCCATGACGTCTGCCTAGGTACGAAATAGCCTCTTTTCTCATATTAATTAATTAATCTAATTGGCTATCTAATATCAATTTAATGTCTTTAACACTGACATTTAGTAGGACTAGTCTAGCTGGAAGCAGATCAACCTACCAGTATGTTTTGGGTTTTTTTGCAGAAACAGTAAAACACATATAAACATGGGCAGGACTAGCAAATAATGTAAAACAAGGCACTTGGTAGGAACTGAAACAAAGGACCTATAACTACAAGGCAAAGATACTAACCACTTAGCTACTGTGATGCCTGTCAATACCCCCTAAAGCAACTAGACAGCTTTTCTTGTTGCATCTTACATTTAGTTATACAAAATTCTATTCATTCAGCTATTTCATTGAAATATTAACATGTTCAAAGGGATCATGTAAATTATAGATAAAAAGGATAAGCTGTCATCAGATGAATTTAATGACTTGTTGAGATCATTTGCAACTAGTACTTCTAAAACATTCCACGTCCAAATTTAATATCACAGTTAAGATCCCCCAATTCATTCAATAACACCTAAAATCCACCAACTTTCAAGTGAAGCCCCAATCATGGAAATGCCAAAACTGGACTTTATTGGGACTTCTGGGACAGTTTGGATTTAGACACTGCTTGGTAATTCAGGTCTACTTTTATGATTTTTGTTTATAGCAGGAGTGTTTCCAGACTTCATTGTGGTATAACAGGGATAACCGGCTCTGTTGGAAAGTTTAAATTTTATTTTTAAATATATACTTCTAGATTAACAATAGATGACAGGCACATACAAACAAAAGATCCAAAAGACTCTAAATTAGCAAGCGGGCAGGGAAAAACTGCAGTATTAAATACTTGCCTGTCTTTATTGGTGTTACGAGGAACTGGTGTTGGGGCTGTTGCTGGTTTCTCCTTTGAAAGTCTGTAAAAAAATATAGGTATAAACTATTAGCTCTATGACCTAATAAATACTTTTAAAGCACTTCCTTCATAAAGTGATTAAAGTGTATATATACCCAGAACCTTTTTTTGTTTTGGATAGAGTTGAGAAGGATTAGAGGCCTAGTCAGGTTTTACTGCTGTCATAGAAATTTCCCTTCACTTTCTGTTCTGGGGAGAACCTTTTACCAGACAGAAAGTCGGGAAAAATCTTTAACAGGGAATTACTGTTCTAGATCAGTGGTCTCCAAACTACGGTCATTTCCTTGTCTTTATCTGGCCCCTAGGGAATTATTCCCCCCATTGTCAAAAATAGTGGGGCAAAGTTCCTGCCACTGACAGCAATGATGGGGTATTAATCCTCCCACTGACAGCAATGATGGGGCAGTACTCTTCCCATTGATACCAACGATAAGGCACTATTCCTCCCACTGACACCAAATGATGGGACACTATTCCTCCCACTGGCACCCAACGATGGGACACTATTCCTCACACTGACACCCAATGTTGGGGCACTATTCCTCCCACTGACCCCAATGATGGGGCACTATTCCTCCCACTGACACCAATGATGGGGCACTATTCCTCCCACTGACACCAATGATGCGGCACTATTCCGCCCACTGACAACAATCATGGTTACCATTTCTTCCACTGCCACCAACAACAGGACACTATACCTTCCACTGACACCAATGATGGGGCACTATTCCTCCCACTGGGAAAAAATGATGGGGCACTATTCCTCCCACTGACAACAATGATGGGGCACTATTCCTCCCACTGAAAACAATGATGGGAACTATTCCTCTCACTGACACCAACAACGGGACACTATTCCTTCCGCTAGTATCAATATTGGGGCACTATTACTTCCCCTAGTACCAATGATGGGGAATTGTTTACTCCCACTGATACCAGGACATGTTCTTCTCCCACTGGCTACAGCCTAGCCTCCCCCTAAAGTTTAAAGGACAGTAAACTGGCCCTTTGTTTAGAAAGTTTGGAGACCCCTGTTCTAGATTAACAAACTGCATGCATTCTATGAAGCTCAGCATCTGCTTCCTCCACACCTATCCACTAGTACTGCATGTCTTCAGTAGGTTAAAACTGAGCATGACTCATTACCAGACTGAATCCCATGCTGGCCTCATAAGCTATGTTAGCCATTAACTTTATCGAAAACAATCAATTATAGAGACTTACAAATTGAACAAACTTTCACCTAAATATTAACCAACATAAATATGTGACTGGAGAGTTTCCTATAAATTAGGCAGTACAGCCAGCTATATCAATGTAATCCATGTAAATCATATCAGATTTCCATTTGGGGTCATATCTGTATATGTATAATTTTAATCAGATGCTGTGGGTCATATCTCAAAGGATACTTTACTGTGTGGGCCTGTATGATAAAAGCCTAACCATCGATAGATACACTTGTGAGAATAAAACAATACTGGCATTTGCAGCAAACTCTAAAAGTACCCCAAAACTACTATCTAAAGATCCAGTCACCAAGAAAATCTTATGAGATCTAAAAGGTTCCCATAAACATCCTAAATATCCCCCAATTCTGCTTTTATGTACACAAGTGTAAAATGCCCCTATACCTCTTGATCATGCAGTTATATCAACTGGTGATTACCATGTCATCCAAGTTGTAAATGGTTGTACAAGAGACAAAGCCACACAATATGAAAGTGTCCTGTCCAGTTCTGTGTGTGGAATCTGGTGCTGCAAGGAATCCAGCAGACTGGAAAGTATTATTGTTACCATTCATAAAGCAGAATTCTAATAGAAAAGTATAGGCAGTCGATGACACGCTGTCTCCCAGACAGAAATAGGAAGATCACCATGAGTGCATTAGATAGTGGATATATATGTTGGGTGGAAGGGGGATCATCCAAGGGTCTGCTTCTTCAAAGATGTTGATCAGATTCTTGCATGTATTGTCAGCTTAAAACAATCTTTCCAAGCATACAGCTTACAGGATTTATAGTTCCATGAAAAATGAAATGGCAAACGGTTACTCCTTCTCCTTGAAGCCTGAATATTTCTTACTAGTACTAACTTTTTTCCAAAAATGAGACCTTACCTGGCTTCAGTGGCTGTGTCGACCTCACCGATCAGTCCACGTCTGTCTAATACAGCCTCTGCAGCTTCTCACACAACCAGTTTACTATTTTAACATAATATGGGTCATATATCACTGACATTGTCTAGGGTGTGTCCTGGATGCTGTTCTACTCCCATAGCCCAGGGAATTTCATGAATTAGGTATTGTTAAATTCTAGTGATGCTTCATTCTTTGTGTCACTGCCAGTCCACAATACTTATGGAAATAATGGGGTTGATTTACTAAAACTGGTGCACACAGAATCTGGTGCAGCTGCATATAGTAACCAATCAGCTTCTAACTTCAGCTTGTTCAATTAAGCTTTGGCAATAAAATCTGGAAGCTGATTGGTTTCTATGCAGAGTTGCACCAGATTATGCACTCTCCAGTTTTAGCAAATAAAAGCCCAATGTTACACAGGATAGGAATAAAATGTGTACAGCACAATAATGTCTAAGTGTAAGATATTAGGTTTCAAACTCAGAAGGAATTGGCATGCCTGTCTTAATCTGGGTGTTCATCTGGACAGAAAGGCATTAAAAATGTTGCATAAATTGGCATAATATATCAAGGTAATTTTGCAGTTATATCAAGAATAGGCAAATGACTTCCAAATTAAGGAACTTTTCAGTCCCAGCCGATATCACATAGTCAAATTTATAGAGCTGACATTGCGCTACTATTAGAAACAGTAAAAAAATAGGTCTAAAAGCACTATGGCTACTTGTTTAATCCATCCCAAAGTTACTTGCCTCTAGACTACCTTTTACTGTACCACTCTCTAAGACATAGGTGACTGTGCTCACAATTTTATCCACCTCAAATAATATGCAGGAAATAAATTTGCAAGCAAAGCAATGTCACCAGCACACCACAGATTTCTCAAATGGTTCCAAAGCTTTAATTCATGGGCACATGGCAAACTCAAAGGCTTTGAGGAATCTTTGGAGTGCTGGTGACATTTCTTCACTTTGACCGTCCACGGTTCCCAGCCTGTGGTCACTGTAGCACCCTGCAATACTGAACAACCACTTTCAGGAATGTATGCATTGGAAATATTGTGTATGGTCTTCATTTTCAAGGGAACCTTATGAATGCTGTAAATTTCAGGCAAACTTAAACTGAAGAACTGAAAGATGTAATTTAGTGGTTTTACATTGGATATGAGTTTCCTATAGGTGGTGAAAATGTAATGGCTCAATCCAGCAATAAATAAATATATATATATGTATATATACACAAACTATATTGCCAAAAGTATTGGGACACCTGCCTTTACATGCACATGAAATTTAATGGCATCCCAGTCTTAGTCCATAGGGTTCAGTATTGAGTTGGCCCACCCTTTGCAGCTATAACAGCTTCAACTTTTCTGGGAAGGCTGTCCACAAGGTTTAGGAGCAGGGGCGGACTGACCATTTGAGCACTCGGGCACTGCCCGAGGGCCCGGGGTCAGTAGGGGGCCCCATTAAATGCCCCTGATAACTTTTATGGGCTTTTTTGGGTGTGCTTTGAGTGTCGGCAAGGACATAGGGACCCCATGATCCCCTATTGCCTGGGGGCCCCATGATTTGTCAGTCCGCCCCTGTTTAGGAGTGTGTCTATGGGAATGTTTGACCATTCTTCCAGAAGTGCATTTGTGAGGTCAGGCACTGATGTTGGATGAAAAGGCCTGGCTTGCAGTCTCCACTCTAATTCATCTTAAAGGTGTTCTGTCGGGTTGAGGTCAGAACTTTGTGCAGGACACTCAAGTTCCTCCACCCCAAACTCACTCATTCATGTCTTTATGGACCTTGCTTTGTGCACTGGTGTGCAGTCATGTTGGAACAGGAAGGGGCCATCCCCAAACTGTTCCCAGAAAGTTGGGAGCACGACAGTTGGCGACTTCTGCGCACTGTGCACTTCAGCATGCGCTGACCCCGCTGTCATTTTACCTGGCCTACCACTTCATGGCTGAGTTGCTGCTGTTCCCACTTGATTCCACTTTGTTATAATACCACTAACAGTTGACTGTGGAATATTTAGTAGCAAGAAAATTTCACGGATGGACTTATTGCACAGATGGCAACCTATCACGGTACCACACTTGAATTCACTGAGCTCCTGAGAGCGACCCATAATTTCACAAATGTTTGTAGAAGCAGTCTGCATGCCTAGGTGCTTTATTTTATACACCTGTGGCCATGGAGGTGATTGGAACTTCTGAATACAATGATTTGGAGGGGTGTCCCAATACTTTTGGCAATATAGTGTATATTATATAATATTATATAAAAAAAAAAAAAAGAGTGAGATCGGATTTGTCATAAGGCATCATGAGCCCATACCAAAGCACCACTGCCCCAAGGTTTGCTGCTCTACAGATGACAACACCGCCCCAGTACAAATAGCTACTTGGGAACACCGACAATGGTTTCCTCCCTTTACTTCACTCCTCCTCCTGTCCTCTACACCATGACTTAGAAGAGAAGTGCACAAGGTTATGCCGATGACTCAACACACTTAACGAACACTGTACATACTAGCTAATGCATTATTCTTGTGATTAATATAAAAAAAAAAGCATACTTTTAGCCATGAGTTTATTCTTCAGGTAAGATTGTGCTCCAGAGCCATTAATAAGCGTTAAATTCTATCTTAATGTATATGAATTCTTCTTATTAAAAACGTACGGATCTTTAATGCAGTACATATTACAATGGGGGTCATTTACTAAAGTTGGAGAGTGCAAAATCAGGCTTACTTCTGCATAGAAACTAATCAGCTTCCAGGTTGTATTGCCAAAGTGTAATTGAACGAGCTGAGGTTAGAAGCTGATTGGTTCTATGCAGAAGTGAGCCTAACTTTGCACTCTCCAGCTTTAGGCTTTAGTAAATAAACCCCAATGTGTCTTAACGTGACTGTAAATCTAAATTCTATTCCCTGCACTGAGTTTCTCACAAATAAAAGCAACTAGCCTTGAATGTAAAAAAACGTGCTACTAAATACCTTTTCTTTTTTTCTAGGTCACAGGACCACCTCACTTGTTCTAGGATCTGCACTGCCTGGGTGGTAGGTGGGACATCCCGGGTTGTGTAGAGCCCAGAATGGGCACAGAGGTCACATGATTTGTGGTACAGAGTAAGTCATAGATATGGCTTATTTTTTTTCATATATGCATTATGGAGGGGGGGTTACTAACACTTTAGGTGCAACCCTAGTTAAAAGTGGTTGTAAAGGCTGGATGTTTTTTTTAACCATTCTGTGCCTGAAGTTAAAAAAAACTTCAGTGTGCAGCTCCCCCCTCAGCCCCCCCTTAATACTTGATTCAATGCTGAACCTTGGTTCTCCTGGGTCTCTCCCTCCTCATTGGCTGAGACACAGCAGCAGAAGCCATTGGAGGGAGGAAGGATGGAGTGGTTGGCAGGGCCAAGCCACGTTCTGTCTCAAACACACAGAAGCAGCTCAAGAGCAAGCACACACAAGTGCCCCCAGAGCAAGCTGCTTACTCTGGGCTCACTCAGCAGGGCGGAGGAGCCAGGAGCGCCAGCGGGGGACTCGACAAGAGAAGGATTAGGGCTGCTTTGTGCAAAACCATTACACAAAGCAGGTAATTATAGCATGTTTGTTATTAAAAAAAAAAAAAAAAGTCCCAACCTTTAGTATCACTTTAAAGCTACATACATATCAGCCAACGATATAGCAGATTATGGGGGACCTTTATCAAATCTGTCACATGGCAAACCACTGCTAGACAGGGGAAGTAAGGCAAATTGTCAGAATAATTACAAGGTTACAGCCCATGTCATAAGTTCCTCCTTCTGTGAGAGAATTAAACCTCATCCTGATTAGGTTTTAATTACACATTTATTCAGAGTGAAAATCGGTCTCATCTTCAGTATTAGAACTTCCTAAACTATAGCACTCGGCTGCCCATGAATACAGATACACAGGTCTGTGAACCTGTTGCAGAGTGTTTGCTGTAGGAGACTCAGCTCAATTTGCAACTAATTGTGTGACTAATTTGCTTGATAAATGTCCCCCAGCGAGTTCATATATGCATTTTTGTTAATAAAGACATTATTACCTACAATTTAATTGTGGTTTGGGAAACAGCCATATCTGCTGCCCCCCCCCCCCCCCCCATCTTGGGACTAAAGCTGCATTTATGGGCTAGGCAAGGCTGTGGTGTGGCTGGAAGGGTTGCATTTTCCATTTAGTCTATGTTGAATGTGGATACTTCCTGACATACTGCATGAGTTTTACCAAACGTTTACATACCTGCATCATACAAACCAGACTTTTTCACTGCAGCCAAGAATGGAATTGGTAAACTGAAGGTCAGATGCATCAATGACAAATACTGGATTGGCTTTTGTAAGTGTTATTATTTGCTTTTATCCTACAGTGTGAAGATAAATTTGCATGATGCACCCTTGTTTATTTACACTCTTAGACAATGTAGAGTATTGAATGAATGTCTTTCCTGTATCTGGTAAGATCTAGATATTATTTGTAATGAAAGCTGAAGAGTACAGTCCCATATTACATCATGAGGACCACAGGGAATATCACTACTGTTGTCTTTGGCTATGTTCTCCTTCATTGTTCAAAGCACAATTCATGTGTGTCTTCATGAGAAAGAAACTGGCATCTCTAACCACATGAGTGCTCAACCACAGGAAGGTAAATAGAATGACAGACTATATATAATGCACCTTTGTGTAACAGTAGGTGGTGTCAGTTCTTTTTAAATACATCAAAAATATGCCCTAAAAAGGAATGACATAAGAACCCCCCAAATCACTTCTTATATTCACATTGCATTCCTTATTGGGAAGGGCTTGAAGTTGAAGTGTGCTACAGCAACTGGCCAAACTGTACAAAGCATGAAGGAAACATGTCACCAGCACTACATAGATCTTTGTTATAATGCCTAGTTTTTTTGTTTTTTTTTAACAGATCACATCACAGTGCAATTAGTGCTACTGTACATTTCCGAGCCATGCAGGACCTCTTCTGATCTTCACATGCTTGAAAAGGGGTCCTGGCTGGCCCTCGAAATGTAGTACTTTTTGCACAGGGATGTGATCTCTTCAATAAAAAATAGCACATTATAACAAAGGTTAATGGTGTAAACTTATTTTCACTTACTTTTCCAAAAGTACATTTATGTACAATATTTTCCACATGGCAATAGAAGGCAGATATGCTTCAATCGGGATAAGGACTCCTTGGGGCCATGGGCCTTGCAGAAATAGCTCATTTTGCTACCCTGTTTCGATGCCACTTCTTATATGCTAGTTCTCCCAATGAAGACTAGTAAACATGCAATGCAACATTTAATTTATTATAATTAAACAGGTAGGGTTTTTTTTTTATTATTGGAAAAAAAGCTTATTCTTATGCAAATCCCCATGTTAATGCATATGTACATCGAATAATTTGCATATGAATAAACGGTGGATACCTTGAACAGGGGCACAGCCTTTGTGGGGCACAACCCTTGTACATGGATTACTGACAGTAGCATGAAAATACAGGACAGTCCTGCACAATCTAGGACTGTTGGGGGTATTTATTTTGCTTGTTTTTATTTTTCAACAGCTCTGCACTTTAAGTACCTTGCAATAGTCCTGGATTGTGCAGGACTGTCCTGCACTTTCATCCTTCTCCTGCTGTTCTATGTAGAGGGGTGGTGTCCTGCAAAGGCTGTGGCCCAGTACATGGTGTACACTGACCATTCATATGTAAATTGTGACTATATTTACATATTGCTTAACTTACATATGAATTAGCTTCACTAGTCCCTTGCATCCATAAGGAAAGCCTAGGGAAGCTTCTCCTTGACTCTGGTCACATTGTACAAGTAAGGGGAGGACTTCCTTCTGCCACTGCATCTTACTATTGCTTGTGGTTAGTGAGCTTAATGGTGGAAAAGGGTCTGCACTGGTGGGGAAGCAGGAGGTCTGCACTGGTGGAGAGGGAGGAAATCTGTACTAGTGGGGAGGAAGATAATGTATACTGGAGGGAGGGGGGTGTCAGTACTGGAGGAGGGTATCTGTTGTGGATGGGAGGAACGGGGTCCTTGTACTGAAGAGAGGATTTGTACTGCTGGACAGGGAGGGAGTATATGCTGAGGGGTTTTATAGCTAATAGAAAGACATTTGTACTGGGTGGGGGAGATCTGTACAGGGGGGAGAGGGATATAGGTTTAAGGGGGAAGGGTGGATTTGTACTGGGGGGGAGGGAGTCATTTTTGGTTGTATTCTGTACACTGGCATGTGTATTATGTGCTTCTGACCACTGCATACTTTGCATTCTGTAATCCTGACCTCTGTACTATGTGGGTATTTAATGCATTACACACTCCTAATCCTTGTACTCTGAGTGATTTGGATTCCTGACCCCTGCTCTCTGATCTCCACGCACTCCTGCCTCTGCTTTATGCAGTGAGCTCTCCTGACCCCTGCCCTCTCAGTGATACCTACTCCTAACCCCTGTATGTATGTATTATGCCCTCCTGATCCCTGAAACTCTGATTTGCCCTCCTGAGCCCTTCACCCTGTGCAATACCTACTCCTGAGCCCTGCAAAATAGACACTATGTTGTACATTTCATACTTCTAGTTCCTTAGATAGGCTATGTGCTATGTATACAGTGAGTTGGCTCAACAGGTATTGAAGTACTAAGTAGAAAGGTCAGTGTCAAATGATGTTATCTAAATATTTTATGCCATATGTATTTAAAGTATAATTAGTGCTTATCACTGTATTGTCTGCAAGAGCTGTTGGGCTGTTACAATATTAACAGACTGTACTAATAGTTGTAGCTAGCTCAATAAATACATAAATAATTGTATTAATTAACAATACCTTCATGATTGTGTTTCTGTTCTTATTATGATAATTCTTCCAGTACCAGCTGCTGAAAGTATATCTTTAAACCACATCCATATGGTCGTGCTCACTTTTTGCTGAGGTTTGCTATGCACACCACATTCTGCCCCTTTGTCCAGTTCAGAAGTTGAGAGGTATGACCAGGGGCGGACTGACCATTTGGAAGCTCAGGCACTGCCCGAGGGCCCGGGGTCAGTAGGGGGCCCCATGAGATGTCCCTGGTACCTTTTTCATAGGCTTTTTGGAGTTTGGGCAAGGACACGATCCCCTATTACCCGGGGGACCCATGATTTGTCAGTCCGCCCCTGAGCGTGATTATTCTGCTAATGATTAGATATTCAGTAGCTGATGGATTTGTAGACTGTTTGCTCCCACCATCTAAGTGACAGCACCAGTCAGACAGACAGCAGGGATAGAACCCATTGCATCATGGGAACTCTGATTATTTTGTATTTGTTTTTACATTTTCAGACATAACCAGGCAACTCAGTATAGGAATAGGGATGGTCACACATAATAACACAAGTAGGGGAAGGTAATATATTGGGATTAAATAAAAATTTAATTTTTCACAGAAAGGCTCAACATTTTCCTTTTTTTAAGGACTTTGACACGAAATTGTTTACATAGGTTTGCTTCTTGCATTTTTCATTTCTTCTACCCTGCTCAGATGTTTTATTATAGCGAGATGCTCTGCCCTGTGCTGCTATCACAGGAGGTGCAATTTAAGACTTCAGTTATAATACCAGCACTTTTCAGATCTGGAGTTCTCAGTTCAGCTCATGACTGTCACCCAGTGGAACTGCTATATATTACAGTGTATACGTATATGGTTGGGGCTCGCTCACACCATAATGCAAGCTGCTGGAATGCATTTTATAGGGGTGGTGCAATGCACTGTTACAAAGTATTGCTTGGTTTAGTTTTTTTAACTTCACTGAAATGTCACAAAATTACAATTTATTTGATCCTATGTACAGTACCTGCTGCAAAAAGTTGATATGCAGTGATGTTCATTGAGTTATTATTATTATTATTCTACAGGATTTATATAGAGCCGACAGTTTGCTCAGCGCTTTACATTATGGAGGGAGACAGTACAGTAACAATACAGTTCAATACAAGAGGAATAAGAGGGCCCTGCTCCTTACAGCTTATAATCTAGGAGGGAGGGGATAGTGGTAAAAGAGGTAATTAGCTGTGAGGGATGGAGTGGTAGGAAGAGTAGAGGATTCCAATATTAGCTGGGGTCGGGGTAGGCTTCCCTGAAGAGGTGGGTTTTCAGAGTGCGCCTAAAAGTGAGCAGAGTAGGCGATAGTCTGATAGATTGGGGTAGGGAGTTCCAGAGGATAGGTGAAGCCCTTGAGAAATCCTGGAGACGAGCATGGGAGGAGGAGACAAGGGAGCTCGAGTAGGAGATCTTGCGAGGAGCGGAGAGTGCGGTTTGGGTGGTATTTAGAGACAAGGTCGGTGATGTAATTAGGGGCAGAGTTATGAATGGCTTTATACGTCGGTGTTAGTGTTTTGAATTTTATCCGCTGGGCAATTGGAAGCCAGTGGAGGGATTGGCAGAGAGGGGTGGCAGATACATAGCGGTTAGGAAGGTGAATGAGTCTGGCAACAGTGTTCATGATGGACTGGAGTGGGGATAGCCTGCGATGAGGTAGGCCAGTGAGGAGGGAGTTACAGTAGTCAAGGCGTGATATAATAAGGGGAGTGAATGAGTTGCATTTATACACAATATACACCACCACACATGTACAGTGTGAACAGGGAGCACAAAAAACAAGTTTTTCTATGCACCCTTGTGCTGAGCCTGCATTGATCATTGCTAATCAGCTTTTGAATAGAGTGGGAATGCCAAGTTTTGTTATTTCTGTCACCACTCCACACATTTCCTGTCACTTCCTTTATTTGATCGTCAAGAAGTAAAGCGAGGGGAAATCTCCCTGACCAGAACACAGACCTGGAATCAAATTTTTTTTTAAATAGGGTCAGAACCTCTGCAGGTTTTTGTTGCTTTTTAGGTATGGCTGTAGTTAGGCTTTAATTTGGGGTGTTCATACCTGGGAGTAGCATTAACTTCCCTAACAAATGTATTCACTGAGTAAGACTAGGCTTAGTTCACACTGCTGGGACCCCAAGGTCATATGACTTGTTTGCGACTTCCTTATGACTTTTGTGATTTAACATTGAAGTCTATGGCTTTCAAGTTGCACCAAAGCCGTACATAAGTAGCGCAGGAACCGTTTTTTTGTCGCTGTGACTTGAGTCACATTGTTTAAGATAGCACCCATTGAAGTGAATGTGTTTTGACTTGTCATGCTATTTTATGTGTCACATGTTGCATGATAAGTCACAGCCGTGTGAACCGGGGCTAATACTGCTTATTTACTAAAACAATGTATCATTTGTTCATTACTGAAAACGCTGCACATATAAAATCTAGAAAATCTCTAAAATTGTTTTTCTTTGTTCAAGATAAATATAAAACATTTTTGTAGGTGGACAAGTTCAATTATTTTCTAGAAGATATTTTAATTTTTGGCTTTAACATTTTATATATGAAAAACTGTCTACAAATAATCTATTCATCGTCATAGTTATATTTTGATTCATGTAATTATTCATCTGGGAATGTGATGTATAATCATTATAGAAAACTAGTAATGAGAGAAATACAGTATGTAGGATTCCAATGCCGATTTAATTTGTGAAAATGCAAGCTGTCTGGCTGTCAACCTGATCCTTTGACTTTTTTGCTTTCTGTGATACTGACATGGAAACTTGACTTCAGTGTGACCAGTTTAATGTTTTAGAAAATACTAAATTGAATTTCAAAATAGATCTGAATGTTTGCTATTTAAAAATAAATAAATAAATGTTTGTAAAACCTAAAAGACAAAAATAATAATAAAAAACATTTGCTACATCACTGCAGTCTCTTCAGGGACTCTGCTGCCCAATTCTGTTCTGCTGGACTACAGTACACCTCCCCTTCTTTTTCTTAACATATAAGAATATATTTTGGACAACACAAAAGGGGCAATTCTGACAACTATTTAAAAGTCAGTCTAAAAGATGAAACTAATATGTGTGTTTAAATGACCTAGTTCAAGCTATGAACTATACGTTTAATTTAAGGGAAAGATGTGCAAACTTTATTTTACATAAGCCTGGCTTTTCAGCACTCTGATAGGCCACCCACTATAAAAAGACATCTGCTTGTGTATAAAAGGCGAAAAAATAAATGTTGTTATCTTCATTGGGGTAAAGGTCAAACAAAAAAAGGTCAAAACAAAAAAACAAAAAGGGTGAATAAGTACAATTGTAAACGTTTCCTGGCAGTATCTGCTATATTTGTGTTTCCAGAGTCCCCCTTGCACTCCTATATGCTATCAATCACTGTGCATGTCTCTGGTCTTATCATGCAATTAGCAATGTGACACAGGTAGGCAGAAAGTGGCTGGGACAACCCAGCTGGTATTGGTATTTAAATGTTTCAATATCCCTGAATCCAGAGCCATACAACTTCATATTTGTGGAACTGGAAGTGCCAAAATACCCAGAGCTTATACATGAGATGTGAATTATTGACTGGGATAAAAGACCTTTTATATTGACATAGGTTTACTTTCTATACTCATGGTCTTTTTAACTCACCAGCTACTTTACTAGGCACACCTTGCTAGTGTCAGGAAAATATCCCCCACACCTTTACACCACCAGCCTGAATTGTTGATACAAGGCAGGATGGATCCATGCTTTCATGCCGTTTATGGCAAATTCTGACCCTATCATGTGAATATCGCAGCAATCAGTCTGCCCAATCTCCCTTGACCTCTTACATCAACAAGGCATTTTCCTCCACACAACTGCTGCTCACTGGGTATTTTCTCTTTTTCGGACCATTCTCTGTAAACCCTAGAGATGGTTGTGCGTGAAAATCCCGAGGGGAACAGCAGTTTTTGAAATACTCAGACCAGCCTGTCTGGCACCAACAACCATGCCACGTTCAAAGTCACTTAAATCCCCTTTCTTCCTCATTCTGATGCTCGGTTTGAACTTCAGGAAGTCTTCTTTACCATGTCTACATGCCTAAAAGCATTGAGTTGCTGCCATGTAATTGGCTGTTTAGCAATTTGTGTTACTAAGCAATTGAACATGTGTACCTAATAATAGTTGGCTGGTGAGTGTACAGAGTTCCATTGGACCAGCTTGGACCAATGTAACTATGTATATTACATGTCTGGCTGATGCTCCAGAAGCTGAAAATGACTGAGGTAGACACCACTACTGCAGTGATCACCACTTGCTTCCGTGTCCTGTGCCGAGCAGCTGCGCTCCAGCCTAATAAACGCAGGAGGTCAGCCGCTTAGCAGAGGTGCCATCCAAAGAATGCTTTATATTTTCTGAATGATGCAAAGTATTCTCTGATTCCAAAAGGCGGTGAGGCGGGGTGGTAATGCTCTCCACCCCATCCATTCAGAACATGTAAAACATTCTCTGTTAGGTGCTCATGCTGAATGGCCAACCTCTCGTGCTCACAATGCATCAAGATGGTCACTCAGCAGGGACTTAGAAGAAAATGAAGATCACTGGAGTAGCGATGTCTACTTCAGTAGCTTTCAGCTTCAAGGGGCATCAACCATGTATAGAATTTACATAGTTACACTGTCCATTCTGGACCAACGTAACTATGCATAGTATAGCCATACCTGGAATTCTTATTTAAAGTGTATGTATAGTACCCCTGTCAGGTGTTTATTGTTGTTATTCACACTCTCTTTGTCTTGATGCCCATTGTCCCCAATGCAGAAAGTGATGGCAAGTACTAAATTGTAAAGTTGTCACTGGAAGAAGAAGTATGGGCAAATCTTCCAATGGAGATTCCTGTTCTGGTGACAAGTGTCCAAGATGAGAGCTTCTCTTATGCTGTAGAGGTTTCCTCTCACTTCTATGGTGTCTCAGGGACAGGAAGTCAAAGGAAATTTTTACAACAGGCCAAAAAGCAAAGAACAAAGAGCGGTCAAGAGCGGTCAATATTACTTAACTGCAGTTATGTTATCTGAGTGTCATAAGTGAGACAACAGATAACAATAGAGAATACATACTGCATGCATGTAAATTGTCAATTACAATACCTTCCATTAGCTGCTATGTCTTACCTGTTGTCATAGTTGTTTTCCAAATCTGCCCAGCTGATCAAATCAATAGGCTTATCACTGCAGAATATAAACCATAAACTGATATAAGCAACACCACACAAAACCATGTTGTTGAAAGGTACTCCTGTTCAGACACACAATTACTTTCTATTAGATTCAAACGTTAGATACAAGGTATGTCCATAAATCCTGGCCAATCTGTCAAATCTTATTTTTATTAATTTGTATTTAACAAACTCAAAAGGTGTGTGTGCCCCTGCATCCAAGATGCCAAGCATACAGCTCCATATCTGTATAATAGGGCTACTCAGCCACTCCCTGGCCCTCTAGATGTGGTGATTCCAGACCATAATTTCAATAATCCTTTTGGTACAGTTTCCTTTTTACTTAACAAAAATGGTAAAGAAGAAGCCAGTGCTGAATATGAATTGACAAGTTGGACTGCAGAAGTAGAAAGGACAAGTTTTTGATGGAAGAGATTTTTTTCACATTTCCTAATCTCTATCAGGCGCCTTTTTGTGCACATAAAAAACAGTAAATTATCAAGTATAATTATTTGTAGCAGTTTAGTTTTTTTCAACTGCTTTTTGTCATGATATTTTTTTGGTGGCACTCTTACTTTGAGGTGTCTTTTGGCTTTGTTTCTGTTCGGGGAACAGGTTTTGGAGGTGTACTGGGAAAAGAAATATGACAATGGTATTTAAATATAAATAAATGACTATAAAAAAAAACTTGCACTGATTAATTAAAGGTGCTAACCAATCAAGAAGAAATCACTACAGAAATTAAATAGAGGAATATTTTCTACCTGGGCCAACTCCTTCCAGCTATGGTCTTATGACCCACACATTAAATAAAGACAACCAACTCCAAAACACAAGGAATGATCAGTACAACAATTTAGTTGGGCCTTCTTCCTTTCACCATTCTACAATTATCCTAAGGGAACAACACTTTTTGCATAAACATTGGGTAACCATGTCTAAAGGCAACCTACTAGAAGTGTCATCTATGGCCATAAGATGGTAAGAGGAACCCCCCAAAACTGTAATTATTAGGATACCTTATTTTAATAAAATCGCCATATTCTCCATTGCTCTACAACAGGCTGTACAGTAAATAAACATATACTCTTAGGGGTTTATTTATTAGGAATTCTGGAATATAGGAATTGCTGGACAGTTATCCCTCTGTATTTTACAGCATTCATCTTATTTTCAAAGGATTTGCTATATATGTAATGCGATGGCGAATCTTTGGTTTTCAAACATGAAAGGAGAATTTTGTTTGCAATTGAATCTCTTATGTTATATACTGATATGAATGGGTAAATCTTGTTTGAATTTAAAGCCTAAAGCAGCCCATAAAGCAGCCCATACATTATTCATTTTTTTTCATTCAACCAGTTGAATTAAAAAAATTACCTGATTCCCCCATGCTCACACTCAATGTGGATGAGGGAATCCTCTTGCTGAGTTATTGTATTCTGACAGTGGGGAGCCTTCCCCGCTGTCAGAATACTCTGATCAGTGCTGCAGGCTATAGATGGCGGCACTGATCGACTGGGAAAAACCTGACAGGCTGATTGTAAAGAAGTCCATTGGTGGATCAACGTCTGTACAATCAGCTTTCCCATAGATGGACTGACATTCGTCTGGTCTCTGCTGAACCAGCTGAATTTCGATTCATGTATGGGTGCCTTTCATTTAGGTTTTTATTTCCAGCACAAGGCACGGTTTGTACATTCAGTGAGAAGAGTCCCTTGTACTGGTTACTGCACACTTAGTTGAAATCTTCAGTCCCCTGCCCCCACTATACCTGTGCATGGCCGCTGATAATGAGGGGTGGAGGACCTTTAAAATGGCCACAGATGCTCCAAGAAGCCCATCCATTTACAGGAGCAGACTAGCCTTTTCCTGATGTGGAAAGGTTGGATTATTTATGCAAATAGAAATGCAAAGCTTTTTTGAGGGGCCTTATAAGCTGGTTCTTGCTCATGCTCCCTCCCCTCATCTTTTTCCATCTATTACTCCCTCCTACCAAGGTTATTATTGTGACATCCTAATTCAGCCCTGTGTTATACAGATGCAGAAACATATCACAGCTACCATCTACATGTAACTTATGGACATTACAATGAAGGGACATATTGACCTGGGGAATCAAAATGAATCTTATACTGTCTGTACTCAATTTAAGGCAGTTTGATCTCCCCACTCCCCTGCAACAGGGGTGCATGCTGTTTTAATCAAATTATGTGAGTATAAACCAATTGATATAAAAAAATGTTTATATTAATAAACTATAAGTCTTTGAAGCATTGTATACACATAAATCTCTAGAAGTTAATATGTTATATTTGTATGGCAAATTTTTACTGTTTTTGAAGAAGCGCATTGATTGTGAAATGCGCCCAAAAGCACAACTGTCTTCCTGGTATATCTATTGCTAAACTGCATACCTACATGTTGAAAAAAATCTTTATTTATATCTAAAAGGGTTTTCTTCCTCCATTACAACCATGATTGAACATGTTCTATGGAGTATTTTACTTTATACTAGGAGATAAGCGAACAGGGACAATATTTCTGGAATTGTATAGTTGTTTTTAATCAAACACATCATAATGTTATCTAAGTTTTATGGAAGAAATTAGTTTGTTTTTATACTAATAAAAAAAAGTATAGTTTTTTTTTTTTTACAAAATACAAATTTGTGATGTATATCTGGCACCCAAAAAGTTCCACACATAATGATTGTGTAAATTTAGGATTTAAATGTGACAGAGAATCTGGTCTTTAATTGAAATCTGTTATGTTGACTCTTATTTGTCTTAAATGTGATGGGCAATTCTTGTATATGGAATCGCTCCACTACGTTGTATGCTGATGGGCAAATCCTTTTAGAAAATAACTGAATGCTGTAAAATACACTCAGCAAACATTTCCTGCGTGAATCACACAGCAAATCCTTTATCCACAGACCCCTTACAGGGAATGTTAATGTTTTAGATTTTTGGATAGAGCAGGGAAGAGTTAAATCCTTACACTTATGCTCTCTAAGGAGAATATTGAAGTTTATTTATTCAATTTTTATCTTGTCCAGCATAAATCAAAGGAACACCTCTGTTTTAAGACTAACCATACTGTATTCTAAAACCATTATACAGGTGTATTCCACAAGAAGATCCTAGACTTTGTACAAATACTTCAAAGCTTAAGAAATTCACACGTTAATCCAAAAACAGGCGGCGGTCATGCTACAAAGAACTAAGAAGAAACAAGACTCTGCAAAGAAAACACAATGAAAGCAAATTATCATCCTGACTGTAGACAGCAACTCATTGTGCATACAGAATCTGCATGAGACATAAAAACACAACACCACTATAAGGGCACTTGTGTTCAGCTCCTTGGCAGCAGTGTTAGGCTAGGTTTACACATGCGGCAGACCTTACCATCACGATTGACAGGCAGTGAGAAGACAATATGTCACCTCATAGTCGGTTTAACCCTGGGAAGCCTGCATCTACAACTGTCAGTCACTTGAAAGGGTTGTGTTAGGTGGTGGTACTGCCCAGGGGCGGACTGAAAACTCATGGGGCCCCTGGGCAATAGGGGATCATGGGGCCCCTGTGTCCTTGCCCAAACCCAAAAAAGCCTATGAAAAAGGTACCAGGGACATCTCATGGGGCCCCCTACTGACCCCGGGCCCTCAGTCAGTGCCTGAGTTTCCAAATGGTCAGTCTGCCCCTGGTACTGCCTACCAAACACAACAGGGGGTATCAGTTTTGATTTACGACATGTGTACATGCCTGTCCAGCTGCCTCTCCAGCTTAAAGTGGAACTTAACTATAAAAAAAAAACTACGAGCAGGCACTACGAGCAGAAGAGACATGCCTGCTTGCACTCTTCTACTGAATGCACACAGTGCTGCACACGCATGCATGTTCAGCATGCATTCCCAGCAACACCAGGTGTGCTGGAATGACAGACTCCCATGAATATGTGTAGCATGGCATCATGCCACTACCGGCAAATCAACAGGCTAAAAACCCAGCACCTGGAGGCAACTGGGGAAAAGATGACCGTGGCTGCTTTAGATTTGCTTTAAGAGGAGAGGGTGAGGGGGGTGGTAAAAACGCAGCTTAACCTCCTATAAATACTACCCCTGGACACAAGTGTAAACAAGCCCTAAGTGGGGGTTGAAGGGCAAGTAGAATATTACATTTGTTTGCCATTATTTATTTATTTCAGGTACTTATATAGCGCCGTCAATTTACGCAGCGCTTTACATATATATATATTGTACATTCACATCAGTCCCTAACCCTCAAGGGGTGTACAATCTAAGGTCCCTAACTTACATTCATACATACACATACTAGGGCCAATTTAGACAGGATCCAATTAACCTACCAGCATGTCTTTGGAGTGTGGGAGGAAACCGAAGTACCCGGAGGAAACCCACGCAGGCACAGGGAGAACATGCAAACTCCAGGCAGGTGGTGCCATGGCTGGGATTTGAACCAATGACCCTAGTACTGCCAGGCAGAAGTGCTAACCATTTAGCCATTGTGCTGCCATTGCACTATTCCTCTTTTTTTTTGTTCTGTCGCACCTTCTCTGCATGATATGACTCATTAGTAAATTAGCCCAAATGATTCTTATTGATAAATGATTGATAATTTGATATGATTATTGATATTGATTATGTGAAAAAGCAGTATAAATTAGCAATCAGATTAGATTGGAATGATTATATATGAAGCGAGTAATCAAGATGCATTCTAGTGAAGGGAAAGATTCCAATCACGGAATTACATACTTATAAAAATAAAATAGTAATAATGTGAGGCAATATTTTTACCTATCCTCTCTGATTATAGTGATTTTTCCAGGTCCAGCCTGCATTATGGGTGAATTCTCTGTGAGAGTTCTGGAGATGCTGGAGGATGTCAGTGTTGGGATGTCTGGACTAGCTTTGTTACTATGAAAAAAAGCAATTCTTAAAAGTTGGATTTGACAAGACAAGACAGGAACAGATCAAAAATTACCTGTCAGAAACGTTGGTCATTCAAAAAGAGTATATAAAGAAAAAATGCATAAGCAGAGGTTAATGTCAAAGAAAAATGATCAAGTTATCAGTACATCTGGGGATGAATTCAACCTAAGCCCTCATGCACGCTGGTCGTTTTGATGACGCTGGTAATGATAGCTGTGTAAAGTCATGTTAAAAACATGAGTTTTTCAGCTTTTTGTAGCGTTTTTAAAGTAGCGTTTAGCAGCGTTTTCCTGCGATTGCGTTTTTTAGCATTTTATTTTTACCAAAAAACATTAAATGCCGGTTTGTGGTGTTTTACTGCATTTTTCAGCATTAGAGCGTTTTTACAGCTAAAAAACTCTTTTAGAAACCCACTAGTCCAGCCAAAAAACTTTGATTACAGTCTATGTGTGCATGGACACATAGGATAAGATGCTGGGGGGTTTACTAGCTGTAGAAAAAAAGGTCAAAAGCCAAAAACAGCAGCTGTAAAAACGTCCAGTGTGCATGAGGACTATGTCTCCACTTTTCTGGTTAGAGTAAAAGCTGAACTCAAGGACAAATTTGTCTAAATATAAGAGCCATGCCTATTATCTCTTAAAGTGGTAGTAAACGCATACACATTAAGAAAAAAAAAAAATCTCTGTGCAAGTTAGGAGCATAATGTGCAGGGCGCCCTGTTGCCACTGCAGAGGCTTCCATCTTCGCCCAGTCTTCCTTCCGGGGGTTCAGGGCAGCGGCCGTTTGAATGGCCCGAGCCACAATGATGTCACTCTCGCACATACACACAGGAGTCACGACCACAGCACAGAGCTCTGAAGTAATGGCACCGGTATGCCATTCTTTCAGAGTGACTTTACCAGCTGGAGCAACACTGAATAGCTCCTAAATGGTGCATGTTTGGAGATATTATTATAAACTTACCTGTAGGTACAAGTCTCCCCGCGGTGTTTACTACCACTTTAAATCTTACAGTGTGTTGTCTGTTAACTCCAGATCTGTGCAGTAATCCAGAGTCAAACTTTTCCTTTGTGTAGGAGCTTCCTGTAATAAAGACTGGTCATTGCTGATCTTTCTTCTTCGGCAGGTTGACTGGTCTTTTCTTAGCCCATCCTGTAGTTTTCTGCAGGCCGCCTATAGTGGGTGGGGCTTGCTAGGTCCCTCCCACAGCTCTGCCCTCTGTACAGGCATTGCACAGCATAGTGAGTATGTAACCACTACTTTTCAAGGTAATAACTGGGTTTTCAAAGACAATTGGTGCACAAAAAGTGGATTTATATTCTTTGTGGCTACTGATGAGCATATTTAAATTAAAGTTGTTGTGCCTGGAGTTCAGCTTTAAACTTAGACCAGACCGATCCCCACCTACTAAATCTCTTTTTGGTCCCTTAATATTATGGGCAGCCCCACTCGCTAATAGAAAGGCTTGGCAGGTGTAAAGGAGTGAAACCAAGCTCAAGTTTTACAGGAAAGGTCTATATTTTCATAATACTGTAGCTGCCTATATCTTTGCATCAGCTGAACATTTTGACATTGTTTTTCATTAAAGGTTACCTCTGATTATGTATTTATTTTTATCATTTGCTCACTTTGAATTTCTCACGTTTAATTAAAAGAGTAGCTAAAGGCTATAGCCCCCTGTATTTCATACAGCAACTTTTTAAATAATATTTAGCCCGAATTTAAACTGGGCTTTCCTTTTTGTTGCATATCAGACAATAGTTTTGGCTGGATTACAGTGGTAGTAAAATCCTCAAATCTAAAATCAACTGATAGGCAGGGTTTTTATTACGGAAGAGACACTAGAGATTATTGTTGTCATAAATATCACCCCTGCCTGTCAGCGAGTAATATGATCTGAGCCACACATGAACAGCTCAGATCACATTTATGTGCCGCGGCAATGTGACTCTCATGCCCATGCGTGGGAGTAACATCACCTGTGGCCCGGTCATTCAAGTGGCTGAAGATAGGGAACACCGCAAGGAAGATGGGGGTAGATGGAAACTGCCAGGGACCATCGAGAGTCGTGACAGCTCAGCGCTGAAGGGCTCCTTCCGCAGGTAAGTCTGTCATAATGTACTAGTATGCAGTCCATACCAGTACAATATGACCTAAACCTGCATGGGGAACCATTTTTTTAAAATAATGAACAAGACTTTACTACCGCTTTAAGCAACCACCTTATGTCCATGAGGCATTAGTCACTGCTGATCAAGAGTCATCAGGGGAATGGTAAATGGACAGGTTAGAAGGTTTGTCCAGTCAATTATTTTCCCTCTCATAAGCCAATGCAGATATATGCAGCATGCTTCTGCTGCCTTGCTTCATAGAGATGGAAACAGATGCTTGAGAGCAGATCATGCCTGCAAGTCCAACCAACCTCTAGTGTCTATGGCCTACTTTAGAGGGTGGTCAGATGTGCAGATACAAACCGACACTCCCTGGCTAAACTTTCTGCAGAGCTCTTCATAAATGTGTACACTTGCCTTACCTGAGCATACGCATTTATGTCATTGAAAATTGGAGGGAGCAGGAGAAGAAGATAGATGCTCCCGATGCTGCTTTTCTGTGGGGTAACAGCAGCAATCGAACAATGATTTCTAAACTATCCAACTGAATGCTCCTGAAAGCAGTTTCTCGTTGGGTATGTGCTGCAGTCATTATAACGAGTTGGATCTGGCTAACGGCACCTCATGTCTATTTGCATTTTTAGTAAATCTAATTATTCTGCTAGATAGTATGTATCAGAAAATAAATATGAATTTTAAATAAACAGAAATAATATTTTATTCTGTATAAATTTGAATGAAATAGTATCACAAGCTGATAAATAAAAAGGAGAACTGGTTATGTTTTGAGCTGCATGATCTAAGATCTTCACTGTGTTCACACTCTGCACTCCCATGTGGTTATATCAGGCAGCAGGCAATTTCTGCAAATGGCCAGGTCTGTGTATTTGTATACTGAAGTACTACATAACATATCAGTTTTGTAAACCTGGTGGTGAGATAGAGCTTTAGGCTAGGTTCACATGAATGCAGTTTGCATTTGACCTGTTTCTGCATTGCATTTTGTGTTGCATTTTTGCACCTACATTTTCAACTTGTTTTGCAGGGTTTTTTAAAAAAAATTCTTGTTGCTAGGCAGATTTAAACAGCTAAACGCATAAAAAACGTGGCAAAAACGCAGCAAAAATGCACTACATGCTTTTCTGCAGCATTTCCATTGAAGTCTATAGAGCCAAAAATGCAACTTTTTGCGTAAAACGCACTTGGAGAAAGCACTGAGATGTGAATGTGTCCCATATGAAATCATGTTATATGGACTATATATGGACTATAGTGCGTTTCTGCAAACCGCTGCGGAAAATGCTCAGTTGTGAACCTAGGGTTACACATGGAATCACTGACCTGGAACAAGCATGCAGCAGGTAATGTCAGGTCCTGATCTGAGTACTTGTTCTTTGCACTAAATAAGCCCAGGAAGTCTGTTGATCATTACATAATGGGGGTTTTTGCTAAAATTGGAGAGTGCAAAATCTGCTGCAACTCTGCATAGAAACCAATCAACTTCCAGGTTTTATTGCCAAAGCTTAATTGAACAAACTGAAGTTAGAAGCTACACAGCTGTACCAGATTCTGTGTTTTCCAGTTTTAGTAAATCTACCCCTATGTGTCATAATGTAACTATAGAAAATGTTATCAAGACATGCATTCAGAGAACAGAAAAATGCAACAACTGGTACACAGTGGTAAATGATGCTCACCTAGGTGAATCTGTTTAGCTTTTACAACAGCAATAGTTTTGCAGATGAAAAGTGATGAATATTGAGTAGTTCGAACATACGTGAGCCCTTGTCTGATGTAACAGAACATTCTCAAAATGTAACTATTTAAGTCTGCAACAAATGCTCAGAAAGACAGCAAGTGGCACTGCAGGTAAAATCTGGAACCACAGCTCTAAATTCCAGCAAAACCACAAACTGCAAAATGGGGCAACCTTCTGCATGACTTCACTAAGGCAGATATAAGAGCCATAAATACTAAAAATACTCTTCAAAAATAATTTTTCACTAAAATACATTAAAACACTATAATATTATTTACTATTGACTAGTGAGGCTGCCTATCACAGTGATGGACCAATAGACAGAAGAGAGAAAAGGAAAGAGGGCGGGACGAGACCCTGATTACAGAAGATGGTTGCTGGTTGTTTAAAAACGGACTTAGATTTTGGAGGTTCCTGGAAACTGCTGGAAATCATAACCAATATGCAGGCATCTAATAGCTGACATTCAGGCAGTTTACATTTTGTTTTGGATGCACAATTTCACTTTAAGATGGGTGTAGACAGTAGAGCAACCGTTCTCAATGTTCCATGAAGCCCCAAAGTTCCTCCAGTGATTGCTAAGAGTTCCTCCAGCTGAGGCTGATCTAATGGCCCATGGAGAATTCTATTGTTACATGGCAAAACTAGCAGCCTGACCCAATGATCCAGTTATCCTTCTGAAAGGATGGCATTCTAACTGTTGATCACCAACATAGGGGTATTTTCCCCAATGACCCCCAAATAATTGGTACGTAAGGGTTCCCTGAGATCTAAAATTAATTTAGGGATTCATCTGGAGTAAAAAGGTTAAGAAAGTCTGTGGTAGAGGTTTGTCGAACTTGAAAATACATTTTGGCGACCCTTGGGAGTCTCTAGTGACTAGCGCATCACTAAACGTGTACAGAGTTCTCGGATGGCTATTACCAGAGGCCTGGTGCATTCTACAAACATCTCTGGCACTAATGTATAGGGATAAACAATGGTTTCCAACCTGTCTCATGGCTGTTTCCCTGATAGCCCCAACTGGTAGTGTCTTTAAACTGACCACACACTAAACAAACTGACTGTAAAATCTCCTTTTGATCTACCAATAGCTTTGTAATGTGAGAGACTGCATGACTGGATACAAATAGAAACAGTTGTTCAGTTTTGCCCTCATATTACATATTTTTGTTAACTTTAAATACAGAGATTGTACAGCCAGCCAAAAGCCACACACATTTCTGTTGGTTTGCCTGCAGGCTAAAGAAACAAATCTAACAGATACCTCCATCCATGCCAACAGCAAGGAGGGACAAATCTCCTGCTGTGGGTTATTGTTTTCTGACAGTTGGCAACTCAGGTTGTCAAAATATCTGAACAGTAGTTGCATCTGATTAGATGCAGGCGCCTTTTCCACTTGGTTACTTCAACTTTTGTTGATCTGGTTGTTGCCAATGGGGCCATCTATGGACCAAATTTCAATGTGTGTATGGCCAGCTTTGGACATTAGATTGATGTCTAATGGTGATTGTAGAATGCACCAGGCCTCTGGTAATAGCCATCCGAGAACTCTGTACACGTTTAGTGATGCGCTAGTCACTAGAGACTCCCAAGGGTCGCCAAAATGTATTTTCAAGTTCGACAAACCTCTACCACAGACTTTCTTAACAAATGGTGTATTTTATATTTGTGTGTATGTTGAGCAGTCCTCACCTTCAGTTGCACCCAGTTTACGACTGTAGCCTGGTTCCTATGAGACATCCCCCAACATTCATGTGAGCCTTATCAGCTACTAATTGGGGTGGAGTTGAATGCTCATTTGAGCATCTCCCTATAAATTCAGATCAGCTCATGGGGGAGATCTCTGATGGGGGGCACAGTCTCTGATGGGGGTGCTGCTTCTGACGGAGTGCGGCTTCGAAAGAGTGCGAAGCAGTTAAACACAGCAGTTGAACTAAAGCAGGAGAAAGACACAACAACAGCAAGAAACTCTACTGCATGCTGGACAGACTGCAAGCAAACACCCTGGGAAACATCTCTTACATGCCTGAGTCCCACTCTGTGTACCTTTATATAATACACTCCTCTTCATACTACTACCTCTGTTCCCAAATCTCATTTCTTTACCCCTCTGCTCCACCCCAAAACCTGCACATCTCCCCCTCATTGCTATCATCTCCCTACTACTGCTCTCATCACCCCCCACAATGCCTCTTCTACTCCTTCTCATTTTCCTCTCCTCCATTCCCAAAATCCATTCACTATATCCCTCTGCTCCTCCTAAACATTTGTATATTGTGTCCTCACTGCTTCCTTCGCCCCTCTATGGCACCCACCACCTCCTCCTATTATTCCACTCTCCCACTGACCCGAACACCTCCACTAGGAGTTTCTCACGCTCCTGCACATCCCGCTCCCATGCCACCTTTCTCACCCTTCTCCTCCTCCTAGCCGCGGGAGACATCTCCCCGAATCCTGGCCCTCCACCTCCCTCACCCGCACAACACCCTCCCGCCGCCATGTCCTACCGCAACCTAGTATCTGTCCCCCTGCTCCCTAAAATCTCCCCCCCGTTTTCATGTGCACTCCTGAACGCCCGATCGGTGTGCAACAAGCTTACCGCCATCCACGACCTCTTTGTTTCCCGCTCCCTCAACCTCCTGGCGATCACGGAAACCTGGATCCAGCCCACTGACTCTACCTCCCCTGCTGCACTCTCCTATGCAGGTCTCACCTGGACCCACTCACCCAGACCTAACGGTCGTAAAGGTGGTGGGGTTGGTCTGCTCCTGTCACCGCGGAGCACCTTCCGAGTCCTCCCAAACCCCCCCTCCCTATCCTTCTCCTCCTTCGAGGCCCACTGCGTCCGACTATTCTCCCCAACCCCCCTGAAGATTGCTGTGATATACCGGCCTCCTGGATCCATACCCCGCTTCCTGGAAGACTTCTCCTCCTGGCTACCCTTCTTCCTCTCCTCTGAGCTACCCACCATCATTCTTGGGGATTTCAACATCCCTGTCAACCTTGACAACCCGGACACAGCCCGTCTCCTCCACTTAACCTCCTCCTTTGCACTTGCACAGTGCATACAATCCACCACCCACTCCGACGGTAATATCCTTGATCTTGTCTTCTCCAACCGCTGCGCTCCCCACAACCTCACTAACACCCCCTTCCCTCTCTCTGACCACAACCTGATCACCTTCTCTATCTCCTCGTCCTCCAACAAAAACCCCTCCAAATGTCACACTACTACCAGCCGTAACCTCCGCAACCTTAACCCTGCCCCCCTCCACTCTGCAGCTGATCAACTCCACGACCGCATCCTCCCCCTGTCCTGCCCCGACTTGGCTATGACTGCCTACAACAACGTGCTGTCAGCAGCCCTTGACTCACTAGCGCCTTTAACCACACGCAACATCAGACTCCGACCGCTCCAGCCCTGGCAGACTGATCACACCAAAACCCTCAAACGACGCAGTCGTGCCCTGGAGCGACTATGGCGCAAAACAAAATCCCAACAAGCTTTCACCTGCTACAAATCTGCCTTCCGCACCTACACCTCCTCCCTCCACGCAGCCAAACAAGCCTACTTCCTGACCCTCATCAAGGCCCTCTCCTCCAATCCTCGCCGACTCTTCTCCACCTTCAACTCTCTACTCTCTCCACCCCCACCTCCACCCAGCACCTCACTCACCGCCCTTGAGATTGCCAATCACTTCAAAAACAAGATTGACACAATTCGCAAGGACATTGCCGCAACTCACACGCCCTCTCAACCCGTCCCCTCTCACACAGCTACCCCCTCATCCCCCCCCCCCCTGGACATTACCCACAGGGACTTCGTCACTGCTCAAACTCCCTCCGACCCCATTCCCCCTCACTCGGCTACCCCCTCATCACCCCTCTCCCACGGCCCCACCACTGCTCTGACCTCCACTCCCACCCCACCCTACATTCCTCATACTGAAGCTCCCCCAACACTCCACACCTTTGACCTTACTACCATTGAGGAAGTCTCCAAGATCCTCTCTGATGCCCGCCTCACCACCTGCCCCCTCGACCCTATCCCCTCACAATTCCTACGACCTCCCCCCCCCTCCATCCTACGCTCCCTCACCCACATCTTTAATCTCTCCCTCTCCTCCGGCACTTTCCCCTCCCCACTGAAGCATGCACACATCACCCCCATACTTAAAAAGCCCTCCCTGGACCCCAATGACCCGAACAACCTCAGACCCATCTCCCTGCTCCCACTTACATCTAAACTCCTCGAGCGTCTCGTCTACACCCGCCTATGCTCTCACCTCAACGACAACAACCTCCTCGATCCCCTACAGTCTGGCTTCCGCCCCCTACACTCCACCGAAACCGCCTTACTCAAACTCTCCAACGACCTTCTAACCGCCAAAGCTAATGGCCACTATTCAGTGCTCCTACTCCTTGACCTCTCTGCGGCCTTCGACACAGTTGACCACCCCCTCCTCCTCAAAATACTACACTCCCTCGGCCTCAGAGATTCTGCTCTCTCCTGGCTCTCATCCTACCTGTCACAACGCTCTTTCAGCGTTACCTATAATGCTACCACCTCCCCCTCACTCCCCCTCTCTGTTGGGGTCCCTCAAGGCTCTGTCCTTGGGCCCCTTCTCTTCTCCATCTACACCTCCTCCCTTGGCCAACTCATACACTCTCACGGCTTCAACTACCACCTCTATGCCGACGACACACAAATCTATCTCTCAACCCCCCACCTCACCCCTTCGGTCTCTGCCCAAATCACACACCTACTGAGCGACATATCAGATTGGATGTCGCTCCACTTCCTTAAACTGAATCTCTCCAAAACCGAGCTCCTTGTCTTCCCCCCAGCCCGAACCCCACCCCCCATTGACTTCTACATCACATCCAACAACGTCAATATCAAACCCGCTCTACAGGCCAGAGTACTTGGTGTCATTCTGGACTCCAACCTATCCTTCCAGCCCCAAGTCCAATCTTTAACAAACTCGTGCAGACTCCACCTCCGCAACATCGCCAAAATCCGCACGTTCCTAACCCCAGAAACCACTAAACAGCTCATCCACTCCCTCATCATATCACGACTCGACTACTGCAACTCCCTCCTCACTGGCCTGCCTCGCCGCTGGCTATCCCCGCTTCAGTTGATCCTGAATACGGCTGCCAGACTCATTCACCTTTCCAACCGCTCCATTTCCGCCACCCCCCTCTGCCAATCCCTCCACTGGCTTCCGATTGCGCAACGGATCAAATTTAAAATCCTAACGCTGACGTACAAAGCTGTCCACCATACTGCCCCGAACTACATCACTGACCTAATATCCAAGTACCGCCCAGCACGCACACTCCGCTCCTCACAAGACCTCCTTCTCTCTAGTTCCCTGGTCTCCTCCTCCCATGCCCGCCTCCAGGACTTCTCCAGGGTGTCACCCATCCTCTGGAACTCCCTGCCCCAACCCATCAGATTATCACCTACTCTCCTCTCCTTTAGGCGCACCCTGAAAACCCATCTCTTCAGGGAAGCCTACCTCACCCCTTGCTAACTTGCTGACCTCCTCCACTCTTCCTACCACTCCATCCCCCACAGCTATCTCCTCCTGTACCACTATCCCACCCCTTCTAGATTGTAAGCTCGAAAGAGCAGGGCCCTCGATCCCCTCATGTTTTGCATTGTATTGGTATTGTTCTGTCACATGTTCTGTCCCCCTTTGTAATGTACAGCGCTGAGCGAACTATTGGCGCTTTATAAATACTGTATAATAATAATAATAATAATAATAATAATGGCTATAAGGCTAGGTTCACATTTGCGCAGCTCTGTGGTCTGCGTTTTCGTGGGCAGTGGGCTGCTGTGCCTCCATAAAATGCAAAGAAAAGGTCCCTGCTGCATTTTTGATAGTAGTCCACACAGTAACTAAAAGTACAGTGAGAGTCCCAGTGTGGGAAGCCGCACTGCAATTTCCAGTATGTGTGGGTGCCATTAAGATTAATGGCACCTGTACGCATCTCCGTGTCACCCCACAGCGGCAATCATTTTTGCAGGTATGAACCTAGCCAAAGTGGACATCTAATGCATTTGGCCACCTTAGAGAAATGTAACCTTTTTTGACCTCATAATTGGTGGGATGTCTGCAGCTCTGTGAGTTTACTAAGAGATACAGTAAATGTATCAAGCTGGTGAATGAACCAAGTACTACCCAATCTAAAATGAAATATCAGCTTTGGGTGAAGTTAACTTTTAATACATACACACACACTTACCTTTCACCTGTGGCTTCAACTGTCCTTGTAGTGGAACTGGCTTGTGATGTGACTTTTGGCAGCTCCCTGTTATGTGATGACAATAATAATTGTAAACATGGTTACTTTTATTAAATAAATTTTAAAAAACACCGTAAATAAAGTTTAGGCTGCATGCACACAGGCATGTTGAAATAATCCCGTTAAAGCGGAGCTCCACCCAAAAGGGGAAGTTCCGCTTTAAAGACTGGTCCCCCGCTCCCCATTAAGGATTGGCGCCTTGGGGGAGTGGGTACCTAAAATTGACAGGTACCCGCTCCCACTTCCTCTGTGATTGACTAGGCAATTGGAAGTGGAAGTTGTCCTCCTCCCTCCCTTCCTGTAGTCTTCAGGGGCACGTGACAGGTCACAGAAGACTATGGGACTGTTCACAAAGTGCAGTGCTACTCACACATGCACAGTGAGCACCAAGCTGTCACAGCCAGGTGCCCACACTAAAGATGCCAGCGCGAGGAACAGAGGGTGGCCAGTGAAACTGGCTGTGGGGGGAGATACTGCAGGAACAGGTAAGTGTCCACTTTTTTTAAAAGTCAGCAGCTACAGTTTTTTTTAGCCGCTGACTTTTATTGTTTGTATTTTCACTGGATCTCCGCTTTAGTGCTGGATCGTTCTGCCAGGAGCTGCCAGAAAAATCCAACCTAAGAAATGCTTGTTCATTTGTTCTAGTCACTAGACTGAAATGACAAAAATTTGCGCACGTTTATTCACACATATGCATGCATTATGCCAATACGCTTCTCTCCAAACACAAAATTTGGGCATTTTTTATGCATCTAAATGCTCTTCTAAAATACAAATCTAAATGCCATATTATATAATATTATTATGATATAGGGAATAAATAAAAAGAAAAACGCGTCTAAAATCAGCACTTTTTTTCTGCCTGTGTGCACAAGTCTTTTGGTTGTAATGTACATGATGAATGCATTAAACTTGATATTAGTTTACATTTTTATTTCTTTACATTTTTTTTTCAAGTGCATAGGCAGGATCAGTAGGGAGGAATCTATAAATCATGAATCCAAACTGATAAATATCTTCCATTAAAGTCAATTTATCAAGCAAACTAGCAAAAGAAAACACATTTATCTAGTATAAATCAGAGAAGAGAAGAGCAGACAGAGCGCAGGAAATGGTTAAAACAAAATATATTTAATGGGAAATAATACAATATCACACTCACATCTGGATAAGTGTTCATCAGCTTACTGTAACCTGAGTAAGATGCCAGAGTACACTGAAGTATGGCATGCACTGATAGGCTGTCAAGTGCAGAGCTGACACTGGTGCACTGGACACGCTGTGCAGCTGGCTTGACAAATGGTAGGTCAATTTCACTTACGCAGGACTCCTATTCCTCCACAAGGTTTCAGAGCAGCCAATGACACCACGCATGACAGCTCTACAGCCAAGGTGGAACATCCAAGGTGCCCTGTTTTTGTCTGTCATGTCTGTAAGGCCTTGTTCACACAGGCATACTTAACCACTTCAGCGCTATAGGACATACCTGCATGTCCTCTGGCTGATTCAGGGATACTAGGTTCATGGGTGCATCTGCAGCCATGAACTGGCTAGCAGTTTTTTCAGCCAACAATGCTGCACACTGTAAAAGCAATGTGAGCAGCTAAATACTGCCGGATTGCTCTTACAGGTAGCAGAAGGGGGTCACCCCTGCAGCACCCTCTCGGGCTCTCCCATCCCACCAGAGACCTGGAGACTGGAGAAGTTCCACCAGGTGACCTGAGAGATACAAACACAAAGAGATAAGTGAGCGCTAAAAGTCACTATAGCAGCTAGAACACCAAAAGGCACCAACCAACTTCCAAAAAGATCATATAAACGAAGGGTGCAGCGCTAAAGTTTATGACATGGGATATTGCATATAATGTAAACATATATAATAATAATAATATGTCGCTGAGCGTGACCTCAAGCTGTCTGCCATGGCTCAAACTTTCCCTCAAATGGCTCCTCACGCTTGCGATCGTAAGTGCGGAGGAGAGAGGAGTGCAGCTTCCCACCATCTACAGAGCCATTTGAGGGAAAGTTTGAGCCATGGCAGACAGCTGACTGAGCAGTGGGGAGCGACAGACCAGACCAGGAGCTTTCAACGGTTCTACTAAGAGTGTTACTTCTTGAAATGCGCTCACTGATTGCGCATCTGGTGAGTGCGCAGTATTTATAAATTTGGATACACCATCACTTACTGGACACTGATACCAGTTATCGGAAATCCTTGAGATCTTCCATGCACCTTATGTATTGGGATTGATTCACGCTTAAGCTTTGGACTATACGTTTAATTTTATTTATATATGTACGTGTGGTCACGAATGAATAACGCATAATATTTTGCTTTGCACTTTATATGCACCTTGTGGTCACGCTCAGTGACATATTTGGTTTGACACTATTAAGTCACATGATTTGCACTTTATTATATATGTTTACATTATGTGCAATATCGCTTGTCATTAAACTTTAGCGCTGCACCCTTCGTTTATATGACCTGAGAGATAATCGAGGACCTGAACATCCCCAATCATCTCTATGGTCTATTAGACCCCAGATCTCTCCTCTGGCCTCCAAAGCAGCTGATCAGACACAGATCAGTCTGATCTGCTGCTTCACTGGCTGGAAACTGGCCAGTAGACACAAAGCTGAAACCGGAAGTGACAAAATGAATGACCACTAAATCTCTCCATAAAGAGGATCTTTCATGGCCCATGCTATCAGAAGGGATGTTGTTCATACCTTGTGATAGCAATAAAGTTGATACAAAAAATAAAAATAACCGGTACAATGTCAGAAAAAAAAAAAAAAGGGAAAAAAAAATTAAAGTGCCCCTATTCCCCTGTGCGCATGTGCAAATGCAAACGCGCATGGAAAGAAACACTTTAATAAAAACACAATATGATGCCCAGTTTTTTTTACAGTACTTAAAAATCTCTGTAGATGATGCTTTAAGAGCCTTTAAGGTTTCCAGTTTAGAGTTAAAAGTTGATAAAAAAATTTTTTTAAAGAGAATGTAAAAAGTTTTTCAAAATAAAGTAATACAATAAAAAAACAAATTGAAAGTGTTCCCATTCCCTGGTGCTTACGCACAAAGGCAAACGCATGTTCAAAGGGTGTTCCCACCACACACATGAGGTATCAGTAAAAACATATAGCAAGAGCAATAATTCTAGCACCAGACCTCCTGTGTAACTGAACTGGTTACCCTAAAGGCTCTTACAGCATCGCCTATGGAGATTTTTAAGTATTGTACCAAAAAAATTGGGCATCACCAATTGGGTATTATTTTTTGGATCAACTACTGCTATCACAAGGAATGAATAACATTCCTTGTGATAACATGGGCCATGCCAGATCCTCTTTATGGAGATATCTGGGGTCTATTAGACCCCAGATCTCTCCACTGGCCTGCAAAGCATCTGATCAAACTGAGATCAGTTTGATCAGGTGCTTTCAGAAGCTGGTAATGGCTTGTATACATGAGATTAAAATCGGAAGTGACAAAATCCTCTTTGCTTCCGGTTTCTGACACTGCACACTGGGAGAAACAACAACAGTTCCTCTCACTCTGTCCTGATGGGATGGGAGAGCCTGGTAAAGGCAGCAGGAAGAAGGGGGACCTCCTTCCGCTGCTTGTAAAAGTAATCCAGTGACTGTATAGCTGAAAAAAAAACAATACTGGCATCATGGCTTTAGCCTCAACCATGATCCTGGTATAGCCACTTCAGCCTTAGGTGGTTTATAAACGACCTAAGGACGGGCAGTGGTTAAGCATCCATGTGAAGGACCATGTTTGCCTACCCAGAATGCATAGGTCCATACACATGCAGACAGACCCATTCATGTCCATTAGGATGCAGCAGCTGCTTCCTATTTGACATCCATATGGATGAATGTCCCCAAATTCACACTGTTTTCAGGGACACACATCCCCACCCGCACAGATGTCAAATTGGGACTAACGGCTGCATCCCAACTGACATGAATGGGACTGCTCGCATACTGAAGCATAGAACACATGGGCATCCTGTGAGGGCAAAACACAGCCCTCATATGGGTGTACCCTAAATATGCCCTTATGAATGAGGCTTGAGTCTCTGTTGGGCAGATTCATAGAGGACAATGTGCAGCCAGCAACAGCTGTATGGCTAGAACTGTCCCTCAGTAGAGCAGAATGATCTGTGACATGGAGAGAAGTGCAGTGACATATGTGAGTTGAAAATAGATATAAAAAGAGTGTGCAACAGGATCAGGCCATTGTTTGTCCCCATCATAATTTACATGCAGTTATACTGTAGATTACAGGAAATAAAATTGTAAATAGAAGTTCAGTTTGTAAATTATAATTTTGGTTTTTGATGGTATTTGTCATGAAGAGATTTGGGCTGGTCATAAATTTATGTATCTTGATTTTTATGGATGATGCAGCAATGTTATTGTCCAATGCTGGTTACACCAATGAGGAATCAACCAGCTTTCCATCACAATAATATTTAGAATCTCTTTACTACAAACAGTTCAGATTGTTTCAGTAGAAATCAGTGGTGGTAGAATGCCTTGGGTCATTTGGTCATTTAGCTGAATGAGATTTCTGTGTATCTGGCCAGAAAAAGGGTGACCAGAATCACCTCATTCTCCCTCCCCCCCTCTATGATTTGACAGTCCATGGTGTCACTTGGCCCCTAGTTAGGCCATTTAGGGCTATCATAAACACTGATAAAGGCAACTTCCAACATCGAACACATTCATGGTTGTTCACGGCCATTTTCCAACATGGTGGCAAATCTTGAAGGAATGGGGCAAGGCTTCCCTCGTAATTACAAGTGGGGAATATGGTGGTAACTGTGTGTGTCATTGAGACGTGTGGGGGTGATCTAAACCCTGCACTGCATAGGCAGATGCCTCTGTCCCTCTCTCTCATGGAGACATCTGCATCACACTCCACCCAAACCTGACCATGTAAATCTATTATCCGCTCTTCAAGAATTGCCAGATATCTGCATGCAAGTTCCCAGTGCCTCCTACTGCCATTCCTACTGTCATTCCTAGAAACCTGCTACAATTTCCTTTGATTTATACATTTCCTTTGATTTAAAAAAAAACAAAAAAATGAAAGTCCTTTGCGTGAATTCATAGTGGCCACAAGTGAAACAACAAATAATCAATCCATCAAATGTATAACATGGATGGAAGGGCCTGGTCCAGTTTGCATTTACCTTTCTTCTCTAAGGAGGGTGATCTTTCCAGGTCCTGCTTGTACAGCTGAGCTTCTTGTCTCCGTGTTATCACTGCATGATGTCAGCTTAGGGATGTCTGTGATAATGTTTCCACTGTTAAGAAGTTGATAAAATGTTATATTGTTTTTGATATGGCAATGAAACAGAGAACAGTGTGAGCATACATTGTTTTGTTTTTTTTTAAACATAACTTTGTTTGCCATATGTGTCTTTTACAAAGGCCCTGTCACTTTGGTGTCAGAACCCATCAGTCAATAATATAGATAGAAGCTGATGAATTCTTATTAGCAGTTTGGAAGTCAGGGTGGCTACATATTGGTGCAAGCAGTGATGTTCCATATTTCAAGGTTTACTTGTGGTAATCATGGCTTTCTCTTTATGAGTGGATATGGTCTCCTTCTATGGGGAAGAATTAAAGTAGTATTAACCCCCCCCCACACAAAAAAAAGTATTATTAATTATTATTTTTGATGGCATTTGTGTTCTATTTAAGGCTTTTTTTCCCTCTATTTTCACCTGCCAGTAAATCTGTTATCTTAACTTCGTTTAATAGACCAAGCTGTTCAGACATTCACCACAGGGGTGCTTACAATACTAATAGTAAAAAACTGTTGCTTTAACTGCTTAAAAGTGTTAGCTGGAACTTAGTTTTAATTTGTTAGTCTACTCTATCCCATCTAAATCTACTAGTGCATCGAACACTACTCAGATTAACAATGCTGCTGTCCAGGGGTTGTTCCTCTATCCAGAGCAGAAACACCCTAAGGAATGGTGTTACCAACAGGTTCACTTGGAGAAGATAAAGGAAAAAGACCTAAAAAGTAAACTAATGTAACCACTACATTTAGGTATTGGTAAGCTGCAAAATATAACTTTTTTGTTTTTTTTAGCACTTGAAGGATCAAAAATACAGTGAATGACCCTCAAGGATCGCTGACCATTCCACTGCATAGTATACTCCTGGAAGGTTGTAGAGATACTCAGCCTGGTAATCATTACCAAGATGGTACACTATATTGCCAAAAGTATTGGGACACCCCTCCAAATCTTTGGATTCAGGTGTTCCAATCACCTCCATGGCCACAGGTGTATAAAATCAAGCACATAGGCATGCAGACTGCTTCTGCAAACATTTGTGAAAGAATGGGTCACTCTCAGGAGCTCAGTGAATTCAAGCATGGTAATAGGTTGCCACCTGTGCAATAAGTTCATCCGTGAAGTTTCCTTGCTACTAAATATTCTATGGTCAACTGTTAGTGGTATTATAACAAAATGGAAGCAATTGGGAACAACAGGACTCAGCCACGCAGTGGTAGGCCACGTAAAATGACAGTGTGGACTCAGCGCATGCTGAAGCGCACAGTGCACAGACGTTGCCAACTGTCTGCAGAGTCAATAGCTAAAGACCTCCAAACTTCATGTGGCCTTCAGATTATCATAACAACAGTGCATAGAGAGCTTCATGGAATGGGTTTCTATGGCTGAGCAGCTGCATCCAAGCCTTACATCACCAAGTGAAATGCAAAGCTTCGGATGCAGTGGTGTAAAGCACCCACCACTGGACCCTAGTGCAGTGGAGACGCGTTCACTGGAGTGATGAATCATGCTTCTCTGGCAATCTGATGGACGCCAAGAGAACGTTACATGACTGCGCACCAGTGCACAAAGCAAGGTCCATAAGGACATGGATGAGCGAGTTTGGGGTGGAGGAGCTTGACTGGTCTGCACAGAGCCCAGATCTCAACCCGAAAGAACACTTTTGGGATGAATTAGAGCAGGGACTGCGAGCCAAACCTTCTCATCTGACATCAGTGTCTGAGCTCACAAATGTGCTTCTGGGAGAATGGTCAAACATTCCCATAGACTCTCCTAAACCTTGTGGACAAGCTTCCCAGAAGAGTTGAAGCTCTTATAGCTACAAAGGGCCAACTCAATATTGAACCTTACAGACTAAGTCTGGGATGCCAATAAAGTTCATGTGCGTGTAAAGGCAGGCGTCCCAATACTTTTGGCAATATTGTGTATCAGTCTATGGCCATTCAGATATCACTATTTTACACTTTTGTGTGAAACCCTGGCATCACCACACAAGCAAGGTCTGTCCTAGACTATAGTCTGCCCAGGGGGCACTTCATCTTGCTGTACAAAATCAGAACAGTGAGTGGGTTTTGGTACCTGCATGTGATGTCTAACCATATACCACATTGGCAACAAATGAAAACTTACAACCTTTGCTATCATAAGTACTTTCCCATCCACTGAATTATATTACCTGTCAACTGTGGTTGTAGTAGTCCTGGTGGTTGTTCTGTTCTCAGTAGATTTGGGTGTCACTTTGTCACTGCAAAAAAATGAAGTTTACAAATGTATCGGTGTTCTAGATTTACTGATAATGATAGATAGATTGCTTGATAAGGTCTTGCACTTTTATAAATGTCTGCTGGGATAACTATGGGCAGCACACCCCTGACCCCCCTACTCTCCTCTAGCTTGAGGTCTGACACCTTCCAATTTCTAGTTACTGATGGCAGCCTGTGAGGACATTCCATGCTTGGCTCCTGTTTGGGAATTACAACACATAAATCCTCCCTGAAATGTGGCAGTTAAAGGTTAAAGCTGAACTCCAAGCAAATAGCGAAGTACAAAGATGAAATGCATACATAAGGGCTGTTTAACCTGCTAAAATACTTGTATTTCTGTTCATCCAGCTCTGAGATTTACACTGCACTGAGGCCTGAATAGCCCATGAATAGGCGATGTGTTTTTGCGGCTTGAGCTGTCAGGTGTTGCATGCAGGCAGCCCATTGAAGTCTATGGGAATGCAGTGCCTGCCTGGACACACCCACCCATCCCAATTTGACAAGTGTGCAAGTGAGTGGCCCTGAAAGCACACTGTCTGTGCAGGGTCGCTGATTTGCACCTGCACCACTGACAATTTGACACAAGGGGCTGTGTTTGGGCAGCTACTGTTTTCCCATAGACTTGAATGTCTTCAAGCAGCACCTAGCAGCTCAAGCCGCATAAGCATACAGCCACAGACTACTGGCCTCAGTTCCCATATAAATGAGGACTAAAGTATAATAAAAGCTAAAACGTTTTTTTTTTCATTTTAAATAGGCTTGGGAAAGGTTTAAACACTTGCTAATATTTTTTTTGTCCCATTGAAGAGATTCTCCTTTACTTCTTGTCTTAAGACACAACAAGAAGCAAGAGCAAATTTCTGTTGGACCATTCTTTATAAACACAGTTGAGGCTTCTGAGGTTTTTCTGAGGGACAACAAAGCGTACAATGCAAATACTCTATGTGACCAACAAAATACCTTTCTTGTCTTAGAACCGTGATCTTTCCGGGTTCAGGTTTGATGGTGGAAGTCCTTGTCTCTGTATTCCAGGATGTCAGCTTGGGGCTCTCTGAAAGGTCTGATAAACTGAAATAAAATATCAAAATTATTTTTACCCTTTGATGTTTGTTCAAGGGTTTTTTTTTTTGCCCTAATGTATGCTACACTTTTCTGCCTTGGCGGGTATTGTTACTGTCTTTATGGCTATACTAATCGTCAAAAACTTAATAAAAATAATTTTACAAAAAAAAATATTTTTACCCTTAACATATGCCAGCCCCGAGGAAAAATTCCAACAGTCTTCTTTCTATGGTACATATTTGACACATTTAACAGACATGTAAAGACTAAAAAGCTCTTAGCTCTGCTGTTTATATAATAATTTATTGAAATAGGACTTAATGGATAAAGCCATATACACTCACCAGCCACTTTATTAGGTACACCTTGCTAGTGCCAAGAAAATATCCCCCACACCATTACACCTCCAGTCTGAACCCTTGATACAAAGCAAGATGGATTCATGCTTTCATATTTACACCAAATTCTGACCCTACCATCTGAATGTCGCAGCAACCAGTCTGCCTATTCTCACCAATGACATCAACAAGACATTTTCCTCCACACAAAACTGCTGCTCACTGGATATTTTCTCTTTTTTGGACCATTTTCTGTAAACCATAGAGATAATTGTGCATGAAAATCCCAGTAGATCAGCAATTTTTTAAATACTCAGACCAGGCCGTCTGGCACCAACAACCAATTCCCTTTCTTCCCCATTCTGATGCTCGGCCTGAACTTCAGCAAGTCATCTTCACCATGTCTACATGCCTAAATGCATCGAGTTTCTGTCATGTGTTTGGCTGATTAGCAATTTATGATAACAAGCAATTGAACAGTAATAAAGTGGCTGGTGAGTGTTTATCTGTTGAGTCTTTTGGATCCCTTAGGCCTCATGCACCCTGTGTATTTAGCTGTGTATGATGAGTCCGGGAGGCACAGGTGCAGCATCCAGCCCTGCTGCCTGTAGCTTGTCAAAGTCTATGACAGGCAGAAACATGCTGCAGCTGTACATCGCTGGACGCTGTATAGAGATGTTCTCACGTATAGGGCAGGGACGTATGTCCAGAACTCAGGTATTCTGCATTCAGGGTATAGTTTGCTGAATGCATATGGGCCTAAACACGAGTACCACTCAGTACACAGCCCAGCTGCAGCATGTCTCAGTCTATCATAAACCTTGACAGGCAGCGGGGCTGAACTCTGTACCTGTGCCTCCCAGGCACACAAAAATGCCAGGATTTGATACACAGGGGCTAAACGCCAAGTGTGCACGAGGCCTTACTGTTGGATCATGTTCACGCGCCTCGTTTTTGCACTTTCTAAGCTACATCAGAAAGAAAGCAAGCCAGTCTGTATTCACTAATACAAGTAAAAAGGTGAAAAATACATGATTTGGTCTTAAAGGGATGCACCATGCATTGTAAATGAGATTGCCAAAAGGCCTATTCACATACCAGAAGCATTAGGCAGTGGGAAAGAGAGCTGGCTGCTGGGGTCTCACTTAATTCATCACCTACTTGGCTAAATGACCATGTAACCCTTGCAGTGTGTGGAAGCCCTCACTGCAAGGGGATTTTTTTTTTTGTTTTTGTATAGGTGGAGTTCAGCTTTAGGTGTATCTAAAGCCAAAACTTGTTTTTAGTTTTAGATAGAATAGAGAATAGTTAGAACCTCTGTCCCCTCTGGGAATAGTCACCCTCAATATTTGTCCTGGTGACTATTGTTACTGGGAAAGAAAGTTATAGGAAATCCAAAATGTCACAGCTGTCACCAGATCAGAAAGCGAAGGGAAATCTTCCAATGAGGACAACTAAGAGGGGATATTCACTTGCTTTCGAGAGATTTTTTTCTCAGTCCCTTTTGTGTTCCTGGGACAGGAAGTAAACATGAATTTCCCCAAAAAGACACAGACAGTTTTTCTATTCAAAACTAAACAAAACAAAGTATTTGCTTTAGATACTTTATTGATTGGGTAAAAGCGGTTTTATACCCCAAAAACAATTTATATATTTTAGCTTATCAATATTTATATGTTGTGGCTGCATTATTTTTCTTTTTTAAGATTTACAGGCAGGATTACCAGGTGAAAATAAAGGGAAAAAAGCCTAAAAAAAACCCATAGCATGCGCCACATCTAAGAACTGGTAAGCTGTATTATAATAAATATATGTTTTGGGGTTTAATACGGCTTTGTGAGAAAGGGTTAATTTAAATGTTTATGATAAGAGTTTGTGTTTGGAAAGGGTTAATCTGGTCATACACTGATTAATATTTGTACGGTTTAGCAAGGACTTGATGATTTTTGATCAGTGTGTGACAGTCCTTAGGGTGAAGTGCAAATTAAATGCATTATATCTGTTGTTCTTCGGATATAATAAAACAGAATGCCAAGGTGAGGCTTTTGATACAAACCGGGCAGGTAATGTCTGGGAAGTTGGCTGTATTGTTTGATTTGCTTTCCAAGTATTTTCAAACCTGTAACAATAGATATGTAATATATACATTTAGGTTATGGCACTTTAATGACAGTAATAAAAAGAATACCTCAATCAAATAAAAAACTACTGTAAAATATTTTAGCACAAGCGTATAAAAGGTGGTGATGATGGATTGTCATATTTAGTACATAGACCTCTTAGAGCAGACATGAACCTGTTCTCATTTGGTGCCTTCACCTTCTCTATTACAGAATCAGGACACATTTTATTATTCTTGGTAAAGTATAGTGTAGTTTTTCAGCTGCAAGGCAGCACTTGCTTTCTTGCCCAGGCAAGAATTACTGTATGCATGTAACACCTTTTGCCTCCTGGAATTGCCATGTCATACATTCATAGGAAGCAGTGTACTGAGGGCACATGAGCAGACATGAGACTCTGCTCTTCCAGGTATCCGGGACCTGGCAGAGCCCAGCAGCATATCTGCACATGTGCTGAGGGTTCTCATGCATGCACACAGACTCAGCAGGACTCCATTGTGTACCAGATAGCAGAAATTAGTGGCATCTGTGCACATGCATGAAAACCCTGGTTCTGGATACCTTGCATAGATTTCGCATGAGCTGGCTTTTTAAAAATAGTGACATGAGAGAGAGGCAAAACGGAAGTGAAGTTCCATTTTAAGATATTCATTAAAATAAACATTTTATTGCTTAAAGCCTAGGTCCAGGGGTCTTGTCACTTTAAAATAGTTTGTTTGTGCCAAGCTGGTCCAAATGCACTATTTCAATCACTAAGGTATTTGGTGGCTTTTAGCTCTTTATTATAGTAGTAACATCACCTACATACATTCATTGTTAAAAATACAAGGCTTCTTCTGATTGGCGGAGGGGGAGATAGTAACATCATCCATCCATCCCTCCACTTTGCAATCAGAGGAAGCCTTGTATTCACTGATAAAAAAACAAGGCTTCCTCTGACTTGATTCAATTCCGGTAGCAGATGAAATTATGTTTGTACAGCTGCCCAAAAAAAAAACGATTCAAAGTGACACAAAACCCAGGCTTCAACTTTAATTCTATATAATTTCATTAAAAGTATACAACGTAACTTTTGTGTTAATCATTTAAAATGTTCATTAAATCCGAAGCCAAAAATGTAATATATTGCAGCTAACCAGTCATTAGATGTAGTGGCTGCATTAATTTTGTTTTTTAGGCTTTTTTTCCTCCTCTGTTTTCACCTGGTGATCTGGCCAGTAACACATCTCCTATAGTAGAGAACCCCCACCCTGGATGAAGGAGCACATAGGGGCACCTTTGGACAGCAGCATTATCAGTTTGGGGGGAGGGGAGTGTTAGATGTACTAGCAAATTTAGATACACTAACAAATTGAAGCCAAACTCAAGCTAACACTATATAAGCAGTTACAACAAACCATTTTGTTTCTTTTGAGATAAAGATTTTACATAAACAAATAAAAATGGATCATTGTAAGCACCCCTGCCAGTGGTAAATAGTTTGTCTTGTGTAACTGCTACATCTGCAGGTCCCCTTGTTCTTGTGAAAAACAACAGACCTACTGGCCAAATTCCCAGGTGAAAATAAAGGAAAGAAAGCCTAAAAAAGAAAATTAATGCAGGCATTACATCTAAAAATTAGTAAGCTGCAATATAATAAATTATTTCTTTGGGTTTAATACTGCTTTAAGGTAAACCCAATAGGCTGGTAACATGAATGAAACTACCAATGGAAATCTCTTGTTGGCATAAGAATGCTTTGGTGTCGTCAATGTAAAAGTTGGTAACAATGACCTTTGAATAGAGTTTACCAGTTGGGGTCCCCATTAGTGATATTTACCAACTATAACTAGAAAATTCACATCTATGATGGTTATAACATATATACAGTACAGTATAATAGCACAGTGCCATGTCCAATAATGTTAGGTAATCATGTCCCTTATGTAATATGTATTTTTGGAAAGCAATGATGATATGGATATAATTTGTATCTGAAAAGAATTAATGTCACAAATTATATCTATAAAACCATGGTATGGCTTCCTTTACATAATTAATACTGAATTAAACATGGCAGATTGCGTAACAGTTAATTATAAAATACGTGCATTGCTTCAAGTCTTCAAGTGAAAATGTGTGAGATATAAAAAGGAACAAATAAATACTGTATAAAATTTATTTTAAGGTGACAGGTTAAATACTTGCTTTTTAAAATGAATCAAATTATTCAGCATAATACCATGAATAAATAGGCAGTACAAAGTGCCATAGCAGAAGCAACATATAATACATTTTGCTGAAATTGTTTGAAAAGGGAATAAATTCAGAATGAACAAGCTGCATGGAATGTGATCCTGTAGAAGCTCACACACTACTGGCTTGGCTCTGTGAGATTTAGTTCTCTTCATGGATTAAAATAGGACTCTACAGCATTTTCTATTTCACTTCCTTGACTATGTTATCGTGGCCTAATGCCAATGACAAGAATAACAAGCTGTAAGCCTGGTGACTGAGGTGTGGAAATATGTGCAAACTGCATGAAAAGCACTGACGAGTGAATTATACATTTCTGCCTGTAATGTTAATGCTCTGCAATCTACGAAGAATGGTTTTATATGATTCCTACCTCTTATACAGGGGTAAGGACTCTCTTCCCACCTATGTGATAATTCTGGGTGTCCAAGTGACCAATCAACTGTCATATGGGTATAAGGGGATTGAGCCACATGCATCCCCATACTTAGAAGTAGGGGGTATGTCATTTGGCTAGTGGCAGCCAAACAGAGTGTGAGGGAAACAAAGGGTAGGTGAGTATGTGTTACTGCTGGGGAGCAGCATTAAAGAGAACCTGTTGATTTGTCTTGTATTGGCAAATAACCAGTTCACTTTAAGCTGATCATCTACATATAGCAGTATCAAAAAACATTAAAAGACTATTAGTTCTCTTTATAATGGGAGAACATGATTTTCAGAAGAAGAACATGAATAAGCAAGAGTTTATCAGTGATCAAATCTGTCACCAGTTGGACTGAATGCGTCCATAAACATTATAGAAATAAACCGGTCTTTCAGCATTCAGAGAAAAATTACCTGCTGGCATCCTCATACAGGTATGAATCAAGAGATTTCGGCAGAGATTCATCCTTTTTGTCTCTGACCTCCACCCTGTACAGAGAGAGCAATAATTGTGATTTTTTTTTTCCTTGTTTCATGCCTTTGTGGTTATCATGCAATGAGATACATCTAATGATAGAACTGGTTAGTAGGACATAAAGGTATATCATAGGTGAGAAATAAACTTAAGATAAGAATCGCCTGGACACATTCCAAAATGTCTACAGATACTGTACATTCCAGTCGAAAACTAAAGCAAATATTAAGCAACCTCTTATCAAATGGTTATGGAGCAGCCAGTTGTCAATTCATTTTGTGCTACCACTTCTATTTTTTGTTTAAGATGGAAACTAGTATTGCTGAACCCTTTGTCTCTTCTTCTGAAAACTGCTTGGAGCATGACATGAGAAATGAGAGTATGATGTTCTGAAATCCACTTTAGTTCAATGTTAAGTGCCCACAGACAGCGATGACCTTGGGATTGGCTCCAGGTTCAGCCTAATGGAAGTCATATGCCAGTGCCGTTCCAATAGAGATGCTGTTGGGGCCATATTAAGGAAATGGTGTAAGGAGCATCTCTGTCCCTTTGCGTATGTGTCCCAGCCACAGCTGATTGACTCAGGCATTCTAGCTGCCTTCTGGGTTTAGCTGAATCCAAGCTGACAAATACACTAAATTTGTCAAGTGTTATTTTTTTTAACAGCTACATTTTGCCTACATTCTCTTGTCTTCTAGAATTAATTAATCATTTTATGAGAACTGGTCAACTTTGTTACAAAAGGTATTTGCACTATATTGCCAAAACCATTGGAAACACCCATCCAAATCAGTGGATTCAGGTTTTCCAATCACCTCCATGGCTACAATTGCATAAAATCAAGCACCTAGGCATGCAGACTGCTTCTACAAACATTTGTGAAAGAATGGGTCGCTCTAAGGAGCTCAGGAAATTCAAGCATGGTACCGCGATAGGTTGCCACCTGTACAATAACTCCATTCATAACATTTTGTTGCTACTAAATATTCCACAGTCAACGGTTAGTGGTATTATAACAAAGTGGAAGCAACTGGGAACAACATCAACTCAGCCATGAAGTGGTAGGCTACATGAAATAACAGAGCGGGGTCAGCGCTTGCTGAAGCGCACAGTGGACAGAAGATGCCAGCTGTCTGCAGAGTTAATATCTAAAGACCTCCAAACTTCATGTGGCCTTCAGATTAGCACAACAAAGGTGCATAGAGAGCTTCCTGGAATGGGTTTCTTTTGCCGAGCAGCTGCATCCAAGCCTTACATCACCAAGTGCAATACAAAGTGTCGGATCCAGTGGTGTAAAAGCATGCCACCACTGGACTCTAGAGCAGTGGAGACGTGTTCTCTGGAGTGACAAATAATGCTTCTCTGTCTGTCAATCTGATGGACATGTCTGGGTTTGGCAGTTGCCAAGAGAACGGTACGTGCCTGACTGCATTGTGCCAAGTGTAAAGTGTGGTGGAGGGGGGATTATGGTGTGGAGATGTTTTTCAGGGGTTGGGCTTGGCCCCTTAGTTCCAGTGAAGAGAACTCTTAAGGCATGAGAATACCGAAAAATTGTGCATACTTTCATGCTCCCAACTTTGTAGGAACAGTTTGGGGATGGCCCCTTCCTGTTCCAACTTGACTGCACACCAGTGCACAAAACAAGGTCCATAAAGACATGGATGAGGAGTTTGGGGTGGAGGAACTTGACTGGCCTGCAGCCTGATAGACCACCTTTGGGATGAATTAGAGCGGATGCTGCGAGCCAGGCCTTCTTGTCCGACATCAGTGCCTGACCTCACAAATGCACTTCTGGAAGAATGGTCAAACATTCCCATAGATACTCTCCTAAACCTTGTGGATAGCCTTCTCAGAAGAGTTGAAGCTGTTATAGCTGCAAAAGGTGGGCCAACTCAATATTGAATCCTACTAAGACTGGGATGCATTAAAGTTCATGTGTGTGTAAAGACAGGCGTCCCAATACTTTTGGCAATATAGTGCATGTGGTAGTGCACAGTGTGCTCATATGGTGCAATAGCAGGTGTCCTCTTCAGGGTCACCTTCAGCACACTCAAGCCACATTTTCAAAACTGCATTGCATTTTGACCTGTTGATTTTAATTTTAAAATGTAAAAAGGAACCCATGGCAATTTTCCACTGAAAAAACAATATTTTCAATATACAGGTGAAACTCGAAAAATTAAAATATCGTGCAAAAGTTCATTTATTTCAGTAATGCAACTTAAAAGGTGAAACTAATATATGAGATAGACTCATTATATGCAAAGCAAGTTAGTTCAAGCTGTGATTTGTCATAATTGTGATGATTATGGCTTACAGCTCATGAAAACCCCAAATCCACAATCTCAGAAAATTAGAATATTACATGCAATCAATAAAACAAGGATTGTACATAGAACAATATCGGACCTCTGAAAAGTATAAGCATGCATATGTACTCAGTACTTGGTTTGGGCCCCTTTTGCAGCAGTTACTGCCTCAATGCCGCATGGCATGGAAGCTATCAGCCTGTGGCACTGCTGAGGTGTTATGGAAGACCAGGATGCTTCAATAGCGGCCTTCAGCTCGTCTGCATTGTTCGTTCTCATGTCTCTCATCTTTCTCTTGGTAATGCCCCATAGATTTTCTATGGGGTTCAGGTCAGGCGAGTTTGGTGGCCAAAAAGCACAGTATTCCCACGGTCATTGAACCAGGTTTTGGTGCTTTTGGCAGTGTGGGCAGGTGCCAATTCCTGCTGGAAAATGAAGTCAGCATCCCCATAAAGCTAGTCTGCGGAAGGAAGCATGAAGTGCTCCAAAATCTCCTCGTAGATGGCTGCGTTGACCCTGGACTTAATGAAGCACAGTGGACGAACACCAGCAGATGACATGGCTCCCCAAATCAAGACAGACTGTGGAAACTTCACACTGGATTTCAAGCATCTTGCAGAGTGTGCCTCTCCATTCTTCCTCCATAATCTGGGTCCTTGGTTTCCAAATGAGATGCAAATGTTGCTCTCATCAGAAAGGAGGACTTTGGACCACTGAGCAACAGACCAGTCTGTTTTTCTTTAGCCCAGGTAAGACACTTCTGACATTGTTTGTTGTTCAGGAGCGGCTTGACAAGAGGAATACGACATTTGAAGCCCATGTCCAGGATCCATCTGTGTGTGGTGGCTCTTGATGCACTGACTCCAGCCTCAGTCCACTCCTTGTGAAAGTCCCCAACACTTTTGAATGGCCTTTTCCTGACAATCCTCTCCAGGCTGAGGTCATCCCTGCTGCTTGTGAACCTTGCAGGTGTTATGGCTTAATTAGCTGATTAGAGTGGGACACTTTGAGCCTAGAATATTGCACCTTTTCACAATATGCTAATTATCTGAGATTGTGGATTTGGGGTTTTCATGAGCTGTAAGCCATAATCATCACAATTATGACAAATCACGGCTTGAACTATCTTGCTTTGCATGTAATGAGTCTATCTCATATATTAGTTTCACCTTTTAAGTTGCATTACTGAAATAAATGAACTTCTGCACGATATTCTAATTTTTCAAGTTTCACCTGTAAGTAGATGCCAGAAAGTTGAATCTAATTCTGACCTCTTTTGTTACTTAAGCACTTAAGCAATATAAAACAAGGCAAATAAATTTCACTTACTCTACTGATTAGTTTGCAATTTGCAAAAGTTGAACACCAATATAGAATATACTTACCTTTTCAGCAGCATATGTAATGAAAAGTCACTGCATCTCTGTTGCAAATATTAGATTATTGGATATTTGGATTATTGGATTATTGGATAAGTCCAAATCTTGCTACCCCGCTGGTCACTGTGGTTCCTTCTGCTGACATGCACATCCTATATTGATGTAAGAGCTGGTGGGAGAAACCACAGTGGCTGGTGGGAAGAATTCTACATACTTAGAAGTGTAGAATACATGCAACAGCTAAAAGTAAAGAAGCTATGGCTTTTCACTACACAGTTCGCAGGAAAGTGTATTCATGTGTCTTTTTCAGTGGCGTATTGATTAATAGTGACCCTATGATGATATATATTTAGGATTACTTTCAATGATTAGATATAGTATCAGCATTTAGATGAAGGTTAGGGTACAACCTTCAAGCATGCAGAGGTGAGCGTAATAATACAAACCGTGCAGGTGATGTCTGCAGAGTTGGTTGTACATTTTGATTTGTTTTCCAATTATTTTCAAACCTGTAATATAGATATGCAACATAAGTATAATTTAAGGTACTTTAAGAAAGGAACAAGAGTATATAAATTAGGAGAAAAAATACTGTAAAATAATATATCACAAACGTGAAAAGTGTTAAGAATATAAAAGGTTCACATTTAGTACTTCTACCACAAGACCTGGGTCTCTAGAAGCCATATTCCTAACTACTTAAAATATTTATACATGGAAACCTTTCATTTGGTTAATTGTACAAAATGTTATAAAAAGTATATGGTTGCTGTTAAAAATGGTTAAAGGATAAGGTCACATTTTTTACCTGCACAAAAACGTGCATTTATTATTTTTTACTAAAAGGTGCATTTATTATTTTTTAATAAAAGGTGCATTTATTATTTTTGTCTGCAGGAGCCTGGAATGCATTGCACCAGCAATCAGCAAAATGCTGGTGCCATGCTGGTCTCCTTCAGATCTGTCAGTATATCTGCCTGCCTGTATGGGATATATGAGCAAGCATATACAGTTGTGTTCAAAATAATAACAGTGTGTTGAAAAAAATTAATAAAGCTCAAAATCCTTCTAAAATCTTTTATTTCCATACACACAAATGCATTGGGAACACTACACATTCTATTCCAAATCAAAACATGAAGAAAAATATATCAAATTTGTGTTGTTCCTCTAAAACAATTGAAGAAAAGTGAATATTAGACTGTTCAAAAAAATAGCAGTGTTTGTATTCTTCTTTACAAACTCAAACATTCACTATATAAACTGAAAAATGTTTGAAGATTTTGCTTTCCTTTGAATCCCTTAATATTTAGTTGTATAAGCACTGTTTCTGAGAACTGCTGTATATCTGTGTTGCATGGAGTCAACCAACTTCTGGCACCTGTGAACAGGTATTCCAGCCCAGGATGATTGGACATTCCACAGTTCTTCTCTATTTCTTGGTTTTGCCTCAGAAACTGCATTTTTGATGTCACCCCACAAGTTTTCTATTGGATTAAGATCTGGGATTGGGCTGGCCACTCCATAACGTCAATCTTGTTGGTCTGGAACCAAGATGTTGCACGTTTACTGGTATGTTTGGGGTCGTTGTCTTGTTGGAACACCCATTTCAAGAGCATTTCCTCTTCAGCATAAGGCAGCATGACCTCTTCAAGTATTCTGATGTATTCAAACTGATCCATGATCCCTGGTATGCGATAAATAGGCCCAACACCGTAGTATGAGAAACATCCCCATATCATGATGCTTGCGCAACCATGCTTCACTGTCTTCACAGTGTACTGTGGCTTGAATTCAGTGTTTGGGGGTCGTCTGACAAACTGTCTCCGGCCACTAGACCCAAAAAGAACAATCTTACTTTCATCAGTCCACAAAATGTTGCGCCATTTCTATTTAGGCCAGTCAATGTGCTCTTTGGCAAATTGTAACCTCTTCAGCACGTCTTTTTTTCAACAGTGGGACTTTGCGGGAGCTTCTTGCAGATAGCTTGGCTTCACATAGGCGTCTTCTAATTGTTACAGTACTCACAGGTAACTTTAGACCTTCTTTGATCTTCCTGGAGCTGATTGTTGCCATTTTGGCTATTCTTCTTTCCATTCGAATGGTAGTTTTTCGCTTTCTTCCACGTCTTTCAGGTTTTGGTTGCCATTTTAAAGCATTTGCGATCATTTTAGCTGAGCGGCCTATCATTTTCTGCACTTCTTTATATGTTTTCCCCTCTCCAATCAACTTTTTAATCAAGGTACGCTGTTCTTCTGAACAATGTCTGGAACGACCCATTTTCCTCAGAATTTCAGAGAGAAATGCGCTGTAACCAGCATGTACAACGTTTGCTCCCTTCCTTCCTTAAATAAGGGCACTAATTGCCACCTGTTTTTCAAAGAATGAATGACCTCACTAATAGAACTCCACACTGCTATTATTTTGAACATGCCCCTTTCAATTAGTGATTCAATTACACAGAATCAGCAGCATGGATGTCATGACTGTTGGGTCTGTTGGATTTCTATTACTCTACTACACCTGCTAGTAAATTATTTGCCATGTAGAAATATCATTTCTACCAAAAACAGTGATTGATCAGGTTAGTGATGTCTGACCGCTATTATTTTGAACACAACTGTATATTGACAGGAAGACTGTATGAACTACCACAGCACCATGGTAGTTCATTGAGGACTACAAGTTGACAGTTGCTAAGACTGTCGGGACTTGTAGTCTCTCATTCACAGAACACTGTGAATGAATGATGCATATGGGCAGGCGGAGCCCAGTTTTTTTTAAATTTGACAGCAAGCAGTGGAGGAGATCCCCCGCTGTCAAAATGGGGATCGGGGGCCGGTCTGATCATAACATGTTACACCCTGAATAAGGGTAACATGTTTTGAAAGGTGAACTTATTCTTTAAACTGAAAAATGATCATTGTTGTTATTTAGCTTTAAAATATAAATATATAAATATATATTGGGGTGGATTTAGATTGTGTACTTTGCAAATGCAGTTGCACTAATTTTCCCCAGAGCTCGGTGAATGTGGAAAAGCTTGGCATATATCCATCATCTAATAATGTGCAAGCATAATGCAGTTTTTTTTAAAATTTTCCTTAGGTTTAGGTATTCTTTACAAAATGAAGCTTTAACACATTCACTAAGCTCTGGAGAAAATGGGTAGAACTGCACTTGCAAGGTGCACAGTTGATTTGCCTTTAGTCAATCCACCCCAAGATGTCGTCATCAGTGTAAAGATTGGTGATAGTGGACTTTGAATCAGTTATGCTGGTTTGGGATCCCCCTTTAACAGCTTATAACATCATAACTCATATTTATGATTGTTATCTGTAGTATCATAGTGCCACATCTAATAATTTTAATTAAATCATTAGAATACAAATTTACTTTAGGTGATCACATACACGTGTATAGCAAAGGTGGAGCACATGATTTACAGTAATTTCTGAAAGAGAGTTCATGTGTGAATAGGCATTATTTTATCTGTGATCAAACTGTCATCAGTTGGACTGAATGCACCCATGAACGTTACAGAAATAAACCAGTCTTTCGGCATTTGGTGACGATTACCTGCTGGCATCCTCATAGAGGTATGAGAGAAGTGATTTCGGCACATCCTTTTTGTCTCTGGCCTCCACCCTGTGCAGAGAGAACAATAGTTGTGATATTTCTGTCTTGTTTGATTATCAGTCAGTGCTGAGTGAGATAAATCTACAGGTAGGACCGGTTACAAGGACTAAAAAGATATATAACATGTAAGCACACTACGAAAACATGCCGTCGATAAATATTGCGTGGATACATTCCAAAAATGTTTAAAAGGTACATTCCACTTAAAAGAAAAAAAGCGAATGTTATTAAGCACCTTACTTATCAAAGGGTTTTGTGCAGCCAATTCTTGTTCTATGCTTTGCTATCAATGCTACAGAACTGCTTTATTCGTAAAGAGACACTGGGGTTGATTTACCAAAACACACACAATCTGGTGCAGCTGTGCATAGTAACCAATCAGCTTTTAACTTCAGCTTGTTCAGGTAAAGTGTTACAAATCCCAGGACCCTGCATGCACTATATCTGGTCTCTCCCAAAACACCGAACATGAAACATGAAAATGCAATTATTTTAGTAAATGTAAACTGCTAAATACCTTTTCACATTGGCAGTTAGAGCAGTCTTGTGACTTCTGTCAGTGTCCAGCCGAGCACTGGTTAAAGCTTGTAGGAGGAGTTTTAATTTTGCTCTAGGAGGATGCAGAACCCCTGACCAGAACCCCTTACCTCTGTCTGGACAGTGCTGATCACATGCACTCTCCCAAGATAAAAAAAAACCTTTCTAGCAATAAACACCAAAGTGAGCATACACAGAGTGACTCCACAAAATATGTCTTATCAGGAGATAGGAGGGAGACACTGGAAGAAGGGGAGGATCAGATTAGTCATTATCAAACACACATTTTTACACAATGCAGAGGATTAACCCCTTAGGTTCCACAATGAGTATAACAAGCATGCTTTACTACATATACAGACTGATTTTACTGTTGTGGGTTTAGTAACACTTTAAGCTTTGACAATATAATCTAGAAGCTGATTGGTTACTATGCAGAGCTGCACCAGATTCTGTGCACACCAATTTTAGTACATTTCCCCTACTATCATAAAGAAACACTGTTCCAAAGGCTCACATAAATAAAGTGTATACAATTAGCACTTATGCACTGATGCTGAACTCGCGTACCAATTCAGAATGCATTTTGTCAGTAACAGCAGTATAGCTGTCTTCATCCTATGATACTTCTGGACAGCTTTGCTCCTTCTGTTGCCATCCTGGCCCTCCAGAGTGTCTGGCTGTGGCCTGGGAAGCCTCCAGCACTCTATGAGTGGCAGTGGGGAGAAAGCCAAGTTTCCTCTGCTTGTGCTGAAAATCAGAACCTTCTGCTGTCACAGATAATAGACAGGTACTCATGTGTTCAATTCCGGAAGAGCTATTTATTTTCCCAATTTCTCCTATTTTATTCAATTATTTCACCATTACCTCTCAGTTCTTGTAGTGTGCACAGTTGTAGTGCTGTCTTTCTCAGTTGGGAGTTTGGAAGCATCTTTGCTTTCTTTGCTGCTGGAAAGACACAGAGGCCATTAGATTGTTGGGTGCAAGGGAGGTGAATTTTTTCCCCACAATTATTTATTTATTACAGGTGTTTTTATGGTACCAACAATTTATGCAGGGCTTCACATATTGTATATTGATATCAGTTTCTTTCCTCAAGGAGTTAAATTTAACTCCATGCATGCATACACGCACACACATACAAGGGCCAATTTAGACAGGAGCCAATTGTCCTACCAGTAAGCCTTTGACATAAAGGTGGACACAAGAATACCTGGGGGAAACTCACACACCAGTACTGGGAAAAGTTGCAAACTCCATGCAGAGAGTGTCCTAGCCAAGATCCCAGTGTTTCAGTAAAAGTGAACTGCTGGCATGGGGTCAAAATATAGCACTGCCAGTAGTACTTGAGCAGAGGCAGAGTGTGTTTTTGTGTGTATTAAAGTGCTTCTAAAGGCAAAACATTTTTTACCTTAATACAGGCATGTCCAAAGTCCGGCCCGCGGGCCATTTACGGCCCGGGGGTCAGTTTAATACGGCCCTCCAACAGCCCTCCCTGCTCTGTGTAATGTGGCCCTCCCACGGCCCTCCCTTCTATGGCAGACAGTCTTCTGCTTGAGAGCAGAGGGCAGTGCGCATGCCTGACTGCGGCGCGTTCTCCCTGGTCTGTGTAAATGCGGCTGTCGCACGGCCCTCCCTTCTGTGGCAGACAGTCTTCTGCTTGAGAGCAGTGCGCATGCGTGACTGCGCCGCACTGGGAGCGACAGAGGGCGGTGACGTCAGGGCCGGGCTTCCAGCGTGAAGTGTGTTTCTCTTCCCCTCCCAGCTGCCGAGCAGAGACTTCAGCTCTAGCTACCTTTTTCACCCTTCACATTAGTGCAGGTAAGTTTTTTTTAAATTTATTTTCAATACATTGTGAAAACTCAGCTGTCAGTTGATCTTAATGTTAGGAAATGAAAAGTATGTCGTTTGCAATTAACTTGGCATAAAATAATTTATTTGCATTTAATTGTAATGGTTCAAAGAATGTTCGGAAAAATGTTCGGCCCTCCACCATGTTCACTTCATCCAATCTGGCCCTCTTTGAAAAAAGTTTGGACACCCCTGCCTTAATACATTCCCTGCACTAAGGTAAAAAATGTTTCAGTAGTAATATTGTTCCCCCCACCTCTCAATATACTTGCTTCACTCGATCCAGCGCTGTGCCTGTCTGCAGCTGTTCTCTCCTTTCTTTTCTCCTGTCTCACAGGACACAGAGGCAGCAGTGAGAGCCACTGGCTTCGGCTACTGTCAATCAAATCCCGTGAACAGAGAGTGGAGACGGGGCTGAGCCATGCTGTGTGTGTTTATGGGTCACATGCCTGACGTAGGGGTCCTGCATGGCTCTGAAACGTTGCATTATGTTTTCTATGATATGATCATTTTTCAGTAAAGATTTAGACATTATTAGATCCATGGTGTGCTGGCGAATATGTGCATTTGATCTTACGATGTCTTCAGTTCCAGCTGGTTGTTGCTACAGCATCCGCTACTCCTAAAGCCTTATCCAGGAAAGTATGCAATGGGAATATTATTCTATGGGCACACACATCCCACCCCAGGAGCACACCTGCACTGGTACCACCATTTAGGTGAAAAGATATGAGCAATAATCTGATTGGTTAGTGTGGGGAAAATAATTATTTTTCTCTCTTTGTTCTCCTGTCTGTAATAATAATAACAATCAAAAGACGAAGAAGAAAAACATACCTCTCCTCTCTAACCACTGTGATTTTTCCAGCTTCAGGTTTTACAGGGGAACTTTTTCCATCAACATTACTGGTCATAGAATAGGAGGTCAGCCTGGGGCTGCTACTTCTCTCCGGCACTCTAAAAAAACAGTATGTTACAACAAACCAGTAAACTGCCTCAGCTTTATTCTTAACAGTCAATATTTAATGCCAAACACCAACCAACTTTTGCTCTGCATATACAGGTGAAACTCGAAAAATTAGAATATCATACAAAAGTTCATTTATTTCAGTAATGCAACTTAAAAGGTGAAACTAATATATGAGATAGACTCATTACATGCAAAGCAAGATAGTTCAAGCCTGGAGGCCTCATTTGGGCCAGGGCCTCAATTTTGGGCTTTAGCCCTGTATACTATGACCGAGCCCGGCCAGGATCGGGGCAGAGTGCCCCCCCTGGGAGAGCATGGTACCGGTCCATCTCATGTGGAGGACCTGGGAAATGCCCCCAAACAGGGCAAATCCTATACAGCTTATGGGGGATGTGTTACTGCTCATGTGGCATGTATAAAGAAGGAGGAGGAGAAGCTTACCAAACTGAACCAGACTGAGAGACCATTTAAAGGCTCAGGAACCCTCAGGTGTTTTGGCTTAATTAGCTGATTAGAGTGGGACACTTTGAGCCGAGAATATTGCACCTTTTCACAATATTCTAATTTTCTGAGATTGTGGGTTTGGTGTTTTCATGAGCTGTAAGCCATAATCATCATAGTTATGACAAATCACGGCTTGAACTATCTTGCTTTGCATGTAATGAGTCTATCTCATATATTAGTTTCACCTTTTAAGTTGCTTTACTGAAATAAATGAACTTCTGCACGATATTCTAATTTTTTGAGTTTCACCTGTATTAGGCAATAAAAGTGATACAAAGTGACAGTTAAGTTATTGTTGCTCTGTGTAACAATATTGCATAGAAAGGTCCTCCTCTTCTGTCTGTCCCCTACTGGTGCTGTCAGCTTCTTCCTCCACTGGGTGCATCCTGTAGCAAGTTAGGTACTAAGGGCACATGTGCGTGCATGCTTCCCAGCTGGGGTGTGTGCGTCTATAGACACAAGCAGTGCAATTAAGCCACTCCCCCACATAAATTTGACTGACAGCAGCAGGAACCTATGGCTCCTCTGCCCTCAGTCTCTCCTGTGAAAGCACGAAGTGAGGGGAGGGGTTCGGTGCGGGAGCCGAAGACCTCACTGGAGCCAGGTAAGTGTTTGGAGGAAGGTAGGACAAGTAGTGGGGAGCAGAGAATACATTAAAAAGGTAAAAAAGTTTAGATTTTGGAACCACTTTAATATTTCTGCCAGTATCTATACAAACTACACATCCCGCAGTCCATAGTCCAATTTGGGAGTAAAAAAAGATGGTGGATAAGTTCCTACATACAGTGGGATCATGGAGAATGAGCGTAGCCACCCTCTAACAGAAAGTCAGATCAAGCAGCAAACAAAAAAAAGACATTTGGAGATTTGAGTTAAGAATACATACTCAAATAGAATTTTCTTTTTTTTAAACAGAGTTTAGTGTCACGTTAAACATTGTAGACACACGATAGCCATTGGTAGTAATTTTTGAAGAATTAAATATTGGCTTATATTCCTTTATACAATTATTTTACCATTACCTCTCGGTTCTTGTAGTGTATGTGGTTGTAGTGCTCTCCTTCTCTGTTGATGGTTTGGGAGCGTCTTTTCTTTCATTGTGGCTGGAAACACACAGAGGCCATTAGCTATGTGCTGTGCAAGGGACATATTTCACCAAAAGGGAAGGCTGACTCACAAAAATGTGTCACTAGTTGGCGGTAATTTCCTTTGTCCCTCTATGTGCTATACATATGTCAGGAAATACACTGCTGAGAAAGTAACTGCATGACAAGACACTTGTATGTCCTCAGACTGCATATTTGTTTGTAAATCTAGTGATGAATGTCCAGAGTTTGTACAATCAGATTGTAACATACATGACCATCTTACAGCATATTACCATATTTTAATGTCATTGTCAAGGTTGACAATTAGCTAACAAATTAGCTAACAGATCCCAACTTTCACTGTTCTCATTTTTGTGAGAAAATCTAAAAAATGTAATTCTGCTCTGAAAATATGAAGGCTACCACTGGAGAACTATCCTCTAGAAAAACTAGTTGTGAGGATAATTAATGGCTTTGTTACTGTCTATGTGACTAATATGAAATATGCATGTTTGGTCTGGCTCAGTGAATCAGAAAACATTGTGGCCAAAGATTGCCAGGCAATGAGCATTTTCAGAAGATCAGCACTGGCCCTCTATTTCTGCCATCATAGATTCCCTTTGCCTACATTTTCTTTTCTTTGTATTTTTTTCAGTTATTTAGCATTTCGAAATGTCTCCCATAATAAATAAGACCATACCTCTGCTCTCTGACCACAGTGATCTTCCCAGCTTCAGGTTTTACAGGAGAACTGCTGGTCATAGAATAGGAGGTCAGCATGGGGCTGCTGGGGCTGCTGCTTCTATCGGTCATCCTGATATTAAACAAAAAAAACAATACATTGTATTAAATAAATATAATGCTCATCATAATGGGGGCCGTTATGTTTACAGGTAGAGATTCAGAGTTCCTGCTGTGTGCATTCTTACCATGAATCAAGGTGAGGATCCCAGGGGTATACTATTGATCCAACCTCTGATAGTAGCAGCATAGTATGACATCATTGTTTTTTTTGTTTTTTAAATCAGAAACATTTTTATTTGGTCTTTAAAGGCTAAGTTCACCTTTAAGGTAAAAATATGAAATGCACATATGTTTACAGGAAAAAAAACAGGAAAAAAAAAAGTGCATTTATTATTTTTCCGCACAGGAGCCTACAAAGCATTGCACCAGCAATAAGCAGATCATGGGTGCAATGTCAGGCTCCTGCACAGCTTTCTGCCCCTATATCTCCATACGTGCAGTCAGTTTAAAAGCTGGAGGAAGTATGAATGAACTATGAGGGTGCTGACCAGTGCTGTAAGTGATTGGCACAGCTGTGTGGGTGGAGCCAATTTTAAATGCGGACGTAGGTGCAGAGGAAAGAAACCCCTGCTTACTGTCACAGGGTGGGGGAGTGCTCAGGGGGTGGGGGGGTTAGAACATGTTGCATTTTACATCCTAAATATTGTTAAATATGTTTTGAAAAGTGAACTTAGCCTTTAAAACTTTTTAGTTGTAGTAGAGCATTGTACCATGTTGGCCATTGATTAATTGAATTAAGTATTAATTGGGGGGAGATGTGGGTGGGGGGTTCCTCCATCCACCGTAATGGCTGAATGGAAAAAACTGTGCATAGCCAGCTTTAGTAGTGTTTAGCCACTTTTACATCAATATAGCTGCATTTAGAGTTTCTGATAAAACTCTGGATACTGACCAGCCCTAAAAGCAGTCTGAAGGATATTATTGAGAAATCATTGTCTGCATTATTATGCATTTACAAAGTTACACGTATGAACTGCGAGGTTTGACACTGCTAGTATGAATGAGGCCTTAAGGGAACGAGAGGTGGTTCTCTTTGAAATACAGGTCAGACATATGCTCCCTGTCTACTGGAACTGATATGAGTGCCATGCTCAGTTAACAGGTCCTCTTATCTCAGAAAACTACCTGTCTATGGCCAATGTTAATTAAAAACAAACTTTTTACCAACCTAGCTGTAGATGGCTGAGATGGAGTCTGCTTACTCTGTGTTTCTGACCAGTTATTTTCATATCTAGAATAAATTGAACAAACATTATTAAAATAGAGCAATGATGCACATGAACATATGATAGAACAACTTTCTGGGTTTTGTTTTTGATGACAGTGATGGTATTGGTGGATGAATACATTTAAAAACTGGTATTTCTATCGGTGCAATTGATAGCCCCTGCGTGGGTGTGTTTTTTTGCCTCTGTTTTATACTGTTTAAAATTAATAAAAACCATTGAAATACAAAAACTGGTATTTCAGGAGCTAGAAGACTCATAGGTGGCCACAAAACACCCAAATGGATCGGAGCAGAGTTGAAAATTATGGCATGTGATCTAACTTGTAGTATCCTTAACATGTAAGAGGCAAGGGACTAACTCAACCTATCAGGGTCAATCGTTAAGTAAAATCTTACTTTTGGGTGAACCATCCCTTTAAAAGTTCAATAACCTGTAACTTGCTGCTTTCCTGGTTATGTCGTAAAGGTAAAAAGAGAGCTGTCATTGTTGGCCTTCTTGTGATAATGCTGCTGGCTTAATTTTTGGAGTAACACACCCAGAACAAGCATGACAACCAATAAAAGTTATAGAAAAGTAAGAATTGCAGAATGTTGGAGACATTCTGGACACTTAACCAATCACAAAACACTTAGCTCAACACTTAACCAATTACAAAATACTTAACCAAAACAGCTCCATATCAATATTATATAACCTAGATCTTTTTATAGACAAGTTAATTTTACATATAAACAGTACAAAAAGAAATCTCTAGCATTTCTGTACCTGCTGGCATCCTCTGCAAGGTATGATGACAGGCTTTTGGGGAGAGTTTGACTCTTCCTGGTGGTGCCAACCTCTTCATCTTGTATATCAACCCTTTAAAATACATGCATTATGAGAATATCTCACAGGTGAGTGACAAAACCAGAAATCAGGCTTGTCAAGGACAGTTACATTTTAATTGTAAGAGAAATATTTTTATTAAGGCTGTCCACAAGGCCCCTTTCACACCTGTGTGCGCGTGTTACCACATGTGGTGTGGTACCTCCTTGTACATGTATTTTGCTTTGGCACATATTCATTTCTGATGGAACCAAACAATGCACATGACTTCTCAAATTACCATAATGGGTACACCAAGAACAGATAATAGTAAAGTGCCCCTTTTATTCAGTTCAGTACCAAAAATAAAAATGTATAGGCTTTGTTCTCTCTTGGTCCTCCAAGACCTGGATTATCAACATGGTAGAACAACACAATGCAAAAATCTAATACATTTCAAGGGATATATGCACTTAGTAAAAGGGAATGTCCATTGAAATGCATTAGCATTTTTGGAATATGTTGAGCAGTGTAGCAAAAGGTCTAGCATATTGGTTATCCAGGTCTTGGAGGTTTACTACATGCTTGTGTACATTTTTATTAATAAATGGTGCTTGAGATAATGCATGGGGCTGGTGTGCCCTTTTTCTTGTTTTTTTGTTTTGTATGATAGATTTCCCCAATCTGAAGATGGCTGGAAAGCTGAGATTGGATTTGACTGGTTAGAAAGCCTTCTCATTTTCAAGATCCTTTGTCATGTCCTGTAACACTGAGTGCTGAGGCAGTTTCTTTTCATGTATTAGGATTTATATGGCTCCAACAGTTTGTGCAGTACTTTTCTATATAATGGGAGACAGTACAGTTACAATACAAACTTCATCTTTATTCTTCATATTAACTAGTGATGAGCTAAACTCAGTTTGGCCCATTTCCACAGGAAGCTGTCACATGATAGCTGGCCACTAGCTTTAAAAGCTGTGGCTAGGAAATTGATCACTATTCAGAGGGGAGCCCATAGTTGCTGCAAGTAGGAGCATGCCCTTCAAAATTTAGAAAAATAAAGAATTTACAAAAACGTTTTTCCAATTGAAAAGGTGTAACCTACACATTCTTCATAATAATAATAATGTAAAACAAAGCTCATAACATTTTTTACAAATTCATGCTGCTTTAGCCAAGTTATTTTTGTTCATACTTATGACAACTCAACAGATATTGGCAGAGTGAGTAGACAATTGTTGCAAACAGTGATCCTCAAAGTGAATTTAACATTACGTTATGAAATACAGATTGACATAAAAGCAATTTGTATTCTGTATCACTAGAAGAATGGCCTTTGAGATGGGGATTTAAGAGGCAGGGAGATCCTTCATGGTTTTGCCATGGCACCTCATCATACAGATGGAGACATATTCTATAATATCAACATAAGAAAGGACTCAGAAGTAATATCAGTTTATCGAATTAGAGAGTTGCTGTATGTCAGGGTGCCTGTTTTTACGTGTGAGATAATGATGAAAATAATAAAGAAGTATTTATCATTATCACAGACAGTATGCAGCATAAGAACTAAATCTATATGTTCTATGTTATGTGTGTGGCATGCATCAAAACATGCATGCCAAAGGCATGGCAAAAGAAAAAGAAATCTGACAAAGGTTTAACTGTTCCCAGATCTAGACTAAAAAGTCTCTGTTGGAATTCACTTTGGGGACCATTGTAACTACAATGTATGTAAATATATATTATATTTTATATATATATATATATATATATATATATGCGCTATAGGTACAGTTACAAGGCACAGCACTGTGGCCAAATGGTTAGTACTTCTGCCTGGCAGTAATAGGGTCGTTGGTTCAAATCCCAACCATGGCACCACCTGCCTGTTGTATGCACTGTTCTCCGTATGCCTGCATGGGTTTCCTCCAGGTACTCTGGTTTCCTCCCACACTCCAAAGACATACTGGTAGTTTAGTTGGCTCCTGTCTAAATTGGAACTAGTAGAAGTATGTAAGTTAGGGACCTTAAATTGTATGCCCCTTGAGGGTTCGGGACTGATGTGAATGTACAATATATATGTGTAAAGCGCTGCATAAATGGACAGCGCTATATAGGTACCTGTAATAAATAAATAAATAAAATGGTAAACTGAAATACTTGATGGTTTACTAAACGGTCAAGCTTTACTTTCAGAGAATGTGTGTTACACATGGATGTTAAATACACTTGTGCAAGTTGTGCCCATGTGGCCCTGGACTGCGTCAATCTGGCTTATCTGTATTTTCCAGGTGGAATTTCATGTGGTTCACTGCATTAGAAAAATGCTGCACATATGGTTTTTGGTCTGTTCCTGTGTATCGCCAGGACTTGATTTCATTACCACAATGCACGCTAACACATGACACAATGTGCGTTTACAAATGAATGTTAATTCAACACAAGGGAACAGAGAAGTGTGAGTGGCCCTAATGCAGGGCTTACCGGCTCTCCCTCTGACGATGTGCGTGGCACGTAACGCGTAAGGAGGAGCCTGCTCGCGCCATTGACGTCACACCGTCGGAGCATCATGGAGCTCCGGCGGCCATTTCCTTCTAGGGACAGTTAGTGCTTTACTGTCTTCTGCCGTTCCTATTGCCATTTACTGGATGCATCCTTTGTCCTTTCAAATAAAATTTGCTTTATCCAAATGTTATCACACCATGGGCATCTTTTTGCTTTGACCCTGCATGGGGAGAACCCCCTTTTTTTCAGAAGCTGTGTTACTCCGATTCCATCCAGAGTGGGAGGTTTCTATTTGCTGCAAAAGTAACACCCACACATCCCTTAAGGGGAACTCTGTGTCGGAGCCTTATTTGCTGTGACCCTGGACCTGTCTGATCTAAAGAGGGATACTCTTCCAAGGGCTGAACCAGATGTATACTTCCAGTGACACCAGGGAATAATTATTATACACTGCACTGTATCAAGTGTGGTTCCGGTGAGTGGGCATTTCTTACATTCCGTATTGAGGAACATCCACTGATCGGGAATAACTGAGGACTATTGATTTAAGCACTGCACTATTTCTTTGATATTATTTATTGAGGTTTTACTGGTTGCCTTGAGTGTACAGCTGCTGAACTGATTAGCGCTCACTTTTTTACTTTGTTGACCTATAGACTGTTCGTTTATTGGCCAAATTTTTGTCCGAAAGATCGGCCGATATTCGCGCCGTTAGAGGGGCAATGTCATTGGCCAATTTTCGCGGTTCCTCCTCATTTCTTTTATCGGTCATGCTGGAAATTTTATGAAAAACGGCCGATTTTCGTAATCATTGGTGGCAAAAGAACCACTGATGTTTTGTTTTTCGGCCGAAAATTTGGCCAATAAACATACCGTCTATGGTCTGTATAAGTCTGCAGGACTGCTGTGCTAGAAATGGTCTGCATGTTGCAGGCCAGTTTTTTGCTGGACGATTCTGTGTGCCTTCTGTTGCCCCTTCTGAAAGCCCGAGTATATGATCTCTTACATCCAGTTAAGGGCTAACTCATGCCATAAAGTGAAGTGCAGCACACTGTAGATGTGCTTTAGGGTGCAGTTAACATTGGATAGCAATGCAATTCATACAGGGGGAGATTAAATAAAACTAGAGCAACTGGTGTAGCTGTGCATAGAAACCAAACAGATTTCAGGTTTTGATTTCAAAGCTTAATTGAGCCACTGAAGTTAGAAGCTAATTGGCTACCATACACAGCTGCACCAAATTCTGAGTGCTCCATTTTTAGTAAAGCTATCCCCACACTGTGTTACTGCAATTCACAGAAACATGATTTATAATGCATTGCACTGTAGATGTGCATTGAGCTGTCATTCAAAGCACCCAACACACATCCACACTTTATTATAATTATTATCAGCACACCCCAGAACACAAATACATATACGTAAAAAAAGAAAAAAATCACGCAAGACCTCTTTTTTCATGTGTTGAATTCAAAATTAAAAGGCTGCCTAAAGCTACATTCGATGTGCAATGCATTATGATGTGAAAGAGCCCTAAGTTAACGCAAAATAAAAACTAGATCTGCTAATCTGATTGGTTGTTACCAACAAGGCTCAACAAGTTGGTGTAAAGGTGTGTTATTTACTATATAAATTCACTTTTCAAAAGATTTCAGTACATGTATGAAAGAAATTTGTATTTGCAAGAATGAAACATCTCACCTTTTAGCCAAAAAGGAGGCTCCTGAATCTGGTGTGGTAACTCTGAAATAAAAGTTAATGGAGACATCTGTTAGATACGGGGGGGGGGGGGGCAATTCACTAAGAGATAAATACCGCATTCATTTTTGAGTTAAAATAACTCGTGGCAGTTATCTCAAAAGTAGTCAATTCACTAAAAAACATGCTTTATTTATAGAATGCATTCAATATTTAGGTAATATCACTTAAATTTAGCGTTATTTCGGCATTGTTTTTTTGCAATTTTTTTGCATGCTATCGCTGCACCAGATGAAGCTAATTCTGTAAATAAATGCACACAGAAATATTATGAAAACATTCTAGAGTGCTTTAATTCACAGAATGAGCTCCCTACGGTGAAATGTTACAATTTATTTCCATTCCTGAGCTCAGGACAGAACATTTCCACACTTATACATTGTATACTTTTAACTTACTGACCAGTGCAGAATGTGTGTGTGTTCTAAAGGGCTTGTTCACACTTGACTAATTCTAATGCTATCAAAACATCCCTAGAGCAGTAGACAGGTGTTAATGAGCTTTAAAGTATGAACATTCTACAGGCATTAACAACACTCCCCCAAACGCCCTATGTGCGGTTTTGAGGCACTTTACAAGCTTTACTGCACTACAAATACCTATAATAAAAGTAATGGTATTAACGCCCTGCAAATGCCTGCAAGGGATTTGAGGAGCATCACCATAGACTTAATTGGGAGGCTTTGAATGGCTTCAACTCCTCTTGACTGGACATGAGGCTTCAATTTTGACGCAATGCGATACTAACGCTTCACTAACTGTGTGCTGCCTATTGTATAATTTCCACAGGAGTTTAAGGAGCGTTACAAACGCTGCTCAAACACCTGCTTACAAAGCTAGTGTGAAATGAGCCTTAGTGAATTGACTTTAATGATTTATCTTTTCATTTTTTTTTTTAGCAGTATTTACTTCACATTCAGTATTTTACTTTGATGAGTTGACTTTTTCATTTTCTCATATTTTTGAAAAATGGGTCACGTGACCTTCATATCACATGCAAAATCCTTGAATGAACTGACCCCATGAAGAAGTAACACGGTATCTGTACTATTTTATCACTTTGTAAATAAGTAAAACAATAAAAGGTGACCCATGTTTATCCCTTGTCAATACGCACCCACTATTCCTTTTTGCTGCTGATATAACGTATGAGCGATCTTTAGATGTTGTGTTCCTCAGCACACTGCTCGCTTGTTCAGTCCTATTAAAGAGAATGGCAAAGTTAATAACTGCATTAAGACATTTGTCAACAGACTTTTATTCATTTTGAATGGGTTGTGAATTGACATACAGGTCTATAAGAATGCAAAACCCACCTAAATCAGGTCAAATGCACCTGTCATATAATTCTGAATGATATCAGAAGCATTTCAAACTGATGTAAATCTGATGCCATCGACCAAACCCATATCCATAATCACAGGCCCTTAGAGTGAAGTGGAGGGTTAACCATCCACAACAAACAAGGTTAGTATGAGACTGAACTCATCTGAATAAGCCTTCATCAACAGCAGCTTACTTTGTTCACAGAAATAACCAGATCTTTCCTTAATCCAAGGGATGATTTCCATGTCTATGGACACAGGCAGCCCTACACAGACATTTCTTAGTGACCTTGGATAAAAGCAATCAGTCATATTTTCAAGGATTATTGACATGCCTTTTTTTAGACTTTCAGATGAAACACAGAGGTAATATGTATATTTAATCCACTGCAGGTAATCTGTTTACTTTAAGTAAGTGTTAAAAATGTGAAGTGCCTAGGGTTTCGCCAAGCATGTGTGGTCACTGTGCAAAGCAATTGTTCTATGATGACAGAACTGCAGTTGCTTCCACTGCTGCATCCAATTATCTATGAACCACACAATGTATCATCATTCATGTGGTCTGAAAGAAAGCCACAGAACATACTTGTTCTAACCTGTCTTTATTTTGTGTCTGCTTTCATGACTCCAAACATAAGGACAGGTCAAGTGGGTAAGTTAGCACCCAATTGTTTTAATTGAGTGAACAGGATATAATTTGTCAGGTTTGTATTTTTGTCTGCGTCCCTATTTTAGCAATTTACCTTTAACATCCTGTATCAGTGACACCAGCAAAAGAATAACTAAGAACTTCAAAATTTTCCCTGCCCCAAAATATATGTTTTCGCCATTTAAAGGAAACCTGTATTCAAATAAAGATAGGACACCATTGCTGATCTCTTCTTTTGTAAATGGTAGTTGCCTGGCAGTGTTAGATCTCTTTTGTAACAGAACTAACATTTACAGAAGGAGATCTCTCCTTTTTGTTAATGCTAGTCATGTGGCTGTATGCACATCAGGAGTTCTGACCTTACTGTGATGATGCTTGCTGCATTCTTATTTCAGGCCAGTGATTCATAAAGTGTCGAAGGAGGTAATGGCAGCCTATGTTTTTCCTTTCTATACAGGTTTCCTTTAAAAATGATATGCATGCATCTTGTTTATTTATCTAACATGGCAGAACAGGTTCATGGGCCACACATACATTTCTGAAAGACAGATTAGGCTTCTATAATTCTCATTTACATTTTGCAAACTTACAAAATCAAGGTATGGTAATAAGACTGAGAGGTGGAAACTGAGCTTCTGCTGTAATATTCATATAAAAAGAGTGTCTGCATTTCAACATGAATATATAAATAAATTAACAGGAACAATTATATAACTGCAATGATTGATCCCTTTTGTCCTCAGGTTCTAAATTTCTGGGTGTGCAAATGGGCCATGAGAGTTTCAGAGTCACTCACCACCCAGACACTGAGATAAGACCTTGATTACTTATAGTGTTTTGTATCTATCAAAAATTTGTTACATTGGCCATGAGCTTCTTCTTGGAGTTTTCAATCCAACTAGTCAGCTATTTGAAAGTTTTTATAAGGGATGAATTCACCTTTAGGAGCAATTTACATGTTACACCCATATTTAGGGTGTTCCTTTGCATGCACCTCCCGCTGCCATCGCTCCCCTTTCTGTGACAGCGGGTGGGGGGGGGATCTTCTCCGCCCACACAGCCGTGTCATCCATTCATAGTTTCTTGTGAATGAATAGACTACAAGTACCATCATCCATTGCTGCTGATGGCTGGTAGTTCTCAAACTGCGAGGGCACTGGTGAGCACTCTCATAGTTCATAAGTTTTTCCTGCTATTCAGTAACTGCCTGCCATATGGGAGGTAGAGACAATCAGCTTACTGAGATTCTTCAGCATTCTGGCGTTGCACCCACGATCTACTGATCGCAGGTTTAATGCTGTAAATACTGCAATGTAAAAAAACAATAAATGCATATTTTTGTACCTGCAAAAAGATTGCCTTTTATTATTATCTTTTTTTTTTTTTTTTACAAAAAGGTGAACTTATTCTTTAAAGCAAACATTCTAACTAGGAAAGACTACCACAAGGTGCTTGCATTTACATTTGTTAGCAATAATAAACCTTTTGTGGGTCTGATTTTAGCTTCACATTGCTCCTAAAGACTTGACTTTCCCGACTTATAAGAGAATACAGTATTTTCCCCCAAGGGTGGAGAAGACAAGTTTCCACTATTAATTGCATACAAAAATCATTTTAATTTGCTTCTTTTAATCTATAGAAATAATTGTCACCTCTTAACTTGCTCCTGCTGTGTGAACAGTGTCTCATCATCTGAAAGGTCTGCTGACTTGTTTCTTACATTATATGGTGCCCTAAAAAAACATGACATGAATGATGACAAGTTATAATATTAAAAAATTTTGAAAAAAACAATCATGTATACTCGCCTAGGTGGATGCAGTATTGATCCGATGCTGCATCTGTTCCCTGCTGCTTGTACACTGAGAACTGAGCGTTCAAAGACCACCGATTGCTTAGTTCTCCATCTTCACTGAGCAGAAAGCCAGTGACTGTCAGTCACCAACTCTCTGTTCTGCCCCTCCAGCTTATTGGTTGGGATTCCTCAAAATTCTGTTCTTGCTGAGTGACATCAGTCGACAGCAGACTGTAGCCCAGAGTTCATTAGGGCTGATTAGGGTAGGATTATAAGTAGGAATATAGTCCTTCAGGGGAATATATAGTGGCATCGTTGCCCCCTTTGAACCATAAACCTCCCTACCAAGCTGACTATCCAGCTTTCACTTTTGCAGGGTGTCCCTTTCACACAGCATACCTAAGAATAATGAAAAAAATATTTCTCACCTTTCTAGTTGTTTCTTTGGAGCAGGTTTATATGCAGGACTCTATAGGAAGCTTATTTTATTTAGAATAGCTTCCAATAAGCAATTGGGACAGACTAAAGGACAGTTTTTAAAAGAGCGTTGACATACAATGCATCACCCAAGCCTTGAGATCTTTAACCCTTTGCTAGGACAGTGTGCACATCTAATTTACAACTGATAATGAGATCTGTCAGCACAGTATAGACATTACAGAAAAAGCTAGAAAAGTTTTTTAAGCAGCCTTTTTAAAATTTAAAAGTTATGCTATGTGAATGAACACATGTAACAAAAATAAAGTAAGTTGTTATCCCAATTTAGTTGCAGAAATAAAATATGCTTTAAGAAAACTCATTCAGAGTGCAAGAGCTTTTCTAGAAACTTTTTTTTAAGTGCTGAGAAAGGGCTACCTGCCTGTCTACCTGTTAAAGTTTGGGTGGGTAAAGGTGGGCTGAGTCAGTGGTGCTCTGTAGTGGTGATTTTGTGACACCAAAAGGAGAGCAGAGCCCACACACAGCAGATCAATGCCAGGTTCTACCCAAATTGTATGCAGTGCAAAAGAGAAGAAGAGAGGTAAAGTGGGAGTTTAAAAAAAATGAAGAAACAATTGGGTTTATTATAATGTTAATGAAACCAAGCTCTGTTTTACCAAGTTCATTGTGGCTAACCTATGCTGGTCTAACCACACATCTTAAGCCATGCCCACTTTTAAGGCTGAACATTGGGGAAATTAAAAAAAAAATCTTTGCAGTTGGGCTCCCTCTGCACTTCAAGGGTTAAATGCTTGTTTTTGTCTAGGATACTAGTAAAAAGCACATTTACTTACCTTATACCTCGCTCCCTCAGGCTTCTCTTTTCTATGTCCCCCAAAGTTTCATCTTTTCAGCCCTGCAGCCAGCATTCAATACATACCACCGCTACATAGTACATAGTGGGAACATTAATCCTGTATTGTAAGCAAGGACGCCAACAGCCCACCAACAACAAACAGGCATTGGAGAGGTGAGTGCTGGCTAAGATACGGCTAAGGTAAGTCAAGTACTTTTTACTGGAACCTTAAGCAAAAATGATCATATAACTCCCCAATTACAAGAGTAGTTATTTTAAAATATTTCTGGAGTTCAGCTTTAAATAAGCTACACACACTGTTAATAGGTCCCACCAACTTCAACATTTGGGTTCTCAGAACCAAAAAGGTGTCAGCCCTACCCACGCAATATCCAAAATAAAATAAACAAATTAAAGCACAAAATAACGGCATTATTTAAATGTCATATTCTTTTTGCTTACAGTTTCTTGTATTCTTCTGTAGACATTTTGTATCCCGTTGCTGTTGGGACTCGTGGAAGGCTGGTTGTGCGAGCCTGGATTTGGCTGATAATAAAATAAACCAATATTTTTAATGGAAGACATTAGTCTTTTTTTATACTGAAGCACATACAATTTATTATGGCCATATGTGTATGGTTGGTTGCAGGATCAGCACATTTAAAAAGGTCAATGAACACCTAAAATTCCTAATAATTTATATCAGGGTTGTAGGCTGTTAGTTATAATTCACAAAGACCCATACTTATTGACAAGTAGTCATGATCAAAGAGTGTGACAGTTGGTTTTGCCCACTTTAGTTTAAAATACCTTCTAAAAGGGGTTCTAAGTGAGGATGGCTTATCATAGCAGTAGTGGGGCTTAAAGTCAAGATTCCCTTACTAAACTATATATAAAGTGTCAGCATGAATTAAATGCAGGCAGTCCCAGGTATCTGAGTTTAATTCTCATAATCCAAGATCTAGCACACTCTGATATGCAAATACTGACTTCAGGAATAAAAGTCGAGATCTTGCCTGCCCCCTACCATCTCCCTTGCCTCATTATTGGTCACTGTGGCCACCAATTAGCCAATTAGGTTTTAGGACTAATAGTGAGTCATACGAGGTGGTAGAGCAGCCATATTAGATCGCCCTGGGTTTTGCGGACCCTGGATTATTGAAAAGCATGTGTGCATTTAATTTGACTGCATGACATCATATCTAAACTATATGAATATTACATTCTAACATCAGGAGCCACTGTTTTTAAAAAATAATGTACCGGATGTGCCATAAGCAAATTGTATTTACAGAGAAATAAACCATATTTGTTTCATATTACCCTACAGCTGTCAATTTAAGAGCAGTTAGATGTACAGTCAGCTTGTGACATCTGCATGTGCCTCATTGTCTAGAAATAATAATGATTTGTCATTAACAAATTCAGAAATTTTTCCTGACCTCAGTATGGAAAGTTTCTTGGTGTGGTAAATACTGTATTTTGGAACCTACAATCTTAATATAATTCTTTTACCATAATTATTATTTTGCTTTTCATTTTATATACAGTATCTGTCAATCAATGTAACTTTACCATATCTTTTATTAGTATTGTATAATAAATAATTACCTCTTCTGGTATCCATTGAAGAAAGTTGGGTTTTTCACTTGAGAGACCGCATTTACTGGCTGTCCCCTGCAGTTAAGTAAAACATTGTTAATTTGCTGCCATGATTGTGAATTAATATTGTACAGCGCTGAGCAAACTTTGTGGCGCCAAACACTGTATTATAATAATAATAATAAAAAACAGGTGTGATTGAAAATTTGTCTAATACTCAGTAAATGACCTGAATTAATTCTTCAATATTTTAAAGTCTCATGTGATTTTCATTTTTTTGTTTGTACTGCATTACTACATACTAATACTATATTGTATACTGTTATTTTGTGTTATCACATTGTTTATGGCACTGAACTCACCTTATGATATATGAAGATGCTGGCCTGCAAAGAGAAAAGAACAATTAATATATATGCTTTGAGACTGCTCCACTGCACCACTTTTGTGCCTATAAGTACTGTACATTCACATAAATACAGTAAATGCACCTTTGTCATAAAAAAACTGGTACATTATTCCTCAGTCTTGGCTAATTTACTACTGGAAACCTAAAAAATTCTATTCAGAATCATTTATTTAGAGAAGGGAGGGATAATAGAAAAAATATTTTTCAATCTTCGTACTGTAGGTACAGGCCAACCGATTTCTGCAATTAGCTTTCATGGACAATAAGTGGGAACCAAGTCCATAGCTCTGTTGAAAAATAAAATATGATAAATCCCAGCTCCAGAACATTTTTTTTAAAGTTTTATGTAAACAGGGGAAGCCTTACTATCTATCTCTGGTAACTTTTTATTGCAATCTTTATATCCACTTGGAAAATTTCCCCTTAATTCCTTTCGATTTGAATGTATCAGATAGAACAAGAAGTGAGGAGAATAATTTCACACATTTTTTTCAGTAAAGTAGGAATGTCTTTCGGGTTTTATTGTCGTTTGTGAGACAGAACAGGACATAAGGTGAATCATCCTCAAAGAGAACACAGGCAAGATTTAAAACCAGGTAGAAGTTCCAAACCTTCCCCACTTAGTTGAAGCAAAAAAGCTAAAAACCACAAAAGTGTTTGTTGTTAAGGTTTAAATGATTCCTTGAGCTCAGGTAAAAAACACATACTGTAGTACAAGTCATTAATCGCATTTACTGTTCCAGTAATATACAGCAGAATCACTTACCTGTTGCTTGTGGTGGATGATGGAGGCGATAGCTTGGATGTTGTGGACGGTGTTGTATTGGTTTCAATGGAGCTGTATGAGAACTGTCTATTGAAAAGACAGATATACACACATAAATCACACATTGATCTTTAGATACAGGTTTTGGTTCACCATTCCAAAATGAGGTAATTCTCTTTCAAGTTCCCTGTATGTAGGGCTGAAATCGGGAGGCCCTATAAATACCCCTCTCAACTGCCAAAGTAGTGTAAAACTGTGAAAAAATGGTTGCGGAAAAGTAAATAAAGAAAGAAACGTACCAATACTTAATGAAAATCAAAGGATAAAAAATGATAAAAAATGCAATTCAATACATAATTGTTGTGACATATATATTTGTGCAAAATAGTGATAAAAAAGTATGTATCAAACTGTGATAAGTACACACTCCATCTTTAAAAAACATGATACAGTGATGTGAAACCTCCACCGTATCCCCAATTACTTTCACCTTTTAGTTTAACAATCACTATAAAGGTAACATTAGTGTGAGGGTAACAACCCAGGCAGATAGATGATCACAGGTGGAAACTTCCACATGCAGGTAAGTGCAGTGTGGTGTGGTAGAGTAATTACAGTCTGGCTGTAGGAACAATAACTTGATAGAGCGCCATGCCAGGGAAACACTCACAGTTCTGTGTGATTTGAGAACACAACAAGTTCAGATGCACCAACAACATCTGTCTCAGAGGACAGATTGTGGCCTTACCGGTCCAATCTCAATGGGGAGGCATCCAAAGTAGGATGGTGTGTCCCTAGCCTGTCCCTCCTTGTCAGGAACCTCTCCCTGCCACTATAACTTTCCCTGACAGACTGGTGCTCTTTCCCTCTCCTATCCACTTTACAAAAAATGCTCCAAAACCTGTTGGCAGGACCTTAAAAAGACTTTGTTGGCCCATGATGGCCACCTGGGGTACCTGAATGCACTTTAGCCAGCCAGAATGCTGCCTCAGGGGACCCAGAAATCAGAGAGAAACCAGGTTTCTCCAGACTTCCTCTCAGGCTGTGAAGGTTGAGTGCCGCCTACAGTTGAGAAGGCAGACTGCACTTGCCTACCCTCCCCCCCTCTTTGACAGATGCTGTCTTTAGAACAACAATGATAAATGTGCAAAAGGAAACATGGTTAAGTCAAAACAATGAAAACAGGTTCAAACAACATATTAAGAATATCTCACAGCAAGTTGCCCGCAAAGGGAGATGACTTTCTTGGTTCTCAGAAAAGTCACTTGGCAAGGATTCATCTTCAGGTCATGACTCAGCAGCTGCAGGTGTTAAAAGGGTCACGTCTCCCCTGTCCTCTCCTCACATGGGCCCACATCTGTCTGCTAAGATGCATCAGAACAGTCTGTTGTACTGGATGGAGTTGCTGGGTTCCCCATAGTTCCAGCACCAGAGTTTTCAGTGCCTTCAGTTGATGGGAGCTGGAGGGACAAGCACAAGTGAAGGCAGAAACCACTCAGTGGGGGCCTAGTGCATTGGCAGAAGATCAGTGGAATCAAACACCTCCTGGCCCTTGGCAGGCTTTTTGGAGCAGTGACCAGTTAGCAGGGTCCTAGCATGTTGCGATGAAGTTTCCTCTTCACAGGGTTGGACCCCTCAGAGACCAAGTTGTACACCGGGGTAGCTGGGAAAGTTTGCCCCACCTCCCGATATAGAGTAAGCTCCCACTTGGGCTCCAATTTACTGCCCTGGTGCTTTTGGTATTCTTCAGCAATACCCGGTCCAAATGCTTGACATGACCATCAAATGTCTTGGAAAAGATAATATCGTCCAGGTAGACTAACTCGGTTTCAAAGTTAAAGTCTCGTTGGCATCTTTCCATTAAGTGTTGGAAGGTGCTGGGGATGTGGCTTAGGCAAAGGGCATGCTTTTAAATTCAAATAATCCCAATGGAGTGATAAAGGCAGTCTTTTCTTGATCCTGGTCCTTGACAGGGGACTTGCCAATAGTCGCTAGCCAAATCCAAAGGAAATGGAAAAGAATTTGGCTTGCCCAAGTGCCACCAATGACTCCTCTACCTGAGGCAGTGGGCAGGTATCTTTGTGGGTACAGGCATTAAGTTTGTTATAGTCCATACAAAACCCCAGACTGCCATCTTTCTTTCGCACCAGGAAAACAGGGGTAACCCAGGGGCTGCAGCTTTCCCAACCCCCACCCTGTAGCATGTTGAGCAGATCCTTGACCTCCTGACACAGGGCTGGGGGAATGTGTCTGTACAGATCTCTAATGGGTGGTGTATCCACTGTGTGAATTGGGTGGTTATTTGCTTCGGTGAATCCGTAGTTTTCCAGGATGGTGCGAAAGACTAGCAAGTGCTTCTCCAGCAACTGATGAAGTAGTCTCTGTTGCAGCAGATGCAAGTCTTGGAAGGGTATGTCCAGCTGTTTCAGTAGTAGATTATATTGGGTCTCATCAAATGACGTTGAGGTCACATGTATGGGGGGCTTTCAGCCTGGGTTGATCTTCTGAGATGGAGTGACGGGGGAGTGATATTGGGGTTGTTCCTCTTTCTCTCTGGCTGCAGTACTACTCTAGTTGAGCACCACTTATGGTGGAGAATGCAGACTGCACCTACCTATGCACAGACTGATAGCTTCTGCTCTTGGAGGGACCGAGGAATGCTGCAGGCTGCTGTCTGGTAATCTGTCTAAGCGGTGCTTTGGCTTTGTGCATAGTGGAGCTATTGTGGCTGGCAATTTGGTGCCTCTACATGGTTTGTTGAATACCTGTGTTTCCTCTGCATACTGCATAATTTTACTTTAGTGTTAAAATCTTTGGCAGTGAGCACTTTGATTTGTATTTTTCTTTGAGTTGAGTGGTTGGAGTTGGTGCTGGTGTGGTCTGAGTTCATTATCCCTGTTGATGATCTATTTGGAGTCCATCAATCTGTGGAAGTTTCCATCTGTGGCCATCTATCTGCCTGGGTTGTTATCTTCATACTAATTAGACCTTTGTAGTGAGGGTCAAGCTAAAAAAGGTGAGAGTGCGCCTAATTGGGGATCTGATAAAATGTTTTACAAATCTCTATTTTGTGTTTTTGTAAAGATGGAGTGTGGACTTATTACAGTTTGATACAGACTTTTTATCACTATTTTGCACAAATATATGTGACACAATAATCACATATTGATTTGCATTTTTTAAATTTTATTGTCCACTGATTTTCATTGAGTATTGGTATTAGTATGGATTTACTTTTCCACCACCTTTTTTCACGATTTTACACTATTTATGTCACCATAATTTTATAGATGCTCATATTTTCTCATATTTTCACTATTTATTGATTTCATTTAACACTTAGTGTTACCACATTACGGGAATCCTGCTTTCTGTGCTTGTCTCCCACACCTCGTTCAAAATGTGCTGTGTCTGCAATCTGCAGTGGGTGTCAATGTAAAACAAAATGACACTCAAAACACAGATAGCAAACGCAGTGCGCTTGCCTACACCAGATCGCACCATACAAAAGTACCATACAATCTGGTTGCAGTGTGTTTTTTAAAGTAGTACATGCACTACTTTTGGTGCAATGCAGTGCGATTTCAGCCCATTCAAATGAATGCTGAAAATGTACTGCTCTCAAATCACACAGGAATGTGAAGGCATTCTTGTGTGATTCCTAGTGTCAACAGATCCTTAGTGCAGCACTTTACACACTTGTTTTTATATATGTATATACAATGCTCACTTTCACCTTCTTTCTTCATAGTTTGCTAATTCCGTTGCCCTTTTAATAATATAAAATGTATATATCTAGATAGATCTATCACTTACTTGTCGCTTGATTGAACAGGTGGAGAAGAGGAGCTTGTGATGACTTCTTTAGCTGTAAACATTCCAGAGTTTCTAAAAAAAAAAGAAAAAAAAAAAAAAAAAGGTTATATGGTGTCAATTATTTTGTCACTTGTGATAAAAGAGCACTCCAAAGACATACTGGTAGGTTAATTTGCTCCTATCTAAGTTGACCATACTACTGTATGTGCATGCGAGTATGTATGCATGTGATTTAGGGACCTTAGATTGCATGCTCCCCGAGGGCGGGGACTGATGTGGTTTTAAAGCACTGTATGAATTTCCAGTGCTTTATAAATACCTGTAGAAGTAGTAAGGAAGCCTACTGTTGATTACAATTAGCTTTCCTGTATAATGATATGAAGCAACAGACTTTCTTATGTCTCAGATTCCTGGGGAGAAAATCTGAAGCTACAGAAATCATTAGTGAACCCCACCCAGGTAAGTGCTATAAAAGTAACATTTGCTAAAGACACACCTTTCAACTTGTTCACTAAGGACATTATTGAACACTTTAGCTGAAATATACATTTTTTAACATTTGCATTACTCCAAAAGACCATTTATTTCTACATTAGTTGCTGTCACACCCACCTGTCAGGCTCAGAATCTGGGGTTGGAGACCACAAGAGTTTTCTGCCTTCGAGCGCCTTCAGCTGTGGAGATCTAAGACAAAAATTGTTGTACTTATTCTAGGAGTGCACTGAGTTTTGGATTTTTCTTTTATCTGCTTTTTATGTCATATATGGTTTAATTTATTAACGTTCTCATTTTGGACATTTTTAACTGATTATCACTAGGCACAATTGCACATGCTTAGCTTTAACTTTCAACATAATCAATCAATCAATCAATCAATCAATCAATCGGATTTATAAAGAGAGTGTCCAAACCAACCTTTAGAATTCAAATGTCAATGACAGATTCATGTATCTGCATTTGTGGCATGCACCACATACAGATATGTTTGCCACCTCATCCCTTTAAAACCGAACACATATTAATCACACAAGTTCTGTGGCTGATTAAGGTGTCATTAAACTCACTTAGAGCCTTATCTGTATTAAATTAGGCTCAGAACCTGTGTTCGGTTTTAAAGGGATGAGGTGGCAACCCTACACAGAGGTGCAATGAGGCCAGAGTGTCCACTCTATCCTCAGTGCAGATGAGCTTTTGAAGCTGGTTTTCAGAGACACTAGATCCTTATCAGGTCAGCTCCTCTTGCAATTGATAGTAGGCAGTGGGTGGATCAATAGACAGCTGCCTATTGGCTATAGAATCCACCTACTGCATGCTGCCACTCAAAAGGAGACAGTGGACCTAATTGGGAATAGTCCCTCACCGTCCACATTAGGTTCTGCTCACTATCAGCATTACCAGCTGCTTGAAGCCCATCAGCTATCAAGCCAACAGCATCTTTACACTGTGAAGCCAGCATTCTCCTTCCAGCCTGTTGGAGCCTGTCTTTAACAACCAGCTGGAAAGGGAAGTAGGTAGCGGCAGCAAACATGCCATCTGCTACACATCATATAGAGACAAAACACTCTGCCTCTCTCTGTACGCCAGATTTTGTTCAGGAACGGCAAGTGAAAGGGAACTTTCTCCATTGAGGACTCACAAAGTGATATAATCTTGACATAGGTTCTTACCATTCTATGATCTAATCTAAAACAAAAAATAATTTGCTTTGGATGGAGTTCTGCTTAAAGCTGTACTTCTCGCGTGGATCACAGGAGTGCAGTTTGTGCTGCACTCCTGTGACCGATTTTCAGCTGATAGCAGTCGGGATCCACCCCAGAGTTTGGAGCGGCACCTGGCTCAACCTCTCAGTGATACTCTGAGAGCCTGAGCCACCCGCTCCCTCCCCTCTCACAGCCCAGTAGTCCAGTGAGCATGTGGGGGGCTAGAACAGACATTGGTGACTGACAGTCACCACTCTCTGCTCAGAGCGGCTGTGAGAACTCAGTGATCAACAGTCATGTTCTCACTCTTAGAGCTGGCAGGGGGATAAATGCAGCATCGGACCAATGCTGCATCCACCTAGGTAAGTATGATTTTTTAAAAATAAGCAATCCCACACTTCTTTTAAGAGCTCACGTACTTCTTCACGATACAGTATCATACATTTAGGGCTCATTTACAGTAATGCATTGTAGTAACATACATGCATTTAAGCTACATTCACACGGGTGTACCTATGCGGTTCTATTCATGTCTGATGGGATGCAGCAGCTGCATGGACACAGCTTTTGGTCCCAAATGGAAAACCATGGACAACCCTGTGGGTGGGTATCCCCACACGCACGTTGTCTACATTTGGGGACACACACATGCGCAGCTGTCAAATTAGGACCAGTGGCTCTGTCTGTGCAACCACTAGGTCCCAGAAGGCATGAATGGGACTGCCTGCATGCAGATGGATGGAACACCTGCGCATCACATGTAAGTGAGGTCTTATTGTGTTGATCATCCACTATAGTGTTGAAAATTCACCACTATTAAACACATTAGCACCAGTTCTGTAAAATCACTCTTATTATCCTAACCATGGAGCAGCTGCTACAAACACTTAATTTCTGTGTTTTCACACGGAACTTTGTTCGGGAGTGAACAGCCTATAGAAGGCTTTATTTGTGGAATTATCTTCTCCCGATGAAGTGTTCTCTGCAGGGGCGGACTGACAACTCATGGGGCCACCGGGCAATAAGAGATCATGGTGCCCCTGTGTCCTTACTAAAAAAAGCCTATGAAAAAGGTACCAGGGGCATCTCATGGGGCCCCCTACTAACCCCGGGCAATGCCCGAGTTTCCAAATGGTCAGTCCGCCCCTGGTTCTGTGCAGGGATGAAACAGGATGGCATGTCATAGTAGCTGTTCCATGATTGATAGAATAAAAGTGAATACAGATGGATGTTTTTGAGCTGCCTAATTCTTAAAATAATTTTTTATTCCAACAGAGGAAACCATTACTAATCATGGAATTACCTTACAAAATAAAAAATGTTTCAAAAATCTGTCATTATATCTGTAGGATAAGCCTGTGGGTGCAGCCAAGTAAATACACACTATCAGTTCACTATTTAGGAAATAAACACAATACTTTTATGAATCCATGACTATATGGGCTCTTTTTGTAATGACCAATGAGTATGTCTTACACTGGGCTGGTGACATCTTCTTTCTCATCGTCAGAACCTTGATGAATCCAGCTCTTGTCCATCTTCAGCTTTGTCCGCACTTTCATCTGTTTCAGAATAGTTTGCCGGTCCTTTTCCGAGTTGTCTTTCCCTCCTGAAATCATTACAAAGGTCTCAGATCATTTCACTTCAGTGAGTAACTTTTTGTTTCTGGTGTGATAAATATTTTTTTCCAGACCTGAAAGGTAAGTGGTCAGATCTAAATCCAGAGAAGGATTCATCTTTAGGCAGGAGGAGAATAGCCAGGCTGATTGGCATATGTCTGACCCATGCACAGACATGAGGTTTTCTTCCCATGGGCCAAGAATGGCCAGATTGGGAAACTGTATGATCCCAAGTTCATAGATATACTATGAACTATGGTACTATATAGTATACCAGATTTCATAGTGGATAGTGTTTGTGTTAGTAGCGGATGAGGCATAAAGAATCCAGGATAACTGAACAGGGTTACACAATTCAGGATATTTTGGGCCATACACATTCAGATGTATTTGTAAAAAAGGTGCTGAAAAAAACACTGTTTGAGTCAGCCATTATTTGTGTCCATTGATTGTATAAAAAAAATCAAAAATTAGTAATTTAGATTTTTATGGCCTTGTTCACTATAACAAGAGGTAGCTAAATTTACTGCTCCTATATACTGTACTTCCATTTGTCACTGTATCCACTGTATTACTATTCCATGTGATCCACTCACCTGTCTGTTCAGGTATGAATGGCTCACAAAATCAACCTTGGGCAAAACACTAATAGCACTATAGCCTGCAGTGTGTGAATGGGCGCCCAGTGTCCACCCTCAATTGGAAACTAAAGCATTTGATAAGTTTGCTCAGGGGTTTCTCAACATAAATATGAATTAATTTGATCAATGTGGCTCAATGTACTTGATTTAGCTCTATATTTGGATTTCTATAGCCTAGAGATATAAAATGTCTTTGGCCATGCTTCATGGAACAGAATATATAATGTATGAGAATTGGGCACTTTATGCTATTAGTCTGTATGCAATTAGTATCTCTAGTCTTTAAAGTAGAGCTATAGGCAAAACCTTTCATTTTGGATATAGTAAAGGAGCGTTATATGGCGTCAGTTTATTTTTTGCCATCTGTGTCCCATTGGGGAGATTTCCTTTCACTTCCTGTCCAAAAGCCAAAACAGAAAGCGAGAGGAAATCCCTGCAATTTAAGGGAATTCCTTTCGGAGGCCTAAGTCACCAGAATTACTATCTCCATTGGAAAATTTCCCCTCTATTACTTTTCTGGGGACAATCCAACATTTGGGGGTTCTTTTACTTTCACTTTTTATAATAATAGAAAACAGGAAAAATAGGGAGGGTAAATCCCCCCTAATGGGACACAGACAGCAATAAAAACCTAGCAGGTGTCCTAATGCATCTTCACTCTGTCAGAAACTGAAAAAAATGTCATACTTTACCATTGTATTCTTGTTTATGAAAAGTGGGCTGGGCAGCAAGACAATAAGTTATGTTGGGTTGTAATGTACAATTGTGTCTGTATGTTTTCTTTTTGTACTGAAAACAGATGTAGTTGCCCTCCTCTAGTTAGGCTACAAGGTAAATTTAGTTCTTGGCTCCACTGTAGTGAGTGGAGTAGTGATTGTGTTTTGGTCTTTTCAGGGTTCCCTGAGCTGAGCGTTTGATTACTCCACCTGCCTCTCAAAGAAATTTCCATAGCACAGGACTGGGAGATTTAAATTATCAGCTGAATAAATTATCATGCCTCAGCCAGTCCCTGAAAGGGGGCATCCAGAAGGTGGCTGGGGAGGTGATAAATGTGTAGGAGGCCTGAACAGTGGGTTCTTTTCCCTCTAGGGAGGGTTCCCGTGGGGGGAGATAGCCTTAGCGACAAGAAACTACAGTCTGGGACTCAGCAACTGCTGGGCTGAGGGACTGGAGAATATTTCCTGAGGGTTACATTTGCTGGAGAACATTGCATTGAAGTCCTGGCTTGCAGAAGAATTTAGTTAAAGTGGTTGTAAATCCTAAACATTCTCTGCATTAAGGTAAAAAATGTTTCAGGATGCGTATCACCCCCTACCCCTTCTTATACTTACTGTAATCCAGTATCAACCCAGCCCATGTGTAGCAGCTCTCTCTTCTTCTCCCTGTGCTCACAAGCTTTGCTGAGGCAGGAGCCATTGGCTTCTACTGCTGTCAGTCAAATCCTGCAATGAGGAAGCGGGGCTGAACTGTGCTGTCTTTTTCTATAGACACAGGCAGTGCACTCCAGAAAGAGCCTACAGGTGTGTCACCATAGGAAGTGTTTTCCTATGGTGGCACACTGAGAAGAGGAGCAAGGAGCACCAGAGGGGAACCTGAGAAGTGGAGGAGTAGGGCTGCTCTGTGCAATACCATTGCACAGAGCAGGTAAGTATAACAGGTTTGTGATTTAATAAAAAAACTTTTTTTTTTACTTTACAAATGCTTTAATCTCCCTCACTGAGGATCTACATGTGGATGCTGGGTGGCAGACAGCTCCTGAGACATTGTGAGTAAAGACCTTGCGGGGAATATTAGTTGTGCAAGTGCCAAAAGGGAACTAAATGCTTGAGGTTGCTATATGGATTGCTGCTGTAAGGTCTTAGATATAATGGCCATTCCCTGCTACTTCCAGAAAAACTGTTATTTTAAGATTCCAGAGAAGTTTGTTCTGCTATTGTTGCTATCGATTGATTTGGAGTATCCTGTGACTCTAAACTGCTCTCTTCTTAATGTTCTTCAGGAATAAATACTAAAAGACATCCACTAGACTGAGCCTGAATTGATGGTATGCATAGGACTGTGCTTGTGTGACTGGAAGCCTCTGTACTACTGGGGAAGACCTGGGAATATTCTCAGCGGCCCCTCCAGGGGTGAGCGCTACACATACATGGTTTATTACAGGTATTTTTATAGCACTGACAGGTAACACATCACTTTACATACTGCACATTCACTCCAGTCCCTGCCTTCAAGGAACGTAAAAATCAATATCTCACATGCATGCATGGGCCAGTTTAAACAGAAGACAATTAACCTACCAGCATGTTTTTGGAGCATGGAAATATACCAGTGTACAGGGAAACATACAAACTCTACAAAGATCGTATTTTGACTGGGATTTGAACCAAGAGCCATTGTGCTGCAAGCTTCTGTGCATCCCTGCATACAAAATGTACATTGAAAAAGAAATTACCTTTCTTTGTTTGTACAGATGTCATTGTTGCAACCACTCTGTATCCACGTCTATTGTATTATGATAAACCTGAAAAACAGAATACATTTATATTACTTAAACAGCAACAATATAATTTAAAGCAGAACTTCATTCTCTCAATTACCATTGATTATTGTTAATCCCTATGCTGCCACTGCCAGAGCTGTTTTTGCATTTTTTGCACACATTTAAAAAGATTACACAAAATCCCCAAACATTATATATTTTCTGAAAGAAGACACCATGGGTGCTCAACCTGTGGCCCTCCAGCTGTTGCGGAAATACAAATCCTATCATGTCACTGTTGTTGGGAGTCATTCTTATAACTATCAGGCCTTGCAATGCCCCATGGGATCATAGTTCTGCAACACCTGGAGAGCCACAGGTTGAGCACCCATGCCCTACAGAATAAAATAATGGTAGTTCCAATTTTTTATGTCACATGATATTAATGCAAAGGTCTAGGAAACACACAATTTTAGTAAAAAATCACTAAAGTGAATTTCAGGCCAAACAAACGCAATAAATTACACAAAGTTTTGGTAAACTTTAAATTTTTGTGTGCCTGTGAAATGGTGACAAACTTTAGTATCCTATATTTTCTATAGGCGACGCTTCAAAAGCCCTTACAGGTCTTCAGTTTAGTGTTACAGAGGGGGTCTTGTGCTAGAATTATTGCTCTCACTGCGGTGTGCGCGGCGATATGTAATGTGTATCGCAATGGATAATTTCACACGTAGGCGACCCCGACGTTTGTGTTTACATATGTATATGTGGGGGTAGGGGGCCTCAACATTTTTTTTTGATTGGGGGGGAATGTTATGTGCTTGCGTGTAACCATTTTTTTGCAATAAAAAATTTTATTTTATTAAATCAATTTTTTTTTCATCACATAGGGGACACAAAGTCAAACTCACTTCTTCAGGGAAGCCTACCCCACCTCCACCTAAGAACTGTACTTGAATCACCTCCACCAGATCATCCCCCGCAGCTATCACCTTTTGTATCACCTCCCCCTTCCTTTAGATTGTAAGCTCTACGAGCAGGGCCCTCACTTTCTTTCTGTACTGAAATGAATTGTAATTGTACTGTCTCCCTTATATTGCAAAGCGCTGCGCAAACTGTTGGCGCTATATAAATCCTGTATAATAATAATAATAATAAATAATAATGTGATGATCTCTCTCTTTAATGAGACATGCATGTCTCCCCTGGGTTCCACTGGATGTATTGCAATGCAAATTGCATTATAATACATGTCTCCCCAGGTATTCTAGCCGGGGAAAGTGACAGCTGTGACTCAGAAGTGACTTTATACACGTCGCTTTCTGGGTCACAGTAAGAAGGGGAGGAGAGCGGACATGTGTCCACTCTTCTCGCTCTCCTTCACCCCCCATGCCCAGAATACATGGATAGAGTGTGCGGGGTGGGGGGGAACCATTACCGGGGGCTGTGGAAGCAATTGAGCGGTAGCGCAGCCACCCAACTGCTTCTACCTGACAGGCAGGAGTCTGCCTGAGAGTTTTAGAGTCTCGCAGGACCCCTTCATCAGGCATGTGACAAATGCCTGATGAAGGGGTCCTGCGAGACTCCGAAACGTTGCCTTGCTGTAACTATGTGATGGTTTATTAAAACCTTTGGACCCATATTGGTGATCCTCGGTGTGCTGGTGACATTTTTTCCTTGCTGATTTTGTTCGGTTCCAGCCGACGGTCACTGCAGCACCCACTCATACACACAGCCATTTTTTAACGCAGGAACGTGTGCGTTTGGATCATATACTTGCCTGAGAGTTTTAGACACAATCCTGGTGGCTGCAGCCATTGCTGTCAGGTCTGTACGAGGTATGTACCTGGAAGTTACTGGGTTAAACTGTTTTTACATTTCTTCAGTTACTTCCTGGTTTCCAGGCCTTGGCAAATGATGGCACACATCCTAGGAGTCGTCACAGCCAGTGAGCCAATGAGAAGAGAGCAGGGGTAGGACCAAGCCATGGCTTCATGTGTGAATGGACACATGGAGCAGTGGGTGCCCCCATAGCAAGCTGCTTGCTGCGGAGGCACCCGCCAGAAGGGAGGGGCCAAGAGCACTGGCGGGGGACCAACTCAGGGGTATTTTGCCAGCACTGGCTTTTATAAACATGCATAATTGGACAAAGCTGGGGATCACTGCTATAGATCAATTATAAAATATGACATTTTTCACGTTGTAGTGACCAACCAGTAATAATGGGGGTTATTTACTGAAACTGGAGAGTGCAAAGTCTGGTGCAGCTCTGCATTGAAACCAATCAGTTTCCAGGTTAAATGTCAAAGCTTAAAGTGGAGATCCACCAAAAAGGGGAAGTTCTGCTTTAAGGACTTGTCCTCCACTCCATGTTAAGGATTGGCACCTTTGGGGAGTGGGTACCCGAAATTGACAGGTACGCTCTCCCACGTCCGCTGCGATCACCTAGGCGATCGGAAGTGGATGTTGTCCTACCCCCTCCCTCCCCATAGTCTTCTGGGACATGTAACAGGTCCCAGAAGACTACGAAACCATTCACAAAGCGCAGCACTACTTGTGCATGTGCAGTGAGCACCCGGATGAGGAGCCGCAAGCGGTCACAGCCAGGTTCCCACACAGATGCCGGCACCAGGAACACCAGACAGCCGGTGAAACAGGCTGTGGGGGTGGACACCGCGGGATTGAGGGACAGGTAAGTGTCCATTTTATAAGAAATTACCAGATACAGTTTTTGTAGCTGCTAACATTTATTTTTTTCACTGGAACTCCACTTTAACTGAACAAGCTGAATTTTGAAGCTGATTGGCTACCGTGGACAGCTGTATCAGATTCTAAGTGCATCAGTTTTAGTAAATCAGCAATGTCCTAACTTATGTGAACATAGCAGACTGGTCTCTGCAGACTAATTCGGTCATCAATAAGCCTTAAATGAAATTAATTTCTTAACATACAAAATGTAATAGTGTTAGAAATTGAACACAGTGATGTGCAGATGACAAAACCTCATTGGAATTACTATGTTCCAGACTGAATGAGCTGCGTAAACAGACAAGCTTGCGTTCTATTAGCAGATATGACACTCTCCCTACATTTCCAATGTACAATGATTTATGTCATGCTGTGCTGTTCTGCGGTGATGATGATTTATAAATCTGCATTACATTTTCACCCAGTTTGTGATATGTGACATACAACTGGAAATTAAAGAATGGCAATTTAGTAATCAATCATTTAGCTTTCTGCCATTTACTTTTTAAAGCAGCACTTCAGAGACAACCAAAATCATTGGTTTATTAGTTTCCTAAAGCAGTTACCGTCAAGGCATGCCTCTGGTGAGACAGATTCCAGTGTGCTTATGTCAGCTCTTAAAGCACCCCTCCACTGATGCAACTTCTGTGAGCTCCCTCATCGCCATCTTCTCCATGGTCAGTGTCACATCCCAGTACTTGGAGTTCATGCATCCCAGCACCAGGGTGTGCATAGCACATGCATTCTAAAGCATTTTGCAAGGAGGAAGGTAAGAAACCTTTATCTATCCATCTGCCCTGTGAGGAGGGACAGATCTGGGAGAGCCCCTGCTCTCATGCACAGCGCTGGATCGTGATGGGGCACAGGTAAGTATAGGAGGGGGCCTCAGGGGGATCTCGGGCACTGAAGAATTTTTTTACATTAATGCATAGTATGCATGAAGATAAAAAAACCTTAAGGCTTTACAACTACTTTTAGGCACACAGGATGTTCACGCCGTAAGGCAAGTTGCACTTTATAAGGGAAATTTCCCCAGAGCTCAGTTATTGAGGTGAAGCTCTGCTGACTTCCATCATCCAAATCAAGTGCAAGCAAAAGTGCTGTTTTTTTAAAGGTTTTTCTTGCACATGATTGGGTAATCTTTGCAAAGTGAAAATTCACTGTATTCTCTAAGCTCTGGGGAAAACTCACCTGCAAAGTGCAACTTCCCTTGCAAAGTGAGCAGCCTATTTGCTTTTAGTAGATCAACCCTGCCTTCTTCTCCAGATGAAGTGCACCGTGCATGGATGTTTGTAGTAGCTGGTTCACAATGCATTCTATCAATAAAAGTGAATTCAACTTTTGAGATTTTTAAGCTGCTTGTTTCTTAAACATACACACATCTTCATTGTACACGATTGGGTATTCTTTGCAATGTGAACCTTCACCGCATTCACTGAGCTCTGTGGCATATTCCCTTGCAAAGTGAAAAGCTTGTTTGCTTTTAGTAAATTAACCCCATTATGTCTCTTCTGCAAAGAAAAAATCCCTCCTGCTTACACTTTTACTGACAAAACTCCTTCCTGCTTACAAGTATTCTTTAACCCCTTACTGCTGAGTGTTCACATACATGTGGCCTCACAGAAGTGTGTCTTAATGTTGCGGGGCCACAGATATGTGTGCCCGAGAGCCCAAGGTCCCATACTAATGATGTGAAACTGGAAAGTCCAATTGCCAATCACCTGATCATTGTGATAGCCTCTGATTGGCTATCACAGTGATCAGTCATTGTTCAGCCTGACCATGTGTTTTTTTTCATCCTCTTCAATGGAGAAAAGGATACATTGTATTACATACAAATTACATTACTGTATATAATACATTGCTAGAGGAGACAATTATAAACAAAGAAGTGCATGTACAAAAATAAACAAATAAAATAACTAGATCAGGATTCGATCTAGATCATGGTTAGATTCAAAGCTCAGGGTCTGTGTATTTTAGGTAGGATTTAAAAAGAAGCATTTTTTAATGCAGTATCACTGTCGGTTAGTGTCAGTGTCAGGCTGTCCAGGGCTGACCACTCACCATATGAGCAATTACAGGCAAGTGGCTGTGATTAGCTGTGGGAACTGGCAGCCACCCATATCTTTAAAAGGGGCTCTCTCCTGCAGCCAATCGGCGGGAGCCCCTACTGGGGTTCTCACATGTAAATCGTCATCAGGTACATTTGCAGGTGTGAATGTACCCTAATCCTTTATCTCTTTTGTGCTTTTATCAGCCATTTACTTTTTGTTTTACTATCAGTTGCTGTCTATCAGTGGAGAACACAGGACCAGACCTGGAGGGGCCACACAGTTTTGTGCAGTGATGTACTCTGCCCCTTAGACAATTGTAGGAGCATGAAGACATACTAAGGCTGGCCATACACTATACAATTTTCTGTCCGATTTCTGCCCAATTTCCTTTATATTTACCTTCAACTTTGTAGTGCAAGAGCCTGCCTAATTGGACACAACTGAAAGTGTTATTTAAGTTTGACTTAATATTATATGGTTTTTGGTAAATCTAAAGCAAAATTCTCAAGAAAATTGTATAATGTATGGCCAGTCTAAGTGTGGATAGTCTATGACCTTTGAGCTGTGCTCCTAGCAGAGATGAAGCCAGGAGGTCATAAAAATCAGAGTCCTGCATTGTGCTTACAAAGCAGCTGGGAAACCTATTAAAATGCACAAGACATGCATGCACTGTTTACAACTTTCAGTTTCAGGGTGTTTGCAGTTAAAAAGAAATAAAACTTTAGTTTTGCTTTTTGTTGTTATTAGCTGTGGTGCCATGGTTAGAGATCTCACTGTGGCATACTAAACCCAAAACTTTGATCCCTTACTGTGCACCCGAAATGCCAATGTTGAGTATAAACAGTCAGATTTTGTTTCAGAACTGACCAATCAATGCAATGAAATTTACAAATGATACAGTTACATCCTGTCTAAACTATTTATTAAAATTGTATCCAGTCAAACGCCACCTACATTACCCGGTAATTATTGATCTGAGTAATCAAATGTAAAAACAAAAACGGTCTACATGTAGCCAATATTGTACTGCATATTTCTGAGGACATTTAATCACTTCCAGTCTGGTCCAATTCTGACATTCCTCTCCTACATATAAAAAAACATAATTTGTTTGCTAGAAAACTACTTAGAACCCCCAAACATTATATATATATATATATATATATATATATATATGTATGTCACATATATAGCATGTGACATACATATTTGTATGTCACATGGTATCTGCGCAGCAGTTTCTCCTCTGCCCTTAAAAACATCAGATCACATCAATATTGGTGTGATCCGATGCTTGTTAAAGCCAATAATGGCTTGCATACTCAGCCCAAAACCAAAAAAGTGATGAAATCTTCATCGCTTCCAGTTTCTGACAACATCCATTCCACCCACTGTGTCTCAGGAACAGGATGCTGCCGGGCAAATCCTTACCAGGCTTCCCGAACACATGGGAGAGCCTGGTAAAGGCGGCGGCGGCGGTAGGGGAGGAACTACCTTCTGCCGCCTGGAAAAGTAATTCAGCAGCTCTTTAGCCTCTTGGATTACTTTTACAAGACTCAGAATCACCAGCAGAAGAAAATGATATCTTGGTCATCGCTGCAGCTTCAAGATATCACCTTTTTTCATCCAAGGACATTTGGGTTTGTCCTATGGATGGGAAGTGGTTAAAGTATATGCAAACCCTCACCTTGTAAAACAACCAATTCAGTTTAAAATATAAATGTATATAGATATGAAGTGATCACATACCCTCTGTTCTCAGCTGCATAAGGAGCTCAGAGAGCTGGGGGAGGAGAAACATCAGTTCACTGGTCTTCCCAGTGAATGGCTGTGCAGGGGGGGGGGCGTGTCAGCAGAAGCCTGATCTTTGGAGGAGAGCATGCTGAGTTTCCAGCAAAGCCAGAAGATGCATTGCACTTCACAGCCACAGCACATGTAACTCAACTTGCTGAGCTTGACAGGTGGCACTTTGCCTATTGAAGTCAATGGGACCCTGCCACAATTGCAAGCAAAATGTTTGGTTCACAGTTGTGGCATGGTATCTCAAAACAAAATCCATTTTTGGCTGCAAAAAAAAAAAAAAAAAAAAAAAAAAGAACAGTCATTCAGGAGGCGGCAGGATCACCTCATGGATGCCTGGAAGCCTTTGCTTTACTGACCTCTGAAAAGCGATCCAGCACTAATAGAGACTGCTGCCTGTCTAAACAAGCCCTTAATGGTTTATTTTTCAACTTGGAATCTAACTTTTTTTTATTACACAACAGGTATGGTTTAAATTAGACATGAAAATCACTACAAACAAAGCATAAAGTAAGTTTGCCATCCACAATATATCAAAGCTGTATGAATTTATCGAAACCACCCCTGGGATGGGAATGACACAGACTGATGTCAGTATTTATAGTGATCAACAAGGAGAACAATATTGTGCTGTCAGGTTCTGCCAATCAGAGGTGTAATGCCCAGGATTAGGAAAGTCTAGACTGGCTGCATTTACTTTTGAACTTGATTATATAAGGATTTCCAAACTGCAATATAAATCTACAATGCAATAAATATACTAAAGGAAAAGCTTATGTTACTTCAAGGCAAGCAATGACATCATTCAGAGCTGCATCCACATTATTTTAAAATATTTTCTGGGACAGTTTATACTATGGTGTATCTGAACTTGTTCTACACAGTACTGTATGAGACGTCAATGAAGCACTGTACGCCAAATTATTGTGACAAGAACAGCAATCTGTAATTAGCTCATGTCATTGTGAGATAATAAAGAATAATGTCTGATTAGTGGTTGTGTGTTAGCTATGCACAGGTACATTTTTACTAACTCAGAATTTGCTCATCATTAATTAAAGTGGTATTAAAGAAGACGTGCAGCCAAAGCTTGCTTGGCTGTATTTCTCCTGTGGATCACAGGAGTGCAATTTGTTTTGCACTCCTGTGAACTGTTTTCAGCCCACAGCAGTCTGAAGCCTGCTGTCAACTGATGGTCCAGGCTGGGGATAGACCGTGACCATATGGTCAGAATCCACCCAGGAGCTTGGACTGGAACCTGGCTCAGCCTCTCAGTGACTAACTGAGTGCCTGAGCCAGCCGCTCCCACCCCCCTCCACAGCGCACTAAGGCTGGTGGGGAGGGGGTTGGCGAGAGCAGACAGGCAGTGACTGACAGTCTGCTCAGAGCAGCAGGAAGAACTGAGCAATCAGCAGTGTCTGATCGCTCACTTCTCAGCCTTAGACCCGGAGGGGGACAGATGAAGCATTAGATCAAAGCTGCATCCACCTGCAGTAACTAACAGTCTGCTCAGAGTGGTGGGAAGAACTGAACAATCAGCAGTGTCTAATCGCTCAGTTCTCAGCTTTAGACCCAGTGGGGGACAGATGCAGCATCAGATCGAAGCTGCATCCACGTGCGGTAACTAACAGCCTGCTCAGAGTGGTGGGAAGAACCGAGCAATCAGTAGTGTCTAATCGTTCAGTTCACAGTTTTAGACCTGGTGGGGGACAGATGCAGCATCAGATCGAAGCTGCATCCACCTGCGGAAGCTACGGTAACTGACAGTCTGCTAAGAATGGCAGGAAGAACTGAACGATCAGCAGTGTCTGATCGCTCAGTTCTGAGCCTTAGACCCAGTGGGGGACAGATGCAGCATTAGATCGAAGCTGCATCCACCTAGGTAAGTATGATTAAAAAAATAAATAATAAGCCTTAGCTTTGTTACACGTCATAAGGGGAGAAGCTTCAGCACAGCTGATCTTGTACATTTGTAAGCACACAAAAACTGCTAAGACACTGGGATTTACATGACTACATCGTCTCTGAGCCATTATCTCTCCAGGTAGTAGATGCTAAGCCTGGATGATGCCTGAACAAGGATGGTGCTGTCCCTCTGGAGAGATAAGCAGATGAAGGGGTAGTGATCTCTGTAATGGGCAAGAAGTATCTGGAGTTGTTATACATAAACATTACTTAACATGCATGTACATAACATACAAACATATATCAGATGCCAGGTCCACATTAAGTTGAAGGGAATTTGGAGTATGTGCACAGTGTATCCACAGCCTGTGGCTCTAAAATCCTCAAGCATGCTCATCACCTAGTAGCAAGGTTTCCTCCTGTACACAACACACTGGAGGTCCCTCCAGCAATCAGATACAGCAGATGTAATTTTAGCACTGCCAATAAATTCTTCCATAAAGCTAACTAAACAAGAACCAGCATGTTATAAAATATCAAGTGAGACTAATATATGAAATGTATACAGTATATTGAAATAAATATGTGCAAAAAAAAAAGCGGAGCTCAGATTATAAAATCTCATAAGAAAAAAAATCACATTATACAATAATGCAACCTCTAGGATATGCTACACCCCCCCCCCCCCCCCAATATTATAAAAAGAGTTAATAATGACAGTATAGCAGAAGGAGGATCCTGTACTCACTAAAATCAAGTGTTGTATCCTGCCAGATACAAGATTGATACAAAGCAGAAATTAGCCTTCTGCTTTAGCCCTGGTTCACATATATGTGGCAGTTTTGTGCGGGCATGGGAACCCATTCATTTAAATGGACTCCCGTGCCCCGTGACACGTGGAGAAGTCTCTGCACTCCTGAAAATGCAGCCCACACGTGAACCTTGGTTCCCAGTACGGTTGTGTTTTCCAGTGCGGGCGACGTGCCATTAGAACTAATGGCATCTGCCCGTGGATCCATATTCCTCTGTGTGGGTGGTGCGGCTGCACGGATGTGAACCTAACCTTAGGGCTGATTCACACCAGAATGTGGTGCAGAAAAGGCAAGTTCCGTGCAAAGTGGTGTTGCTACAGGGGAGCCCTAGGTTATTATTCCTTGCTCCCCATGTGCCCCCCGCCCCCGCTTAATTAGGCTGCTGGGCCCTGGCATTTTGCCACCGGGGGGGGCTCAAAATTGGTACAGGACCCCACTGTCATCCACATGGGTGACAACCAGGGCTGTCTTTAATGTGGGGCAAAAGGGTGAATGGAAGCGCCAGCATTCCCTGGAGGAAGATGGAACTTCCTCCTCCAGAGCTGTTCCGCCTCAAGTGCTGTACTTCCTGACTCTGGGCATCCTGCTGACAACAGAACGGGACAGAAGTCTGAAGGGACCTGCCATACGGACCGGGATACCGCTGCTAATGTGAGTGAGGGTCCTGAGGGGAAAGTAAGCAGAGGAGCCCGGCTGCCGCAGCTGCACAAAGGAGACGGGAGGGGACAGGGATCACACAGGTGTACTCTAGAGGGAGGAAAGACAGGCTCTCCCAGGTCCTAGAGCTTTGTACACTGACAGCAACATCACTACACCATCCACAGTACTTGTACTATATCTGAAGTCTTTCATCCTCTCCTATAGTATGTCCAGTGGTGTATTTTGGTTTTGTGCTGCCCCAGGCAAGACTAAAATCGGTCACCCCCCATCTAAATTTGCTCCACCCCTTCCTGTTTAAGATCCACCCCTTCAGCTGTAAACCCTGCCCCTTCCTATTAGAGCTCCACCTCAGGAGTTGGTCAGAGTCTGCAGACATGATACAGGAGATGGTCAGAGTCTGTAGGCATAGTACAGGAGAAGGTCAGAGACTGCGGACATACTACAGGAGAAGGTCAGAGACTGCGGACATACTACAGGAGAAGGTCAGAGACTGAGGACATACTACAGGAGAAGGTCAGAGACTGCGGACACACTACAGGAGACGGTCAGAGACTGCGGACATACTACAGGAGATGGTCAGAGACTGCAGACATACTACAGGAGATGGTCAGAGACTGCAGACATACTACAGGAGATGGTCAGAGACTGCAGACATACTACAGGAGACGGTCAGAGACTGCGGACAGGATACCGTCAGAGACTGCGGACAGGATACCGTCAGAGACTGCGGACAGGATACCGTCAGAGACTGCGGACAGGATACCGTCAGAGACTGCGGACAGGATACCGTCAGAGACTGCGGACAGGATACCGTCAGACTGCGGACAGGATACCGTCAGAGACTGCGGACAGGATACCGTCAGACTGCGGACAGGATACCGTCAGACTGCGGACAGGATACCGTCAGAGACTGCGGACAGGATACAGGAGACAGTCAGAGACTGCACACAGGTTACAGGAGATGGTCAGAGACTGTAGGCAAGATACAGGAGACGGTCAGAGACTGCGGACAGGATACAGGAGACTGCGGACAGGATATGGTCAGAGACTGTGGACAGGATACAAGAGATGGTCTGTTAGGGTTGCCATCTCATCCCTTTAAAACTGAACATACATTACTAGGTTCTGTGGCTGATTAAGGTGGTAATGAAACTCATTTAATGACTTATCTGCATTAAATTAGCCTCAGAACCTGTGTAATTATGTAAATACAAATAATATCTTTTCGATACTCCCTCAACCAACCCCACCAGTGCAAAACATATACCAGCAAATGTCCACATAAAAGTCCACAAACTAAAGTGCTTTTCAGTAAGTAGTGCTTTTCAAACGTTGAGGACTACTCCACTTTGCTGAATTTCAATCCAGGACCTCAAATCAGGATACCTCAAAAAAATATAAACTCAATATAGTGTATTATCATTATAACATAAAACACTCGTGAAAACTAAAAGTGACTCCTCCTGGACTCCCACCCGTGAAAAAACGGCACTCCAAAATGTGATAAAGTGCAACACTCCACACCAGTGTTACCATCCAAATAAACTAAATACCATTACTCTCTCATAAAACCATGCATCCAAATGAGATAGTGCCATCTCTCTTGTGATATAAATACTATTACCCTCTTCCAATGCAGACCAAGCAAAACTCCTTCAAGGTAGTCCAAAGTTTTCCCCTCTTCAGAAGCCTCTATTTGCTTCCAATCCACCTTCCCCGTTCCTCAAAAAGGGGGCAGATAATACAAGACTCAATGAGGTAAATTTAAAAGGATTTCACAAATTTATTTGTTGCTTACATAGAAAACGCCAACGTCCATCCTCTCCCACAGTCCATATAGTTGAATTCCAGTGTTCAAGATGGCCGTGCCGCTCCTTCCGGTTTGAAATTGTATTGTACGTCCTTACGTCCTTGACGCGTTTCGTCACTTCCGACTTGTTCACAAGGGTTCCGGACGTCTAGTGTGCGGCTCCTCTTATCCTACTCTCAGCACTGGCAAAACAAGCGAGCCTCCATCTTAACTAATGGCAGCAACCACCACTTCCTATGCCTTCCAAATACGGCTTTAATAAACGGAAAGGCGGACTGCAATCACATTTAATACCCATTCAATAAATAAAACATTCACCTATTAGGAATACTCTTAAAGATAATCATACTTTAGTTACCTAGAACGATATTATAACTACAGGGAACACACCCACCCTCCTGCTCCCCCTATTGTTCAAAATTATAGCAACAAGTTATCACATCCTACTACCCACTCCTAATTTTCATTATGATGACATCAATATTCATATATATATAAAACTCTCCCTATAATTACTAAAATTGCCACTCACTGGATCATATTAAATTCTATACTAAAATATTAGCGTCTCCTTCCTAAAGTGAACCCCTACATAAACTCTAAAAATTCGAAATAGAATATATATATATATTAAAATATATTGAATATTAAAATACATGATTCCCTCTCACCATATAAAATATGGACACGAAGCATATACACTAAATATAAAATATTAAATATTAAATATCAAATATTATCTCCTGCAGCTCCAATAAACAGCCAACCCCCCTTTTTTTTTTTTTTTTTTTTTTTTTTTTTAAATATCAATATTAAAAATCAGAAATAAAACAATTAAGATCCAATTCAATATTCAAACCTCTAGGTTTTAAAGTGCGCAATTTATAGATCCAAAATGTTTAATTCCGAGAAAGCATCTGAATTCTATTCCCCCCTCTCCAATGAGTTTCTACAATGTCAATCCCACAAAACTTTAATCCACTAGGGTCAGAATTATGAAATTTTTTAAAATGTCTAGCCACATTATGATTACTTTTCCCTTTAGCAATATTTCCTACATGTTCTTTCAATCTTTCAGATAGGGCCCTTTTTGTCCTGCCTATATATTGCAATTTGCAAGGACATTCTAACAGGTAGGTAACATATTTAGTACTGCAAGTAATGAATTTTTCTACTTCATACCTTTCCCCCGTATTACATGACATAAAGTCAACAATCTTTCTGTCTTTAATGTTTGTAGTTTTGCATATCTTGCACTTTTTACATGGGAAAAATCCTGTCAAATTAAACAACCTCATTGTTTTCTTATTAGGAGGTGAGATAACCCCTTTCACTAAGCTATTCCTTAAATTATTATTTTTTCTGTAGATAAAAGGTGGTCTACTTGGAAGAAGGGAACCTAATGTGACATCTTTTTTTATAATCGGCCAATACCTACTGAAAATCTTTTCTACCTCTCTATACTGGCAATTAAAACGAGAGATAAAAGCATATTCAACTTTTTTATTTTCCTCTTTTACTTTATTTTCTTTTATAATCTTCCCCTCCCCCAAGTAATTTTTACTAATTTGGAACCTAATTTTCTCTAGTTTTATAGGATCATATCCTTTCTGTATGAAACGTTCTTTAATAATATTTGATTGTGTGATGTAATCCTCCAATCTCGAACAGTTCCTCATGATCCTCGAGAACTGACCTTTGGGGATTCCCTCAATCAATTGAGGGTGATGACAGCTATTAGAAGGGATGAACCCATTCCTATCTGTCTCTTTAAAAAAGGTTTTAAAATATATTCTATTATTATATTTAAAAATATTAAGATCTAAAAAATTGGCCGATTGTGCACAAATATTCTGAGTAAATCCCAATCCAAATTCATTTCTTCCAATAAAATCCAAAAATATTTCCAAATTTTCAACCGTTCCCTCCCAAACCACCAAGATATCGTCAATGAACCTTTTCCAAATCTTTAATCCCTCCCAATGTCTTCCATAAATTTCCTTCCATTCCCACCTAGCCAAAAAGACATTCGCCAGGCTAGGCGCGAACTTCGCGCCCATAGCAACGCCCTTTATCTGTTCATAGAAATCTCCTTGATGCCAAAAATAATTTCTTCCCATACTGAATTCTAAAAGCTGCAAGATCAATTTTCTTTGTTTTCTATGTAGATTCGTATATTTCTGTAGACCCCATTTTATAGCTGTGATTCCGTCATTATGCTTTATACTAGTGTATAATGAGTTTACATCAATAGTAATAAAGATGGTCTCCTCTGAGACCTCCATTCCTTCCAAAAGGTTAATTACATCCTGGCTATCTTTCAGGTATGAGGGCATATTTTTAACTATTGGCTGCAAGAAGAAATCAACATATTGCCCTATCCTTGAATGGATGGAGTCTATACCATTTATAATAGGTCTTCCTGGGGGTTTTTCAAGGCTCTTATGTATTTTAGGTAATATGTACATAAAAGGTGTTTTACAATATGTAGGGATGAGATATCTCGCTTCTTTTTCATTTAAAATCTTATCTTCCTTGGCTTTATTTATTATTTTATGGAGCTGCTTCTTGTATAAATTAATAGGATTTTTTGCTATTTTCTTATATGTTTCTGTATCACTTAAAATTTCCCTCATCTCCTCCTCATAACTGCTTCGATCCAGAATAACAACCCCTCCACCCTTATCCGCTGGTCTAATCACTATATTATTTTTCTTCTTTAGTGACATAAGGCCCTGATGGAACAATTCTTCCTCTCTAAATTTTCGAAAGCTCAATCCATATAGATCCTCAACTACCATCTGTTTGAAAACCTCCAAATTCTGATTTTTTGAATTCACAGGATTGAAGGTGGACTTATTCCTCAGATCACTATGTACAAATAATGATCTACTATTGTGATTAGCGGATAGGGATGGGCCTGGTAGTGACGCAAAATATTTCTTAATATTTAGTTTTCTAATAAATCTATTTACATCAATATATGTTTCAAACTTATTTAAATTTGCCTTTGGGGCGAACTTTAAACCATTATCCAGTACCTTAATTTCATTTTCTGTCAGCGGATGGGAACTTAAATTATAAATCCCTTCTCCTATGTGTCTTTCCTTTTTCTTTTGTTTTCGCTCTCTTTCACCTTTTCCACATTCCCTGGATTCCTCTCTCCCTCTTCCCAATTTTGGGGAGCATGACCCTCCCAATTGTCCCTGTAATTGTTTGGAGGATATCTTGGTCCTCCTTTTCCCCAATAGGGTGGACAGTTGAAAGGTCTCTGAGGGGGTGGAGGTGGGGGCGGGAAGTTGAGTGGTCTCTGAGGAGGTGGACCCCATGGTGGATGACCTCTGTACCCCCCTTGAAAATTTCCATTACCCATGTTCCTATTGTACCTAGGACTATAATACTCCCCATTCCATCCTTCAAAAGGTTGGAATCTATTGGAAACTGGGACATTATACATTTGCCTAGAAGGACTCTTGTAAAAAGTCATGTAAAAAGTGCAAGATATGCAAAACTACAAACATTAAAGACAGAAAGATTGTTGACTTTATGTCATGTAATACGGGGGAAAGGTATGAAGTAGAAAAATTCATTACTTGCAGTACTAAATATGTTACCTACCTGTTAGAATGTCCTTGCAAATTGCAATATATAGGCAGGACAAAAAGGGCCCTATCTGAAAGATTGAAAGAACATGTAGGAAATATTGCTAAAGGGAAAAGTAATCATAATGTGGCTAGACATTTTAAAAAATTTCATAATTCTGACCCTAGTGGATTAAAGTTTTGTGGGATTGACATGGTAGAAACTCATTGGAGAGGGGGGAATAGAATTCAGATGCTTTCTCGGAATTAAACATTTTGGATCTATAAATTGCGCACTTTAAAACCTAGAGGTTTGAATATTGAATTGGATCTTAACTGTTTTATTTCTGATTTTTAATATTGAAAAAAAAAAAAAAAAGGGGGGTTGGCTGTTTATTGGAGCTGCAGGAGATAATATTTGATATTTAATATTTAATATTTTATATTTAGTGTATATGCTTCGTGTCCATATTTTATATGGTGAGAGGGAATCATGTATTTTAATATTCAATATATTTTAACATATATATATATTCTATTTCGAATTTTAGAGTTTATGTAGGGGTTCACTTTAGGAAGGAGACGCTAATATTTTAGTATAGAATTTAATATGATCCAGTGAGTGGCAATTTTAGTAATTATAGGGAGAGTTTTATATATATATGAATATTGATGTCATCATAATGAAAATTAGGAGTGGGTAGTAGGATGTGATAACTTGTTGCTATAATTTTGAACAATAGGGGGAGCAGGAGGGTGGGTGTGTTCCCTGTAGTTATAATATCATTCTAGGTAACTAAAGTATGATTATCTTTAAGAGTATTCCTAATAGGTGAATGTTTTATTTATTGAATGGGTATTAAATGTGATTGCAGTCCGCCTTTCCGTTTATTAAAGCCGTATTTGGAAGGCATAGGAAGTGGTGGTTGCTGCCATTAGTTAAGATGGAGGCTCGCTCGTTTTGCCAGTGCTGAGAGTAGGATAAGAGGAGCCGCACACTAGACGTCCGGAACCCTTGTGAACAAGTCGGAAGTGACGAAACGCGTCAAGGACGTAAGGACGTACAATACAATTTCAAACCGGAAGGAGCGGCACGGCCATCTTGAACACTGAAATTCAACTATATGGACTGTGGGAGAGGATGGACGTTGGCGTTTTCTATGTAAGCAACAAATAAATTTGTGAAATCCTTTTAAATTTACCTCATTGAGTCTTGTATTATCTGCCCCCTTTTTGAGGAACGGGGAAGGTGGATTGGAAGCAAATAGAGGCTTCTGAAGAGGGGAAAACTTTGGACTACCTTGAAGGAGTTTTGCTTGGTCTGCATTGGAAGAGGGTAATAGTATTTATATCACAAGAGAGATGGCACTATCTCATTTGGATGCATGGTTTTATGAGAGAGTAATGGTATTTAGTTTATTTGGATGGTAACACTGGTGTGGAGTGTTGCACTTTATCACATTTTGGAGTGCCGTTTTTTCACGGGTGGGAGTCCAGGAGGAGTCACTTTTAGTTTTCACGAGTGTTTTATGTTATAATGATAATACACTATATTGAGTTTATATTTTTTTGAGGTATCCTGATTTGAGGTCCTGGATTGAAATTCAGCAAAGTGGAGTAGTCCTCAACGTTTGAAAAGCACTACTTACTGAAAAGCACTTTAGTTTGTGGACTTTTATGTGGACATTTGCTGGTATATGTTTTGCACTGGTGGGGTTGGTTGAGGGAGTATCGAAAAGATATTATTTGTATTTTGTTTACACTTTCAAGGGTGAGAGTGATACTTTTCGTAGGGATAGCTAGAGTTTATAATATATCTACATTTTACACACCAGGGGGTGTTGTTCACTCTAGGGTAAGGTTTGATATATATTTATTTTGATTTGAGGAATTATAAAGTAAAATGGAGATATTTAATTTTATGGAAAATAGGAAAGTAAATTTGGAAGAAGTGTTTACTACTACACAATCTGTTTCGGATGAAAATTTAGAATTATTGGTGAAAAAAGTAGGCCATGTAATGGAAAAAAAACTCCAACTATGGTGGGATATGGTGACCTTCGAAAAATATATTTTGGAGGGGATTGTTCCCCGAAGGTTGAGATGGGAGATAGGACCTAATGATGGTTTATTTGATGAGGCCTCTATGGCAGAGTGGAAAGATTTTCTTCACACATGTGAGAAACAATTGATATATTTATTAATTGAGAGGAAGAAAAGAAAGTTGGGGGCAGTAGAATCTAAATTAGGGGAACTAAAGAAAAAAGTGGAAGTATATAAAGAAAGAAAGGAATACAATGATTTAATGAAAACTCTGCATGAACAATTAAATAAAAAAGATGGTGAGATTAAAAGGAAAAAACATAAGAAATTTGTTAGAGACATGGGAGATTTCCAATGTCAGAAAGTATATAAATGGCAGGATGTAAAGATGGGACAGTGTGTCTCAACTGAATCTTCTCCTGCTTCTTCACCTATGGGGGATAAAGCAGGGAATAAGGATGCCCGCCCATCAGGGGGTGTCCCCAAAAAAGGCCCCCCTCAGTATAAAGGCAAACAGAGAGAATATAGATCTCCATTGAAAAATTATGGAAGAAGTAACCAGAAAGGTGGGAGTCCTTCTAGGCAAATGTATAATGTCCCAGTTTCCAATAGATTCCAACCTTTTGAAGGATGGAATGGGGAGTATTATAGTCCTAGGTACAATAGGAACATGGGTAATGGAAATTTTCAAGGGGGGTACAGAGGTCATCCACCATGGGGTCCACCTCCTCAGAGACCACTCAACTTCCCGCCCCCACCTCCACCCCCTCAGAGACCTTTCAACTGTCCACCCTATTGGGGAAAAGGAGGACCAAGATATCCTCCAAACAATTACAGGGACAATTGGGAGGGTCATGCTCCCCAAAATTGGGAAGAGGGAGAGAGGAATCCAGGGAATGTGGAAAAGGTGAAAGAGAGCGAAAACAAAAGGAAAAGGAAAGACACATAGGAGAAGGGATTTATAATTTAAGTTCCCATCCGCTGACAGAAAATGAAATTAAGGTACTGGATAATGGTTTAAAGTTCGCCCCAAAGGCAAATTTAAATAAGTTTGAAACATATATTGATGTAAATAGATTTATTAGAAAACTAAATATTAAGAAATATTTTGCGTCACTACCAGGCCCATCCCTATCCGCTAATCACAATAGTAGATCATTATTTGTACATAGTGATCTGAGGAATAAGTCCACCTTCAATCCTGTGAATTCAAAAAATCAGAATTTGGAGGTTTTCAAACAGATGGTAGTTGAGGATCTATATGGATTGAGCTTTCGAAAATTTAGAGAGGAAGAATTGTTCCATCAGGGCCTTATGTCACTAAAGAAGAAAAATAATATAGTGATTAGACCAGCGGATAAGGGTGGAGGGGTTGTTATTCTGGATCGAAGCAGTTATGAGGAGGAGATGAGGGAAATTTTAAGTGATACAGAAACATATAAGAAAATAGCAAAAAATCCTATTAATTTATACAAGAAGCAGCTCCATAAAATAATAAATAAAGCCAAGGAAGATAAGATTTTAAATGAAAAAGAAGCGAGATATCTCATCCCTACATATTGTAAAACACCTTTTATGTACATATTACCTAAAATACATAAGAGCCTTGAAAAACCCCCAGGAAGACCTATTATAAATGGTATAGACTCCATCCATTCAAGGATAGGGCAATATGTTGATTTCTTCTTGCAGCCAATAGTTAAAAATATGCCCTCATACCTGAAAGATAGCCAGGATGTAATTAACCTTTTGGAAGGAATGGAGGTCTCAGAGGAGACCATCTTTATTACTATTGATGTAAACTCATTATACACTAGTATAAAGCATAATGACGGAATCACAGCTATAAAATGGGGTCTACAGAAATATACGAATCTACATAGAAAACAAAGAAAATTGATCTTGCAGCTTTTAGAATTCAGTATGGGAAGAAATTATTTTTGGCATCAAGGAGATTTCTATGAACAGATAAAGGGCGTTGCTATGGGCGCGAAGTTCGCGCCTAGCCTGGCGAATGTCTTTTTGGCTAGGTGGGAATGGAAGGAAATTTATGGAAGACATTGGGAGGGATTAAAGATTTGGAAAAGGTTCATTGACGATATCTTGGTGGTTTGGGAGGGAACGGTTGAAAATTTGGAAATATTTTTGGATTTTATTGGAAGAAATGAATTTGGATTGGGATTTACTCAGAATATTTGTGCACAATCGGCCAATTTTTTAGATCTTAATATTTTTAAATATAATAATAGAATATATTTTAAAACCTTTTTTAAAGAGACAGATAGGAATGGGTTCATCCCTTCTAATAGCTGTCATCACCCTCAATTGATTGAGGGAATCCCCAAAGGTCAGTTCTCGAGGATCATGAGGAACTGTTCGAGATTGGAGGATTACATCACACAATCAAATATTATTAAAGAACGTTTCATACAGAAAGGATATGATCCTATAAAACTAGAGAAAATTAGGTTCCAAATTAGTAAAAATTACTTGGGGGAGGGGAAGATTATAAAAGAAAATAAAGTAAAAGAGGAAAATAAAAAAGTTGAATATGCTTTTATCTCTCGTTTTAATTGCCAGTATAGAGAGGTAGAAAAGATTTTCAGTAGGTATTGGCCGATTATAAAAAAAGATGTCACATTAGGTTCCCTTCTTCCAAGTAGACCACCTTTTATCTACAGAAAAAATAATAATTTAAGGAATAGCTTAGTGAAAGGGGTTATCTCACCTCCTAATAAGAAAACAATGAGGTTGTTTAATTTGACAGGATTTTTCCCATGTAAAAAGTGCAAGATATGCAAAACTACAAACATTAAAGACAGAAAGATTGTTGACTTTATGTCATGTAATACGGGGGAAAGGTATGAAGTAGAAAAATTCATTACTTGCAGTACTAAATATGTTACCTACCTGTTAGAATGTCCTTGCAAATTGCAATATATAGGCAGGACAAAAAGGGCCCTATCTGAAAGATTGAAAGAACATGTAGGAAATATTGCTAAAGGGAAAAGTAATCATAATGTGGCTAGACATTTTAAAAAATTTCATAATTCTGACCCTAGTGGATTAAAGTTTTGTGGGATTGACATTGTAGAAACTCATTGGAGAGGGGGGAATAGAATTCAGATGCTTTCTCGGAATTAAACATTTTGGATCTATAAATTGCGCACTTTAAAACCTAGAGGTTTGAATATTGAATTGGATCTTAATTGTTTTATTTCTGATTTTTAATATTGATATTTTAAAAAAAAAAAAAAAAAAAGGGGGGTTGGCTGTTTATTGGAGCTGCAGGAGATAATATTTGATATTTAATATTTAATATTTTATATTTAGTGTATATGCTTCGTGTCCATATTTTATATGGTGAGAGGGAATCATGTATTTTAATATTCAATATATTTTAATATATATATATATTCTATTTCGAATTTTTAGAGTTTATGTAGGGGTTCACTTTAGGAAGGAGACGCTAATATTTTAGTATAGAATTTAATATGATCCAGTGAGTGGCAATTTTAGTAATTATAGGGAGAGTTTTATATATATATGAATATTGATGTCATCATAATGAAAATTAGGAGTGGGTAGTAGGATGTGATAACTTGTTGCTATAATTTTGAACAATAGGGGGAGCAGGAGGGTGGGTGTGTTCCCTGTAGTTATAATATCGTTCTAGGTAACTAAAGTATGATTATCTTTAAGAGTATTCCTAATAGGTGAATGTTTTATTTATTGAATGGGTATTAAATGTGATTGCAGTCCGCCTTTCCGTTTATTAAAGCCGTATTTGGAAGGCATAGGAAGTGGTGGTTGCTGCCATTAGTTAAGATGGAGGCTCGCTCGTTTTGCCAGTGCTGAGAGTAGGATAAGAGGAGCCGCACACTAGACGTCCGGAACCCTTGTGAACAAGTCGGAAGTGACGAAACGCGTCAAGGACGTAAGGACGTACAATACAATTTCAAACCGGAAGGAGCGGCACGGCCATCTTGAACACTGGAATTCAACTATATGGACTGTGGGAGAGGATGGACGTTGGCGTTTTCTATGTAAGCAACAAATAAATTTGTGAAATCCTTTTAAATTTACCTCATTGAGCCTTGTATTATCTGCCCCCTTTTTGAGGAACGGGGAAGGTGGATTGGAAGCAAATAGAGGCTTCTGAAGAGGGGAAAACTTTGGACTACCTTGAAGGAGTTTTGCTTGGTCTGCATTGGAAGAGGGTAATAGTATTTATATCACAAGAGAGATGGCACTATCTCATTTGGATGCATGGTTTTATGAGAGAGTAATGGTATTTAGTTTATTTGGATGGTAACACTGGTGTGGAGTGTTGCACTTTATCACATTTTGGAGTGCCGTTTTTTCACGGGTGGGAGTCCAGGAGGAGTCACTTTTAGTTTTCACGATTGTTTTATGTTATAATGATAATACACTATATTGAGTTTATTTTTTTTTGAGGTATCCTGATTTGAGGTCCTGGATTGAAATTCAGCAAAGTGGAGTAGTCCTCAACGTTTGAAAAGCACTACTTACTGAAAAGCACTTTAGTTTGTGGACTTTTATGTGGACATTTGCTGGTATATGTTTTGCACTGGTGGGGTTGGTTGAGGGAGTATCGAAAAGATATTATTTGTATTTTGTTTACACTTTCAAGGGTGAGAGTGATACTTTTCGTAGGGATATCTAGAGTTTATAATATATGTGTGTAATTATGTGTTCCATTTTAAAGGGATGAGATGGCAACCCGATGGTAAGCCGAGTCGCCCCCAGAGCACTGCGAAGCACTAAAACTAATTTTCTAAACAAAAATTTTTAAGGACAAAAACACTCTTTTAAGCAAAAGTGTTTAAAAACATTATACTCTTCAGAACCAAAACAACTTGATGTCCTCTTCAGCTCCTTAGAAGAGTCAAGATAACAATGTTGCAAGTCTCCACTCCCAATTGCTATTTTATAACACTTGATTTATAGCACTCCATAATGATTAACCGCAGTCTGCTCTAAAAAGGCTGCTTAGTTTTTACTTGCAGGTAAAGCAGGTAAACCTCAGGACTCTGAAGACAGTACCAGTCATCCTGCTGCCCCCACCCAAGCACTTCCAAGCCTGCCTCTCCTGCCCAAGCACTTTCCACCCGAATGCTGCCGAGCCCGCCTCTCCCACCCGAACACTGCAGAGCCCGCCCCAACCACCTGAGCACTTCCAAGCCCGCCCCTCCCACACAAACACTACTTAGCCCGCCCCTCAATCCCCCCAGTCCAAGCACTGCCGAGAACGCCCTACCATCCCTTCTGCCTGGGGGTGGCACCACCCCCATGAAAAATTCCACCCAAGGCAAATGCCTAGTTTGCCTTGCGGCAGATACACTACTGGGTATGTCTTCAGTCTTTGACCATCTCCTGTAGTATGACCGCAGTCTCTAACTATCTCCTATAGTATTTCTGCAGTCTCTGATCCTCTCCTGTACTATGTCTGCCATCTCTGACCATCTCCTGTACTATGTCTGCAGTCTCCGACCACATCCTGTAGTATTTCTGCAATCTCTGACCACATCCTGTAGTAATTCTGCAGTCTCCAATCCTCTCCTGTACTATGATGCCCTCCCCAAAAGTGCCTCGCATGTGCGATCTGTCATCACTGTGCCAGCCTGCTGCTGGTACATGTCATCACTGTGACCATTCCCATCAGATCATATGACAATTGTAAACAATGAATGGCTTTGATTCATGCCTTTCATTGTGCATAATTGTGTTGCTAGCTGTGATTGGTCACAGCAATCACATGGTACAGACAAGGCCAATCACAGCCTATATCTACCTTGTGATTAGCTGTGGCCAATCACAACAGTACACACTGAATTAATCAATTTAATTCAGTAAAAAATGGTTGCTTATACCAGTTAAATTCACTGGTATAAGCAATCATAATGCGTTAAAAAGAAAAAAAAATCCTGATCACTTCCCCAGACACAGGATAGTACAATGCTAGTATGATTCCTGATCACTTCCCCAGACACAACATAGTACAATGTTACTATGGCAAAACTATATTGCTCTGGTCACAATGGGCACAATTCAAGTGGTATCTTACCGCATCCATGTGCATCCAAACCAGACCTGAAGGGCTTGGTATGGATGGAGGGGGGGGGGGGGGGAACCTATGCCGTTTTTTAAATTATTTTTTACTTGCCAGAAATCTTTTTCTTTTTAAATTCCCCACTGACAGCTGATGACTCATAGATTGACTTATAGGTTGTTAGCGACTCAGCGGCCACCCAATCCTTCACCCATGACAGTGAATGACAGATACCAGTACATACCGCATGCCTGAACCACTACTTAATTACTGCATATATTTAATTATTTATTTCCTTTTGTGCATTGACTAAGGTCTTTTTATGCGGTTTTTGCTCTTTGGTAAATACCGCATACTAGCAATAGTGAATTGACATTTTCAGTATCACATGCGATATGTGGTCATGTGACTGACTTAACTCATGCGATAAGCTTTAGTGAATTGTGCCCAGTGTGTTGACAAAAAAAAATTGTTAAAAAAAAAAAAAAGTAATTGAAAAAAAATAATTTAATTTTTTTTTTTGTTCTGTCACCAGTCAGTATTCCACATCACCACAACACCAGTTTTATGAAGACATTGCACTGCACTGGAGACAGTATGTAAAAAAAAAAATATGTAATTTACATTTTTTTTCACTTTGAAAAAAAAAAAAGACAAAAGAATTACAACTTCAAAAAACTAGCCATCCTTCTTACCAAGTACCTCTGGTGTCTACTTTCCAAAAAGGGGTCATTTGGGGGTATTTGTACTGTCCTTACATTTCAGGGCCTCAAGAACTGAGATGGGCTGTAAGTACATCAGGAATGATAGGTTTTTCGATATATCCCATAGTTTGTGACTCTATAACTTTCCTACAGACTAAATAAAAAACACTGATTTGGTTTTTTTCAACAAAGAAAATGTAGCAGAATACATTTTGGTACACATTTATGTTAAACAATTATTCATTTGCAACATTTTATTGTTGCACATTTTTTGTTTTAAAATTTTTGGGTTTTTTTCCTTCAGCAAAAAATAAATAACCCAGTGGTAAATACCACCAAAAGAAAGCTCTATTTGTATGAAAACAAATAACTAGAAAAGCTACAATTTCAGGGGAAATTGTGTGAAGTGTTCTTGCCTCCACCAGTAGACTACAACTCACACTCTAGCTTTTGACACTCTGCTGACTGCTCACACACCTTGGTTCCTATGGCAACTCACTCTACAGCAAGGGCAGAGAAGAGCGGTTAAAAACAAACTGCTCCAACTTGCTCACTTCACTGGCGGTTGCCATCTTCAAACGGTTGTATTTTAAAAATTATAAATCCTACACTGAAGAGCTTTATATTGTGAGAATCACAAGACCCAGATCTACATTTTGATGCATAGTATGTCTCTGAAATATTAAAAATGAAGGCACAGTTGCAGTTTAGAAATTGCCCTTCAAATTTGAGGTGGGTAGAGTGGAGTTTCAATGAATGTCAATGGGTGGTGTGAGTTGCAAACAAATGGTCATATTGTGAAAACTATCAGGACTATGGCTTAGCCGTGGCAGCAGGGATAGCTGAACGTTTTGATATAAGATTTGTGTAGGTGGGCTTGAAAATGAGGGAGTGATGGCAGTTTAGAAATCATGTCCTGATTTTTCAGCTCACACTCTAGCTTTTGTCACCTCCCACTCTAGTTTTGAACATTCCACCATTCATTCCTATGGGACCAATTTCACCACAATATGTTGTGAACCATTTGGCGAAACGTTCCACAAAGTAATAGCACACCAATCGGGAACAATCCGCACGTTTCGGTATATAACTTGTCTATGTAGTGTAACAACTGTGGGAGGAGTTAGGGTGGTAAATTTGGCTATAATAAGAATATACATGTGAGATAACAGTAAGTGGTCTTGCCATGCAAGAACACTTAAAAATGTAATATGGGTATGGTGTGGCATGACTTTGCTATTTTCATTCAAAGTGTGACAGTTGAAAGCTGAAAAATGGCCTTGGCAGGAAGTGGGTGAAATTGCCTGGTATTGAAGTGGTTAAAGGACATCCTTTAAAAGTTGAATCCAGTGCAAAAAGTTAAAAATATACTTATAAAATGTATAGGAACTGCTATATCTGCCATAATCTTTGTGGTTCTGTGCAGCCAGACACTGTTGCCGAACGGTCCCAAAACTCCATCACAGCATCAGCAGTTTGGTCAAGAACACATCCCCAGCCTTTAAGACTAGACCAGTTGTCTTCAAACTGCTGCTCTTTGCTTGCCTTTATCCAGCCCTCAGGATACTATTCCTCCAACTGATACAAGGCACTATTCTGTCAACTGACACCAATAATGGGGCACCATTTCTCCCATTGACACCACCTATGGGGCACCATTTCTCCAAATGATACAAACAATGAGGCAATATTCTTCCTTCCAATATCAACTGTGATGTTTACTCCCACTGATGCCAGAAAAATTTCCACTCCCGCTGACCACAGTCTGGCCCCCCTAAAAGTCTGAAGGACAAAAAACTGGCCCTTTGTTTAAAAAGTTTGGCGACCTCTGGACTAGACAATGTAGGTGTCAGTAATCCGGATATGACCAGAGATGTGTGAACTGACACAGGGAATATCAGGCTTCAGGAAAATTAATATAATTTATTTGTGAGACACATCAGTATACAAAACACAAAGTGCAAGCAACAACTAAATAAAAACCTTCACCCAATATATACATGTGCAGAACAAAAGAAAAGTCAGGGTTAGCCAGGGTCATACACAGTTGATTAAGCATGGGGCGCAGGGAGGCAGACAGGACACGGAGCAGGTCACAGGAATGGGTAACAGGGAGCAGGTACCACGTTCAGGAAACCAGGATAACAGGATATCACATGCTCAAGGGAACAAACACCAAGGCACTGGTTACAGGCCTAACTGCTGTTTAAGTACACCTCCTGCATTCAGCCCTTTCCTGACAGTAGGTGCTAGGGATCCTGTTTCCGTGAAGCCGTGCAATGGCGACGGATCCCCTCCGGCCGTGGCGGTGCAAGTGCGCATGCATGGGAGCTTGCGGGTACGCAGGTGCAGAAGTGCAGAAGCACGCGCAAGCGCAGTAGTGTACACGTCACCGCTAGGTGGGCTATTTAAACCTGCAATACAGTAAAATCAATGCCTTCTGGTCTACAACGTCCCTGCGCTTATTACCTGATTCTGTTGCCTGTATCCTGATCTGACCTGACTAAGAAAGAACTCCGCCTACACCGACCTCAGCTATCCCTGACCATCCGCTTGCTTGCTCCATTGTACTTGATCTGCCCGTTTAATACTGACTCAGCTTGTCTGACTCCTGCTGTACCTACTTACCTGCACCTGGCTTGCATCCTGACGACTGCCATACTTACCTGCTGCTGCACCCATGGTCCTGCACCTGGCCTGCATCCTGGTCACCACCATACTTACCTGCTGCTGCACCCACGGTCCTGCACCTGGCCTGCATCCTGGACACTGCCATACCTGCCTGCTGCCACATCCACGCTCCTGTGTCCAGTCCCAGTCTGCAATCTGATTGCCGCCATACCTGCCTGCTGCTGCACCCACGTTCCTGCATCCGCACCTGGCCTGCATCCGGATCTCCTGGGTCTTCAGCTACCTGCCGCCAACTCCAGATCTACCCAGCACTCGTGCCGCTCCTGGCTCTGCGCCCTCTGTTCCCACTATCAGGGGCTCCGAGTGGGAGTCATAAGAGGATGCCTTCTCTCCACATCAGGCTCCCCCAACCAGGTATGTGACAGTAGGATTAGCAGCTCACTAATGAAGTCATCTTTGGGTCCATTTTGCTGTATCCTTCTGTCCGCACCTGTATATTACAGCCAGTTCTGATTGGCTCACTGTGTTGGCCCTTCCTCCACCAGTCTGAGTGCTGCTGTGTAAGGATTACATTGTGTATAGCATTGTTGAATTGCATTGTAGTTATGCTTGGTCTTTTCCCTGTGTTAGCACTAGGAACAGAAGAAAAAGGGCTTCACAAATAAACAAACACTCTTCTTTCTTTTTTTTTTGATAAGAAAAATCCAAAAATGCCGGTTTGCGGTGTTTTACCGCGTTAGAGCATTTTTACAGCGAAAAACACTCTCTAGAAACCCAATAGTCCTGGGTTTTTTTCCAGCCAAAAACATGTCCCAGCCAAAAAAAAGTTGATTACAGTCTATGTTTACATGGACACATAGGATAACATGCTGGGGGGTTTACTAGCTGTAGAAAAAAACATCAAAAGCCAAAAACAGCCGCTGTAAAAACGTCAAGTGTGCATGAGGACTAAAAGTTGTGATTGCTTTATGAAATAAACAATTTCCACAGTCTTCGTTACAAATCACTGCAAGATATTGTTTTATTGTAGCAAGCATGACATGGTGAAACAAGATGAAGCGTGTTGCAGGGATATTGTATTTCCATAATCTGAATCAGCTCCTGTCAATGTTATGTTCCTGTCATCATGTTGGTTTCAGGATTACAATTAAAGGTGATTAGCATTACCTGTAATCTGGGCATAACCTCATTTTTTGAACAATGAAGTATCTCTGAGAATATATTGTACGGATGTTGCTCAGATTATTGGGTAATATCAGTACAATAGAGATTTAGCATTTCACTCTACTTAAAGGACACATGTGGAAGCTGATAATGCTGAAAATAATAATTAAAACTGAAGTTTTAGGTATGGCAATTTTTAATTAGTTACATTGGTCCAGCTTGGAACAATGTAACTATATATGTTCCATAAATGTGGGATCCTGCTACAGTGATCTCCAGTAATTTAAGGACCCCATGCCATGTGTCTGCTTTTTTGCATTCTGAACATTGGAGGTCCAACTGCACATTAGGCACCATACAGAGAACAATTTGCATTTTCTCAAGGAATGCAAAGCATTTTCTAAATGGAGGAGGTGAAGAGGTAAGGAGGTGATGTCATGATCTCCACCTCCTCCAATCAGAGAATGCTCTGCATTCATTTAGATAATACAAAGCATTCTTTGAATTGATTGAGATAATGCAAAGCATTCTTTGAATTGTGATGGTGCCGAACAGTCAACCTCCTGTATTCAGAACGCAGAAGGGCAGCAACTGGGCACAGGACCCAGAAGCAAGTGGAGATCCCTGAAGTAGAGGTGAACTTCACTCAACATTGACTATTTGTAATCCTTATGCTGCTATCATTAGTAATAGTAAAGTATGGATAGGAAAGTATATCATATTTACTTATTTTAAGCTTTTTTTTACATTTCTCCAGTTGCTTCCTGATCTCCAGGACTAGGCAAATTATGTCATACATCCCAGGAGTCTTCAGGAGGGGGAAGGGTTTTCTTAATTAAGCACACCCTCCTGTCTGAATGCCTGAGCTAAGGACAGATGGATTCCAGGAAGTAAATGTCACATTAATCATCTGCCCTTACTCAAGATGTGAACCAGCCAGAAATGCTAGAGGTATGTTTTTCAAAGTGATTTATCAGCAAAATAGATCATGGAGACATGGATGGATGGGTGAGTTTGCTTTAAATATTAAGAATGAATTAAATGGTGTTTTTGTTTTTTGATGCTCAGAAGCAGTTATGCTTTCAGTGATTTTCAGCTTCCAGACACTGGAAGGCCCAAGCTGGACCAATGTAACTACATATAAAATATCCATACTTGGAATTCATTTCTATTGTTGAATGGAGTTTATTATTCACAGTATACAAAGAATGTTTGCTTTAGCTTAGAATAGGTATGGGGGGCTAGGTAACGTCTTCTTGGCTTTTAAAATAAATAATAATAAAAAGAAAATGTCCTCAGCTGAGACCGTTTTGGACGAAGGTAGGAAAACTAAATTTCAGATATTGCCTTGGTACAAATTGGTGATGATCCGGTACAGTGTCTGTTACATGGGATGTCTACCCCACTTAAAAAATATAAGAAAAGTATTGTTCCCTGTCTATTAGATACTGCCAAAGTCTTGATCCCTCTGTATTGCAAAAAAGTACAAACCCCTTCAACTGGGATTAAACAAGGTAATCTTCAAGGCTGAATTAAACAAGGTAATCTTGTAATGGAAGTGGAAGAATGTGTACATGTTTGTCAGAACAGATTTGAAATTTTTAATTAAAAAAATGGCTAGTTGAAAGAACTTTATATTCTCTAGAAGGGGAAGGCAATGAGGGCAGAACGCCCTAATGGGGATAAAAACCAGTATAGGTGGGAAGATGTCCATATGATTGATGATATCTTTCGATGCAGCAGGATGTCCCCCAAGCTCTCTCGCTCCTTTTCATTGTTGTGGTCGAAGTCTGTTTATGTACCTAAACCAATAAGGGGCAATTTAGCTATAAGAAGTATTTTTTAAGCAGGGGTTGTATTGGATTACCCTGTTTTGATGTAAGATTGTGTATTTTGGGGGTTTGTATTTGGATGTACAACTGTGGTTTTATTGTATATGTGTAATGGAAAATAAAAGATTATATAAACATTTTTGCAGCATTTAGTGTCTTTCTGAAAAAGCAACATACCACCTTGAAGTCAGTTATCTTCTATTTCCCAGAACAGATTGTGCTGCATAGTTGTCAGTCACACCAACACCTGATAATCAGCATCTCAATGATCTCATGTTTCTTAAGGTTTTGAAAAAAGTTCAGGTTCCCTTAACTTCGACAAGTTTCACTTTGGATGAACTAGAGCCTATTCCAGCCTCTTTAATAAGGGCGTGACGGCTTCTAGTTAATTCCTCTCTGGGGGTGTGGTACAACAACATAGTTTGTTGTCAGTTGATTTGCCACCCCTGTCCTTGCTCAACCTGCCCTGCAACATTCTCCTGGTCTGGGGAGGTACCTAATAAAATGGAACCTCTACACCAAGCACAGGCAATCCGAGCTCCATCCACTTTCCTGACTGAAATTACTCCAATTAGGAGTGTCACTCAGTCTTGATGAACAGTTCATGTCTACCGAGAGTTATGATATAATAATAACACATAATGAGAGACATTTAGCCAAATGACACAGTTTAAAAAAATGGTGCAGCTTTTCCCTGGTTTCTATCCACCAGTCTTGTTAGGCCAAGTTCATCCAATGCACTCTTGCAAAAATGTCAGTGTGAAAGGAAATAATCCCAGGAGAGACACAGGAGGATTTTGCACTTGGTCTCCAAAACTGGTCATAGAGGGATCGAATCTCGACTGGTTCAGCAGGGACCAGAGATGGGATTTAATCTATCTAAGGGCATACTGGTTGTACTGAAGTCCATCTGTTGATCAACTTCAGTACAACTAGCCTGTTGAATTTTTTTCATGTAATCACTGCCAACAGCTATAGCTACCAGCAGTGATACTTGTGTTCTGCCAGACAGAAGATAATAGTGCTGTAGGAGGGATTCCCCCATCCATACTAACTGTGTTGATGGTGAAATCGAGCAATTTTCTTTCCTTCCACCTGTGGTAGAAGGAAAGATAATAGCATAACCTATGGGCTACCTTAGGCTCATCATACACGGTACAATCTGACCATACAATTTCTGAACAATTAAACCTTAGATCTACCAAAGTGTGTAAGATGAGGACCTACAAAAACTATCTCACAATTTTTATTCCATCAAACAGGCCCTTGTACTTCATACCTGTTGGAAGCCCATACGTTAAACAGTGGGTTGAATAAAAAACAATGTCCCAATTCCCTCATCCACACATTCAATGTCAATGGGGAAATCCTCCCACTATGTTATTGTGTTTTGAGGGCTGGGAGTCTTCCCCATTCTCAGAATACAAAGAACCCCGACAGGCTGGATGTACAGAAATTGATCAGTAAAACTGACTTCTGTACAACCAGGGTGCCCATACGTGGATCGAAATTTGGCTAGTCCCTGCTGAACCGGCCAAATTTCAATCCATGTAAGAGAGATTGTGCAGTCAGATTGTAATATGTGTGGTGAGCTTTAACAAAGCATTACTGCTATTGGGAATTATTCTATGAGAATTGAAAAAGAATATAAAATGTGTTGCCCCTGGCAGTCAGTGGATAGACAGTAAATGGGAAATCTGTCAGGAACAATACTAGCCTTCATTTGCTTCATTTTTCACACTTTGTACCGATATCTATGCATTTTGGCCATAACAAAGTATTTACTGGATTACAGAAAATTAAACATTTAACATGTAATGAGAACAATTTACAAAGCCATGCACAGATTTAGGGCTCATGCACACAGGCACATTCCTTCTTACAGCATAAACAAACTCGTGTATTTTGGTGCCCTGGCACCCCCACGGTTCTGTGTACAGCAACCCATAGACATAAATAGTTATAGGTGGCTGTACCCAGGTATGTACTGCTACCTGCGTAAAGTGGAGAATGCATATGGATGCAAGTCCCAAAAAAGCAGGTTGTCTATGTTTGGAGACTTAGGCTGCTTTTACACTGATCCGTTTTTCTTCCTCTTTTGTGTTAAAAAGAGAGGAAGAAAAAAAAACGTGTGACCATGTAATCCTATGGAACTCTTCATACTGATCCGTTGCAGGTCTGCTGTATTATTTAAAATCCTGCTTGCTGCATTTTTGGTGCAGCTTTTGAGCGGTACAAAAAAATAAAACCCCACCTCCCCACCGTATTGCTGTTTTGGTGTGTTGAGTCACATGTCCTGTAAAAAATGCACTGCAAACACGGCATAAAGCAGCAAAAATATGGCATATGTGTTTTTGCTACGGATCAGTGTGGAAGTATCCTTACGGCTGTCTGCATGTGCTACTATATGCAAGCAGGGGTGCATATCTACATACAGATGCCTACAACATATGTCCAGCTGTATTCAGCATCAGGGGCTCCTGGACACCAAAATACACTAGTATGTTATAAGAAGGAATGCACCCATGTATGTGAGCCCTTATATTTTAAGGAAACATGCAAATCCTAATGTAGTTGGTTGGTTACGGATACCCCGATTATGTCTTTGTGCGAGGATGATTGTTTTGGAATGTGGGAGTAAGCCTGTGTACCTTACTGGTAATGGTACTGACTGATCCTTTGTCACCAAACCACTACACTCGCTCTGCCTTGAATAAGGTTTCCTCAGGTATTGGTATGCCTTATTGTTAGAAATTCTGTATATAGCCCTACAGAACAGCAATGCACAGTCCACATGTGCTTTGCTGCTTCACTGCAACAAGGAAACAGGAAACTTTATTCAGAGAAAAGACAGAGTATACCATAGATGCAGCTACAAACCTATAAATACTGCCATCTATTGGTTGAAAAGGATATTTATACTGAATACTGATGTAGCTGTTGCACAAAATACATGAACACTGTATTCAAACAGTTATTTTTCTGTGAAACCACAGCCAGTTAGGCATATTGTAAGGCTATCTTGCCATTGTCTGAATGTCAGTAGACATGCAGTAACTGCACTCACTTTACATGGTAGTCCCTTCATCACACACAAACAGGAGAAAGAACTTTTTTGGTTTCCTCCTTTTTTTACTGAACATTAAATGATTTATAAAACTTGAACAGAACCTGAGAAGGTACAATTCAAAACATATGGTGGGAACAATCCCAAACATTACGGCAGAGTCTAAAACTGATGACAAACATACACAATGGTCTCATTGTAGGGTTATTTGGTGCTCAATGTGCTGTTAAAAATCAGGTCCTACAACTCAGGCTCCTATGGAATATGGACTGTGGCCCAATTGCATGATCCCTCTTTACTCCATTGCTCACCCTCTGGCACAATCAAACCCTTTTCTAACCCCTCCCTTCCTTTAGTTAGCAAAGAGGCAAAGCTATAGCTGAATACAAAGGGCGTCCCATGCCCAGGAAGGCAGGACCAAACTATAGAAGTAAAAAGCCCCTATTACCTGCTGACTGAACCCTGATCATTATCACTGTGCCTCACTGATTGATGATTGCCCCATAATGGCCGAGGTTGCCTATCCACATTTTTAAGATTTGTGATAAACTATAAACTCTGTTCTAGTTGTTAATTGTTTGATGCTCTCATTGCTTAAAGCAGAACTAGAGGCAAACCTTTATTTTATTCATTTTGGACAGAGTAAGGGAAGGTCAGATTTTTTTTTTTTTGCCATCTGTGTTCCACTGCAGGGATTTCCCTTCACTTCCTGTCCTATAGCCAAAATAGGAAGTGAGAAGAAATCCCTGAAACATAAGGGAATCCCTTGCCTTTGTTGAACCTAAACTTAGGGCATATATAAAATGCAGCATTTAATTTATGTTATCATTTATATTACAAAAAATATATTGAATATAATTTTTTTATCTAGAGATGGCAAACCTCTTTTATGCCTAGATAGAAACCAATCTTTTATGCCTAGATAGAAAGGCAACGTTAGCATCCAATAAAGATCTACATGATTGCACACTGCAATGCTCTAACACTGGAGGAGAGGAGGGAAGGGCAGTTTGCACCATGATCTGTACAGAGGTGGGGGACCTGATTGTGTTGTCTGGCAGAAGGCACCTGCGTCACAGTACTAGCTCTAGAGAAATACTAAATTATTTGACAAACAAAGCAATACATATTTCAACTGGGTTTTTAGACTCTTACATCTTTAGACCTCATGTTCAGTTTAGTGTGCATGATTTTTGGCATAACCTGTTTTCCCTAAAAACAGCTCCCTAAAAACAGCTCATCTATTTCAGTCTTAGGATACTCATGGCATGCTATGATTGTTGCATAATCTGGGCAGTAATGACCTGGAAACAGTTAAGCAGCTATGGAAACATTATGGCCTGTACACATATCTCCTGGATGGTTAATGTTGGAGAAAAAAGCTAATTTTCCAAAATGTATTTTCCCAGATGGTGGTTATTACTTCTCCTACATAACGTCAGGAAAAAGGATTTCTGTTTATACTGGTTTAGTGAGTTGAAACAATTGTGTATGTCAATGGAAGATCTTTCATAAAAAAGATCTTTCAACAACTGGATAGCCCAGCCACCGTCATATACCTTTGGATGGCCAAACAGGTTTGTATTTTAATATTAATCCACCACTGACATAAAGGAGGTAGAAACATAAGTTTGTTAGCTTCAGCTAAAGCAGACTGAGGAGTCACACTGAGAACCAGTTTTTGGGCTGGGTTGCTACTCTTAATATGTTCTAACTGACGGATACTGTATAAATTGGCAGGCATTATTGAATTAACCAGTGAGCATGTACCAACTAGTAAAACATGGTAATGATCACAGCTGTAGAGAGATCAGAAAGGCAAATTAAAGTTAAAGGCTCCTTTACACTGGCAGCCAGAGAGGGGGTGGTAAAAACAAAACAGGGAGCTGAGCTGGGGTTTTTTTGCCGCCCACCAGAATTTAAACATTAAAGTCTCTTGAAGGGCTGTAGAGGCACACACAGTATAAACATGTCACACTTTAGGTTATATTTAAAAAGCTTATTGAAGATGAAAATGTATAGGTGATAAATAAGCCAATGCATTTCTGGAAACATGCTTCCCCCTTCATTAGAGCTGTGGTGCTATCTGTGGTTGGAACAAACCTGGAACTGGGAATCAGATAAGAGTATGGCCCATTTAGTGCTGTCAAATTGTATTGTACTGGCACATGCGATCCTACCACGTCTACCATCACAGCTCGATGAAGGGGGAGACATTTTGCCCCGAAACCTGTTAGATTTACTTATCACCTGTGAACTGGCAACTTCAATAAACTTCTTAAAGATAGATAATCTCCAGTGTGATGAACCTTTACACTGAGCATGTCTCATACCTTATCCAAGAGTACTTTGCAGAGCACCTTATAGTCTTAAGAGAGGCAGCAGCCTGAGACCCTAATAGGGCTCACCTACACAGCACACCTTCATCGGTTACAAGCCTACACAGCCCAGATCACCTCCATTGACACTAGACCATACCCTGCTCCAGCACTTTCACACACACACTGGATTCCTGAACAATACAGGATGTGCACATGTATACAATTAGGGAGATTTTCTAAAGCTGGAGCACTCAGAAATCTGGTGTAGCTGTGCATAGTAGCCCATCAACTTCTTACTCCAACTTGTTCAATTAAGGTGTTACTAAACCTATGACCATGCAGTCACTATATCTGGTCTTCCTCGGTACACAGAACATGGAAATGCAATTATTTTAGTAAATATAAACTGCTAAATACCTTTTTTCATCAGCAGTTACAGCAGTTTTGTGACTTCTATCAGTGTCCAGCCAAGCACTGGTTGAAGCTTGTAGGAGGAAAAGCTGATTGGTTTCTCTGCAGAGCTGCACCAGCTTTTGCACTTTCCAGGTTTAGTAAACAACCCCCAATGCTTTGCTTCACAGCCATTTTAACTTGTGGTGCAGGGTTTGACAAGTGACACCACCTGTCAACCTTGCTCATTGAATTCAATAGGGCCGATCTTCAACTGCAAGCCAAACTCAGTCAAAGTAAAAAAAAAAAGGCAGCAAGTGCACCTCCTGAGCATGTGTCAGCTACTGTTGTATTGCCCTAGGAAGAGCAGTCCACTGATGATTGCTTTTCAGAGGGTGGTAAGCTTACCGCCTGTCTGAAAGAGCTTCAACAAATGCTTCTTGTTGGAAAGCTGCTGCAGATGTGACCCTTACCAATTAAATTGGAGCTGGACATATGGCAGAGCTTTTAAAGTTTTATTGGATAACAACAAGAGCACAAAGACAGGGAACAACATTGAAACTATGTAGTTCCACTAGGAAGAACATTACATTATACATGCATCAAACATAATTCAACCACCTAATTGTAGGACTACTGATTACTGCAGAACGCAGTATATGACAATGATTATTGCAGCTATTTCTGTATAAACAGCATGCTAACAATTCTGGCAAAAAACACATCTAAACCTACAATAGCTATTTGACACTGCAACTTATTCCACACTTATTGAATGAATTGATGCAGGTATCATGTCTGGACCTTCTACTTCCAGGACCTCGATTCCTGTCCACAAATAATGCTAAGCACCCATGGTTTGAGCTCTCACTGCTAGTCTATGTCACCTCAGTGGGCAGTTTCACAATTGGGCACTGCAGAGTTGCCAATGACCTTACAAAATGGGTCCATGTACAGTTGCAAGAAAAAGTATGTGAACCCCTTGGGATTACGTGGAATTTTGCATGAATTGGGCATAAAATGTGCTCTGAACGTCATCTAAGTCACAACAATAGAAGAACACAGTCTGCTGAACATAATACTACACAAACATTAGATGTTGCCATGGTTTAATTGCACATAACATGTAAACATTCACAGTGCAGGGAGGAAAAAGTATGTGAGGCCCTAGCTTAATGACTTCTCCCAGAGCTAATTGGAGCCAGGAGTGAGCCAACCTTGACTCCAATCAGTGTGATGATATTGGATGTGTTGCTGACAGCTGTCCTGCCCTTAAAAAACACACACCTGTTTTGGGTTTACTGGTTTCAAGAAGCACTGTCTGACGTAAACCATGCCTCGCAGAAAAGAGCTCTCAGAAGACCTACGATCAAGAATTGTTGACTTGCATGAAGCTGGAAAGGGTTACAAAAGTATCTCCAAAAGCCTTGATGTTCATGTGTCCACGGTAAGACAGACTGTCTACAAATGGAGAAAGTTTAGCACTGTTGCTACTCTCCCTAGGCGTGGTCGTGCTATAAAAATGACTGCAAGAGCACAGCGCAGAATGCTGCATGAGGTAAAGAAGAATCCCAGAGTGTCAGCTAAAGACCTACAGAAATCTCTGGCACATGCTAACATTTTTGTTGACACATCTACAATAAAGAAAACATTAAACAAGAATGGAGTACATGGGAGGACACCACGGAGGAAGCCATTGCCGTCCAAAAAGAATATTGCAGCACGTTTGAAGTTTGCAAAAGAGCACCTGGATGTTCCACAGCACTACTGGCAAAATATACTGTGGACAGATGAAACCAAGATTGAGTTGTTTGGGAAGAACACACAACACTATGTGTGGAGAAAAAAAGGCACAGCACACCAACATCAAAACCTCATCCCCACTGTAAAACATGGCGGAGGGAGCATCATGGTTTGGGGCTGCTTTGCTGCCTCAGGGCCTGGACGGATTGTTGTCATTGATGGGAAAATTAATTCCAGAGTTTATCAAGACATTTTGCAGGAAAACGTACGACCATCTGTCCGCCAACTGAAGCTCCGCAGAGGATGGGTGATGCAACAGGACAATGACCCAAAGCATACAAGTAATTCAACAAAACAATGGCTGCAACAGCACAGAATACGCCTTCTGGAGTGGCCCAGTCAGAGTCCTGACCTCAACCCGATTGAAATGCTGTGGCATGACCTTAAGAGAGCAATTCACACCAGACATCCCAAGAATATTGCTACACTGAAACAGTTTTGTGAAGAGGAGTGGTCCAAAATGACTCCAGATCGTTGTGCAGGTCTGATCTGCAACTACAGGAAACGTTTGGTTGAGGTTATTGCTGCCAAAGGAGGGTCAACCAGTTATTAAGTCCAAAGGTTCACATACTTTTTCCTCCCTGCACTGTGAATGTTTACATGTTATGTGCAATAAACCATGGCAACATCTAATGTTTGTGTAGTATTATGTTCAGCAGACTGTGTTCTTCTATTGTTGTGACTTAGATGATGTTCAGAGCACATTTTATGCCCAATTCATGCAAAACGCCACGTAATCCCAAGGGGTTCACATACTTTTTCTTGCAACTGTATATAAGGAAATTATGGCAAGATTTAGAACAAACTAAAGATTGCTTCACAGACAGAAGGACAAATCTATAAATTATGTAACATACCCTAACTGCAGCACCTTAGAGTAATGACGAAAAATGTATAGGCTGGATTAACATCATTGCGGTATTAAAGCAGATATTATATACACAAATGTAGCTAATAAGGGGAGTTAATTCCCGACCCACTATTCTAAACTGAGAAATCGAAGCAGACCCTGTTCCTGACAAAGTGCACCTAAGCCCCTATGGTAATTAGGAGCAATCTAGTCAGTTTTCTATACCCTGTCTGCACCAGACACAGCATAGAGAGCAGGAAAGCTGGAGCTGCTTGCTCTACTCCCTCTGCCTGCCTCCCACAAAGCTGAGATCAAGAAGAAGAAGAAGAAAGGCTGTTAAACCTGTATTCAGGGCCGGTGATAGACTATGTTGCACCTTAGGCAAGACCAGCTACTTGCGCCCCCCCCAAAAAAAATATAAAAATAGTAGAAAATATTAAATCAACAAAACATTAAACTGCTAACTTTCTTTTAATGTGCAAAAATAGGTGCCATAAGATGTCACCAGCACCAATACTAAAGACAAAATAAAGTGTCACAGACGGACTGTATCTGTGGCTGGAAGTGGCAGGGTGACAGTTGCAGTGAGTGGAGGGTGATGGATCCACACTCTGAATGATCCCTGGGGAATTCCCCAGGCAATGAAGGGGGGGGGGGGGATCACGCTGTGACAGCATGCAGCTGAACTGAGCGATCCCACACAGTGACAGATCCAACACAACACACCACCAACACCGACACAGATCAGCAGGCACTAGAAGAGCAGGCTATGGGATTGTAATGATGTCATCACTCACTGACACATTGCACATGTGAAGGATGTCTGGCCAGACAGGTAACACTCACATAAGACATTACCTTCCTCCAAGCGCACAACTCCGCCTCCGCTGATGAATGGGAAGAGAAGGGCTGGAACTCCAGAGTGATCAGCAGCCACCATCCGGCTTGCAGTAAGGAACTGAGTCTGGGAGGAACACTGGAAGGAGCAGCAGCTCAGCTGCAACACTGGCCCCAGACACCCAACATCTTCCTCTGTCCTTTCCTCCTCCCGTCTGCCGCCCCTTCTCTCAGCTGAAGGATGATTCATGATGTGGTGGCGTGCCACACAGACAGAGTGCTGGCCTGTGCTGCGTGCAGGCACCCCTAGGTGGCAGTATGCCCTGGGCGGCCGCCTAGTTTGACTAGTGTAAGCACTTGCCCTGCCTGAATTTGCATATAGGCAGGCTCTGTCCGTGTAGAGTGTTCACTGCATGGGCAGAGCAAGATAATTGCACTATCTACCAGGTTACTGGTAGGCAATTCACATCTGCTGGGGATCTGCAGCAGTTTTCTATATGAAAAACTGCTGTGAACCATTTGTAAAATTAGGTGCTGAACCCACCCCAGTTTCTACAGGGTCAGATGGCGCAGATAGGCCTGAAACAGGTCTATCTGCTTTGATAATAATGTGCATGCCACTCCTGTCAGTTTCCTGCTCCATTAAAATGCACAGAAAGCTTTGTTAATCCCCCTCTATGTGTTCAATAATACACCCTTAAGTCCTCATGTACACTTGACGTTTTTACAGCTGCTGTTTTTGGCTTTTGATGTTTTTTTTCTACAGCTAGTAAACTCCCCCCCCCAGCATGTTATCCTATGTGTCCATGCACACATAGACTGTAATAAGTGTTTTTTGGCTGGGATGTTTTATGGCTGGAAAAAATCCCCAGGACTAGTGGGTTTCTAGAGGTGTTTTTTAGCTGTAAAATTACTCTAATGCTGAAAAACACCACAAATTGTCGTTTTTGGACTTTTTTTGACCCAAAACATTTTTGGGGTGTAAAAAAAAAAAGAAAAAAAAATCGCTAAAAAAAGCAAATGCAGAAAAACACCTCTAAACGCTAATGCAAAAATGCTAAAAAAAAAGCTGAAAAACAGCTAACGTTGCCAGCGCTATCAAAACGTCAAGTGTGCATGAGCACTTAATGTATTGTTTTAATACAAGTAGTTCAAGTACTTGAATTTGACTTAGTATCAGCCTCTTGCATGTCCTACACAACAGAGCACAGACAGGAAGAGGGAGAAGCAGCACAAGGAAACAGTCTGTTATGCTGCCTTGAAAGAAGCATTCTGATGTGGAAAGAGAGCAGAGTGACAGATAGATGAGCTGATTGGTCTGATGCTTCTCTTTTTACTGTTCAGACACAGGCTGGGAAATGGAAAAGACCCATCAGTAGTACTGAACTGCAGCAGAGAAAAATCAGGTTTCCTCCTCTGCCAGACAGGGCTGTGTGTTGTAGAAGAGCTGTGTAAATATAAGGATTGGATGGACAGAAATACAAATTCTTTGGCTGGTAAAACAGCTCTCTTATATATATTTCAACTGTGCATTCAGCTGTTTGCCTGGAGATTAGCCTAAATATTTGTTATTGTGTCTATTGTTGTGCATTGTGTTAAGGCTGCCATTCATTTTGAATAGGTTGTCAATCTAAAGCAACACAGGTTATAAAGTACCTGCACAGCACATTTCAAACCACCCTTCAGAGTGTTTACACATGGGCAAATGACAGGTTTGCTTTAAAACCCGTCAAAGACATTTAATCGTAGCTGAACATTTGCAAACATTCATATAACTAAAAGTCTTCAGCTGCTGTAGTCCATTGCTAAAGTAATGAGAAAATAATATTTTGGCTTTAGCTATTCTTTCAGCTACATTTTTCAACAGTTTACCATTTTGAGATCCCTTCATTAGTGCCGAAAGAAATGGGACATACGAATACTTCTGAAAGCTGACAATTTCTGTAAAACTCTTCTAATAATAACTTGTAGTGTTTGCTGTAGGGGAGCTGGCTGGGGGATAAATTTAATGAGATAAGGTAATGGAATATACAGGTAACTGACAATTGTAGACACATCCTTTATTATGGTCAAATGTCAGCACTTCAGAAGAAAAAAATGTTCCTCTAGATCTTATCACACACTCCCTGTAAGTGAAATGATGGCTGCTGAACAAAGCATTCCAATTCAGATGAATTGATATCATAAGTCAGGGTTCTGTAAACTTTCTAAACAAAGCCACTTTGCCATCCTTTGGATTTTAGGGAGTTGGACTGTGGACAGGAGTGAAAAATGCCCCAGTGTCAGTGTGGGAGCAGACAATGTTTCAGGCTTGGTGGAGTAAATAAATAACATAGAGCCCTTGGTCAATAGGTGGAGGAATAAATTTCCATCTTTAGTGTCAGTGGGAGGAATAATTCTCCATCGTTGGTGGCAGTGGGAAAATTAGTGCTCCATTGCTGTTCTCCATGGGAGGAATAGTGCCTCATCATTGGTGTCCTTGGGAGGATTTAGTGCCCCATCGTTGGTGTCAGTGGGACAAATAGTACTCCATTGCTGGTATCATTGGGAGGAATAGTGCCCCATCACTGGTGTCACTGGGGGGTATAGTGCCTCATTGCTGGTGTCAGTAGGAATTGTTGGTGTCAGTAGGAGGAATAGTGTCCCATGGGCCAGATAAAGTCAAGCAAAGTGAACAGTTTGGAGACCGCTCTCATAGGTGAACAATGAAGCAAAGGGGAAAAACAGAAGGTCATAAAAAATGTGTTCCTACATGTATGCATTTATGATATTCATTATATCTATAGCCAAAAACTTTTTTTGTTTTAGATTTTAAAGGGTAAACTTCCCATCAGTTATAGAGATTCCCATCCCAGAGACAACAGAAATTAAAAAGAAATGGCTTCCATGGGAAACGAATTCCCTTCTAAAGCTGGGTACACATGGGCTGCAAATCACTTGAAAATGGCCGGCTTGGCAGGAACCGGATGACTTTTGGCCATGTGTACAGCTCCCTGTGTAACAAGTCGGTCACGTGACCAGCTTCTGTCAAACAGGTATGCTGGAAGACCAGCATCTGATCAGTGTGTTCTGGTGGGGGGGCAGTCCCCCTGTCACAATACAATAGCTAAGCAGGGGAGATCACTGTACTAACATTGCTTGTGTTAGTACAGTGATCTGTACATTTTTTTGTTCGGTCAAACAAAAAAGAAAAAAACCTCAAAGTGTTTAGCCCACATTAAAAAGCGGTCAGCAAAACAGGTTTTGCCATTGGCAGAGCGGTCAGCAAAACAGGTTTTGCCATTGGCAGATTTATTCTCACCTCCTATTCTGATGACAGCTATAAAATATGGGATTTCCTATTTTCACCTGGACAAAGGGTAAATCTCCCCAACAGGATTTTAGCTCACCTCCTGTTCTGGTGACAACTATAAAATGTGGAATTTCCTATCCCTTTCACCTGGACAAATATAAAAAGGGTAAATCCCCCAGCGGGGGATAACTGTGGCCTTAGATACTGTTTGTTGCATGTTTTTAAACAGTATTATACTTTTTATACACTAGGTGGGTGTAATTCCTACCTAAATTAAACCAACATTTCCTCCCAGCTCTCACTTGGAATGTGGAGGTTGACCACCTCCTAAGAATACCAGTTGCTTGGCTGTCCCTGGCTTCAGTATTTTTTCAGTCAGTGACCTGGAAACAGATGAGAAGCTAGAGAAAGGGGTACATTAAAAACCTGACATCTTGGTGCATTGCATGGACACACTTTTTTCATGCATGGCTGTGCATCAAGGGAGCCTATTTAAATAAACGGGCTGCCAGTGCATCAAAATGGCCAAGAAAACAGACATGCACCATAATGTACAAAATAGTGCTTTACTGTGCATAGCAGTATGCTTCAACGGATTAGAAACAGCGGCCTCTTTATTCCGGTATTAATTGTAACATAAAATGGCAGACCACAGCTAAAAAAAACTTGCAAGCGTGGAGAATTGATTATATCGTAAGAGTAGGTGCACCAGCAGCTGTGATAATGAGAGAAAATCAGCTGTCATTAATATAGAGGCAATGCACTTTGGAAACAATAATGTCTATTTGTTTTGCTCCTGCAACCTGTGGCCCATTAATTCATTTAATCAGTCAATTAATCAATCAGTCAATGAGAGATCCTTTACCTTGGGAGGATCTGATGAGTGTTGTTGGAAACCAAAAACCTCTTGTCCTATTTTCCTCCTTCAGTACTTATCAGATCCGCCACATGTGTCTTCACAAATGAAACATCCTGCACTATTCATGCTGTTCTGATTATGAATGCAGTGCAGGTGACACCATATGATTTGGGGCACTTATAACTCCTGTGGTGTACAGCCCTTCGCAAAAAAACACCCCAGAATTTAGAGGCATTTGCACCTAATTTCTTGGACTTTATTGACTGTAATGAAAATCCATTGTTTCCAACAGGCCCCGTTCACACTAATGGTCTGCTTTGGTGTGCAAACATGCTGCATGTAAATGCAGCACAACATGCTGTAACATGAAACAACACATTACTACATGGATTAAGAAAAAAAACTGGCCTGTTGTAGGAGAACAAAATCCAAAAAAAGAATATAAATGAAACATGCTAATAGTGTATGACCTGTGTTTAGTGTGCAGCAATACCTGCTAAACACGACAAAAGGTATGTGAATCCAGCCTTAGACATGGGTCAGGAGAGTGGACATGGGCAAATCAGAGGACATTTCTGAAAAATATGGTCATACTCTTCAGTCTAATCAGCTATACATCATGGTGGACACAGACAAAAGGCTCTAGTGGTCAATAGAGGTCAGGGCAGCACAGTGGCTAAATGGTTAGCACTTCCGCCTGGCAGTACTAGGGTCGCTGGTTCAAATCCCAACCCCGGCACCACCTGCCTGGAGTTTGCATGTTTTCCCTATGACTGCATGGGTTTCTTCTGGGTACTCTGGTTTCCTCACACACTGAAAAGACATGCTGGTAGGTTAATTGGATCCTGTCTAAATTGTCCCTACTATGTGTATGTATGAATGTGAGTTAGGGACTTTAGATTGTACGCTTCTTGAGGGTAAGGGACTGATGTGAATGTACAATATATTTGTAAAGTGCTGCTTAAATTGACAGCGCTATATAAGTACCTGAAATAAATATGATGGCTGTCATGAATTATTGAAATAAGTACGGTAATTGGTGTCCTTCTGTTGGCATAGGTGAAAGTCCCTAACGTGTGCAATCATCATATACACTAAAAAAGAGTGAGCTCTGGAAAGTACACAGCTATGTTGTCTGATTTTCTATAACATTGCATTGTGAGTCACCCAGAGCAGGTCTGGGGTGATCTAGTGGCATTCAAATGTAACTTTTAGGCCTCATACTCTCCGGATATTCTGTTTAACTCTCCTAGAAGCCTCTTCCTGGAAGCAGCGTTTTGGTTAAAAAAAAAAAAAAAATAGCCTGATCCTTATGAAATCGTGTAACATGTTTAGGCACGTTTGGGCGTTAATTCAATTAATTGGCCAGAATAAATCATTTATTTTGGCCATGGAAATAAATTAATGCTCAAGCACCAAACGCATATTTACACTCATTTACACGCGTCAAACGTTTTTTTTTCTGCCAAAAATCTGCTGCTCTTGGATGCACTGGCAGTGGGTTCTTTTCATGACTCTAAACTCTCCTGCCACTAAATGCTTCTAAATGTTGATGGACATGGACAAATAGGCTAACATGGAGGGGAGTTTAGAGGCAAGGAAAAAAATTATACTTCTAGGAGCACCTGTAAAAACGTCCAGTGTGCATGAGGCCTTACCGGGCCTCATCCACTTGAGGCCTGGGCTGCTACCTGCATTGTGGTTTGTTATTATGTAACAATGCCACTCAGGTCAGCAGCTGCTGTTATGGAAAGGTGGACAGCATGTTTGGAACCTGAAACACACTATATTGCCAAAAGTATTGGGACACCCCTCCAAATTTATTTATTTATTTTTTTGGGTACTTATATAGCGCCATCAATTTACACAGCGCTTTACATATATATTGTACATTCACATCAGTCCCTAACCCTCAAGGGGCGTACAATCTAAGGTCACTGGAATGCTTTGTCTTTTGCATGGTCCCAACCAATGCATTCAACAAGTGCCGCTATTAGGTTCAGCGGTTCAGGTTCTATGCTGTTCAGTTTGAACCTATTGGGGAGAGCGGACTGACAACTCATGGGGCCCCTGGGCAATAGGGGATCATGGGGCCCCTGTGTCCTTGCCCAAACTCAAAAAAGCCTAGGAAAAAGGTACCAGGGGTATCTCATGGGGCCCCCGGGCAGTGCCCGAGTTTCCATATGGTCAGTCCGCCCCTGCACGGGACAATTTAGACAGGATCCAATTAACCTACCAGCATGTCTTTGGAGTTTGGGAGGAAACCAGAGTACCCGGAGGAAACCCACACAGGCACAGGGAGAACATGCAAACTCCAAGCAGGTGGTGCCGTGGTTGGGATTTGAACGGACAACCATAGTATTGCCAGGCAGAAGTGCTAACCATTTAGCCACTGTGCTGCCCCAAATCATTGGTTTCAGGTGTTCTTTTCACTTCCATGACCACAAGTGTATAAAATCAAGCACCTAGGCATGCAGACTGCTTCTACAAACATTTGTGAAAGAATGGGTCGTTCTCAGGAGCTCAGTGAATTCAAGCGTGGTACCGTGATAGGTTGCCACCTGTGCAATAAGTCCATCCGTGAAATTTCCTTGCTACTAAATATTCCACAGTCAACTGTTAGTGGTATTATAACAAAGTGGAAGCAACTGGGAACAACAGCGCTCAACCTATGCCACGTCCTAGCAACTAGCCAATGTGAGTTTTTCTGCCAGACTTCAATGATGCTGCAAATGGTCGGTTACATTGAACAATTTCCACAGTGTATTTTAACCTACTGGGGCCCCTTGACTGCATAGTCCATTTTATTAAAAAGGTAAACTTAGCCTTTACATTTTTACTTTTGGGTTTATTATTAGCAAGCCTTTGCAATAACATTTCAATAGGGTATGGTTGTTCCGTCCATATGCCTAAAGATATCTATAGACATACGTTGGTAGTTACCAATTCAATTTCATATAGATTTCAAACAGATTGTGTCAAGATCTTATGCCATCAGTTGGTTCCCAACACTGCAGATGGAGGGAGGATAAGTGGTCAGTCAGAAAAAAAGCTGACCTGGTTACTTTTCTCTCCTGCCTGATGGGTCAGCTCTGGTTTCTTCCTTTCCTTGCTCCATGGTATAAACCTGTATACGTAATCTTACAAGTCTATGGGGTGCTCTGAAGGTTACTCTGCCCTGAGGATGGAAGGACTGAGTCAGCACATCCTATGGCCTATAAGCAGCACAAAGTGAACCCCTGTGATGTCTAAAGAATGCAACTCATGATGACTGTTGCATACTCCACTATAAGGTTTATTCCCGTCTTCATTGCTCCCCCACCATCATGTTCCATAGCTGGAGCCCTGGAGTAAAACTGGTACTACTGTGAGGGGGAATGAGGTCCATGCCTAGCTCCATGCAAAGACCTCATTGGATTATCCAGGGCAGAAAATGGCAGAAGTGGTAAAGCAGGAACAAAGGCGCATATGGTCGCTGCTGGCAGTTTTTGTGTTATATTGCATTTATCATGCAAGTTTACCTTCAAGTGAATGTCCACTTCTGTAGTCAATTTTGATAAAACCACACTCTATGTTTTTATATATTCCTATTCACACAGTATACCTAAAAAAAATATTTCTAACTTTTTAGATGTTTCTGAGGAAAAAGTGTCATGCTGTCAAGAATTTCTCAACTAGCTCAGCATGAAATGTTCCAATAGCCGGGCTGGGGACTGCCGAGTCCAATTTTCATTAACATACAATGAAGAAGTCCACCTAAACCTTAAGACAGATGATATCTGCTTGCACAGTACAAACAGGGTTAACTATAGTAATCGCAGCTTCACAGGACTAAATCCGGCCACAAGCTGATCTAAATCCCCACTGAGCTGGCCACATTTTGAACAGTGTGTGACCATCCCTGCTCGACAGAAGTTGGAAAACTTCTGTCAATCATCCACTGCAGCCAATCAGCTGCAGCTACTGATCAGTGTATTTTTCCATTGAGCAGTGCCACTGGTTGAACAAAAAAAGTACCCATCTATGGCCAGCTTAAGTAGAATTTTTCCGTGCTGAAAATATCACCTAAAAAACGATGCTGCAATTTTTAAAAATATTTATGTAGCACTACCCCCATAGGAACAGCAGATTTCAAGTGGTTCTCCCCCAAACAACACAGAAACTACTAGCCACCCAAGCAACAATTCATTCACTCTCGCTCCAACATGCAGATTCCTTAATTGCTGACAAAACATGTAAAAGGATAGGGGTTGGTGGCATAGGATATTCCAAAACGGTTAGTAATTGGTCGTGAGAGGACAATCTTCTGCTTAAGCAACTGTGAATATTGGACAATGTAATGCCTCACAGATGGGGACCAAGTCTCTTTGGCATCTGGTAACCTTGCACCACTGCACAGCAATTGGGACCCAGTGCATTCTCAGGAACACTGCAAAGTACAGGAGGGCACTCTTCTTTAAAGTGGTTGTAAAGGCTGAAGGTTTACAACCTTCTGTGTGCAGTATCCCCAGCCCTCCCCTAAACACCTCTCGATCCAACAATGTGCACTGGAGTCTCAGCTATCCTGGGACTCCCTCTTCTCATTAAATGAGACAGCAGTGGGAGCCAATGAGAAGAGAGAGAGGGTGGGGCTGAGCCACGGCTCCATGTGTGAATGGACACACAGAGCAGCGGGTGCCCCCATAGCAAGCGTCTTGCCGGGGGGCACCCAACAGACAGGAGGAGCCAGGAGAGCTGAGACAAGGAGGATCTAGGCTGCTCTTTGCAAAACCACTGTACACAGCAGGTAAGTATAGGCATGTTTTTTTTTTTTTTAAATTATGCCTTTAGAATCACTTTAAGCTCACAGTCCAGTACACTTCAGAGGACGAGGAATGGCCAATATATGAGTCCCTATGTGAGCTGTCTCAGTCCAAGCTATCTATGGCACTTATATCCCTGAAGCATACAGTCACCAGTAATCAATTTATGGTCATTACTCACAAGTCCCCAAGATAACTGCCATCCTCCAGCCTTCCCCAAACACAACCCAGTGAGTGAGACAGTCCCTCTCTAGACCAGATCTTTTTGGTGAAGTCCTGCAGTCAGTTCCAGATCACTTCCAGATCTCAGCTCTGACACCAATGAGTTCTCACAGAACAGCAACAAAGTCCACAGGATGCCTCGGGGGCAATAGCCCTCTGATGCTTAGACAGCTCCATCCTGGAGAAACACACTCTCACTAGGGCAGTGGTCTCCAAACTGTGGCTCTGGGGCCAGATGCGCCCTTTGCTTGCTTTTATCTGTCCCTTGGGGCACTATTACTTCCACTGACACCAATGATGGGGCACTACTCTACCCACTGATACCAATGATGGGGCACTATTCCCCACACTGACACAAATGATGGGGCACTATTCCTTTCGCTGACACCAATGATGGGGCACTATTCGTTTCACTGACACCAATGATGGGACACTATTCCTCTCACTGACACCAATGATGGGGCACTATTCCTTTCACTGACACCAACAATGGGACACTATTCCTCCCACTGACACCAATGATGGGGCACTATTCCTCCTACTGACACCAACAATGGGAAATTGTTATTTCCCCACTGATATCGGGACCTTTTCTACTTCCAGTGGCCACAGTTCGCCCCGCTCTAAAGTCTGAAGGACAGTAAACTGGCCCTTTGTTTAGAAAGTTTAGAGACCCTTGCTCTAGGGCTTCAGACTATTTATCAGCTTCCCAGCCAACATATGAGCACACCTCCCCAGGGATTGGCTAGGCCCTGATCAATATTCAGGCTAGTTATTTGAATTATCACTCCCTAAGCTCTAGAAACTTCTTCCAGGGCAGGGGGAAGCAATCAAACTACTGGCCTGTGAAACCCTGAACCGACCAGGACAAATGATCACTGCTCACTTGATTACAGAAGGAGCCATAAAAAATTGCCTAGTATACTACGTTAGAAGGGTGCTACTTTTTTTTAAGTTATGCTATGTAAATAGGGACATGTGGTAAATATAAAGTAGGTGTTATCCCAATTTAGCTGCAAGAGTGGAAAAACGCTTTAAGAAACTCCCAGTTTACAAAAGAATACAAATCATTATGTAAATGAAAGTGATCTGCTATTTTATTCAGTAATAAATACAATGTGGGACACAGTAAGGAGAGGAGTATTCAAGATTAGACCTCCTGACCTGGGATACCTGTAATACCATTCCGTATTACATTCTAGATCATATGCATGAAACATCCATGGAGAACTGAGAGAGAGCAGCACAACTATGTGAGGCTACCAATGACCTTAGGAGGATTGTGGCCCTGGATATAATAGTTTCTCCACTCAAGTGCTGGGATTTCTGGTTCCCAAGCAATTTAATGTTTTTGATATCTTGGCTTAGGTCTTCTTTAAAGTTCTCAGAAATCATGATGCAGCTGTCCTGTATGTGACGTCAAGTACCGGATCACCTCTGCAGTGTCATTAAGCAGCTTGTTTATATGGAACATTCTCAAAAATGCAGAAGTGTTTAGGAAACACTTCAAATGGGTCATTCAAAACAGATACACTGGGATACCTTTAAAATTCTTTAACCAGAATTGTAACCACTGTGGGCTACACATACATTTTGGTATGCCATTAAATCAAAATGTATAAAATCTGTTTGCCAACACAAATATTTTATAATCATTTTTTAAGCTTGAAAAAAACAATTGTATAGATGACAGTAAACAACTTTAAAAATATGTATTCTATTATTGGTTTGAGTGGCAGAGACAAAGGAACCTGCTAAAACAAAAATATGCCATTGCCTTTGCAATGACAAGCAATCAGGGGGTCAGAGGGCACCTGAAGTCTAACAGTATCTTACCTGTCAGCTGTGTGACCCTGCACTTTCTACCATCTTCTAAAGCTGGCCATGCATGTGAATTTCAATTGGTTCCTGATGAACTGGCAAGAAGCTCTCAGTGAGTGGCCTTGATGACAGCCTCCCATCTGACATATCTTAACCCCTTCACGCCTAAGGGTAAAACAAATCTAAATGCCTAAGCACAATTCTGCAACGTTGACATGTGTTAGTAAAACCGTACATATCATCACAACTACTTTGTACATCCAGGTGGATTATACCGCGTTTTTTTCAGGACAAATTGGGCTTTCATTTGGTGGTAAATGGTAATGGATAGCTCCTAATTTTTTTTTATTATTAAAGGAAAACTGGGCCAAAATAGTAAAAAAAATCATTTTTTTAAATTTAACTGTGTGTTTCTTGTTACGACCATAACCTACCACCAAAGAACAACCCAAAATAAATTCTCCAGTTCTTGACGATCGCAGCGATACCATATATGTGTATGTTATTTGTTGTTTGTACCCGTAGTACAGTCCAGAAACAACAGTGCGCATTTTGTTTTTGTCTTTTTTTTAATTTTTTTTTTACATAAAACACACTGTCACTGACATTGACATTAACACTAACTGACACTGATACCAATTTTTTTTAAAATCCTGACCTTTGACCCTCACCTTTGCCCTTGACCTTTGACCTTGACCCAAACACTAACCCTGGTACTGAACTAGATCAAACCTTGATCTAGGTATTTTTCTTTATTTTTTATTTTATTTTTTAATATTTATTTATCTTTTTTTTCCTTTTTTTTTTTTACAAACTTTTTTTTTTATCTCTCTATGTCAGGAGTTTGAGAGATACAATGTATCTCTCTTCTCCATTCATAGAGAGAGAGAAAACAAGGAGGCCGGGCTGCACAGTGATTGATCACTGTGATAGCCAATCAGAGGCTATCACAGCGATCACGTGACCCGGAATCGGGAGTCCCGGGTCCCGATCGTTAGAACGGGACCCGGGGCTCTCAGTGACACCGCGGTCTTGGTGCTGGGAGCGCACCGAGCGTCAAGGGGTTAAGGAGCACAGCAGCAAATTGTCAACTGCAACAGGAAGAAGGGTCAGCCGCACACTGGATAGATGAATAACGTGTGTATTTATTGATCCATAGGACACACAGAACACCAGGACATAAATACAGGACTTGTTAACGCGTTTCACACGATCTCGTGCCCAATCATAACCAATTATGATTGGGCACGAGATCATGTGAAACGCGTTAAGTCCTGTATTCATGTCCTGGTGTTCTGTGTGTCCTATGGATCAATAAATACACACGTTATTCATCTATCTTCCGGTGTGCGACTGACCCTTCTTCCTGTTGCATCGTGTGGGGTGGCGAGCCAGGGCCTGCACCTTTTGTGGATTGATCTGGATTGTTTGCTTGAGCGGTATACCTTTTGTTCCTTTAATTGTCACCTGAAAAGGGGCTCCAATCAGAAAAAGGCAATATAAATTCTTCATGTACAATCATAATTAGTACAGCCTGAATATTAATATTCTTGCATAGGCAAAAGTTTACGCGTTTACTTAAAAAAAAAAAAAGTCCCAAAACAAACTAATATATTGCAAATGCTTAAATGTGGTGGCTGCATTAGTTTTTTTCTCAATTAATGCAAAATGTTCTATGATAAGAGCAGGTAGAGAAGCATAGTATGATGTTACAACTCCCCAGCTTGTCTAATCACAGAACACTTTGCATTTATTATGAAAATGCAAGGTGTTCTCTGAATGGCACCCATTCTGAGAGAGTGATTTCCTGTGTTCACTAACAATGAGAAATTGTCCATACCTAAATTTCAGTTTAAATACCACTTTAAATATATTAAGCTATTATTCCTCTGTGCAGCCATGATCATTCCACGATTGTTTACTTTTGAATGATTCTGTTAGTTTTCTAATGATTCATCTTGAATGATAAGATCTAATTTTCTAAGTTAGAATGTGGTTACTCTCCTTCCTCCTGACACATACCTGAACTCTGTTAGTTGCCACACCTTTCCTGACACCCAAAGGCTTGAAGAGGTCAAGGAGTCTTTAGAATAGGCTTTGTACTAATCAAAACTGCTTTTAAACTACTATTTGGATGGAGTGGGAAGGGTTAGAACCACACACAAGTCAGTTTTTTTAAGATTAATTTTGTCCCCACTGGTGAGGCTCTCTATCGTTTCGTGCCCCAGTATAGATGGTCACCAAGACAGAAATGAAGAGAAAATCCCTCAAATGTGAACACAGACAATAGTAAACATGCTTTGGCAGAGGAGGGAATAGTTAAAATGTCTGACAGTTTTTTTTTCTCCCGATGTCTTTGTCTGTCCTAGGAAATTGTCCTCACAGGTATGTCCCAATAACAGTGGTTACCAGAACAGAAAAAACAGATGTTTGACAATTTTATTAAGATGTTAGCTTGTGTGCAGGGGATGTTTACATTTAAAAGGATAGGATCCACACTCCAAACTATTCCCTTTTAAATTACTTTATTGGATCATCCATCATGCATGTACAGATACAGTACCTCTTACCAAAGAAACCAACTCCACCTTGATGCATTTTACCACAATGAGCTTAATCCTTGTGATCAAACCACGCTGTGGTGAAACACACTAAGGAGGAGTAGGTTTCTTTTCTTGGAGACACAGTGGTTGTATATCTATTATGGATGATCCAATAAAGAAACTCAGAAGAGCATAGTTTAGAGTGCAGGTCGCTTTTATTTTCATCTGATGATAAGCAAGAACAGGCTTTTTGTACCTGCGCCCAAAGTCTGGCAATCAAATGGAAGAGTAAGTCTAGAGCAGTGTGTTAGGATGGGATGTTGCTAATTAGATGTTGGAACAAAGTAAGGCTGGTCATACAAGGTTAGCTGATTAATTAAATTTTTTTTTACATGCACCTTTGTCAAGCAGCGGAGGCCAAATACTGAACAGTGCCATTTGATGTATCCTCTTGGTCTGTTAAACCATTGAAAATATGTCATGGTTCGTGATCCCTACATTATTACTGCCAGGCTCTCTCCAGAGTCCAAGCTAGAGGTCTTCACCTGAAACACTGAAGGTGTGAATGTTACAATTCTGATGCTCTGGGACAGAACAATTGGGGGTTCTTCTAGGAAGGAGTTAATCTATCCCTTTTAGTTTGGACCCCTCCTTACAGGAAGTGACCTACCAATCCTGCCTTATATGTATTGGATGGATGGAGTCCAGAAGCAGGGAGTAACATGTATCTTAGAGAAATAAGTTGTAGACGTGCACTGGTGGAACACTGCCTGGCTCCTTCACATGGGCTTCCCTTGATTTGGGTTTGAAGGCACCTTATACTCAGCATTGACTTAAGGGAATAAGACCTTAGAATGGTACTAGAAGATGCCGGTTATATGGACTGAAGCCACAAGTGCCTTTTTTTACTTGCCAATCTTTGGAAGCCATGCTTTTGGTTCAAGATTTGTGTTATTTCAAGAGAATGCCTGAATAACTGAATGGAAGTGTGTAAAGTGGGCCAGTACGCAGTTAGGCCTCAGGTGGTTGGCTTGGTACAACTCATAATATGCTGCACTGGTTCAGGTCGACAGGGTCCTGAGTTTAATATACTCACTGTAAACCTGCTTGGTTTGCAAGGTAGTGCTGACTAGTTGAAAGACTTCTACCCTCCTGAAGGAGTAGAGGACCTCTCAAATGGAACCTATGTCAGATGACCTGAGCGTATGTGAACAGTGTGTTCATGGGAGTTTGTAAGGTGTTGGTGCCAAACTGTACACTTCTTTTCAGATAGGACAGCCACCCACTTGTTGCTGAGAAACTCTCCCCCATCTTATGTCATTCTCCTGGCCTGAAGCCCGCTCAGAACATCCCTGGCCTGAGGCCAGAATAAAGGAATGTCAACACATAAATGCATTTTGCACACTTTAACTTTTCCATGACCTAGCACATTGATATACTAGAAAAATCTTTGACATGGAACGCCACAAGCAAAGTTAAACATTCTGTATCTGTCTTTTCAGCACAGAGTGCAGCACAGCTCTTTCACCCATCTTTCCTTTATACATCCAATCTTCTCTTTTGGGGCCCCACAGAGTTGGGACCACCTCCCAATGTATACTAAAACCTCTGCATTTAGCTTCCTTCTTCAGGTAACAGAAACTGCAGCTGAGGGATCAAGATGCTTCCTTTAGTATTACCATGCTCTTTCCAATGTCCCTACCATAGCTCTGCCAAGCCTGGAATGCTCTCAGATGGCACAGTCCTTCCTAGGCTTCACCACTAATCACATCAGTGGACTCTGCCTAGGCCTCCAAGACCTTATGCAGCCTGCTGCAGGACCCGCAGAAGAAGGTCAGGGATGACAAAGTGACTACAGCAATTTCTCCCATGTTCTGTACCACCTCTCCTGGGACTTCAGCCTTGAAGAGGGCCTTTTTGATCTGCACTGCAGGAGACTACATCCTAGCAGCTCTGAGGTATCTCAAGTAGAATACCTGATCATATGAGGAGTCAGTGTTGCAATGGACCAGGGAATGGCATTGTGGGGTTTGAACCCACCATCTGTGCATGTGCTGGACAGACAATACAATTTCGGAATGGGCTTTGTGGTGGTCATGGTACAAAGAAGGTGCCCCCTGGATGGCTCTGTATTCCTTTGAGCTCATAATGAAGCAAAGACTATGTGGGACAGGTAGGGAGTGTCCTACAGTCTGGCAGTTATAGCCAACCAACGGAAACTGGTGCAGTACCAAGTGAAGAGTCAAAGGCTAAGTCAAGCAGGAAAGAGGTTGAGGAAGAAGCAAAGTCCAATGTAAAGGCTGAGGTCAGATTTCAGAAGCAGAGTGTAAAAGCAGTGTGATCAGACATTGGGTGGAGTTGCTGTGTTCCCTAAACAGATGTTAAGCAAGGGTCAAGTTTGTAGGTTGGCAACATTGCAGTGGCAGAAATAGTTCAAACATGGAGATGAAGAACAAGAGCATGTTTCTGGATTGCAGAAATAAAACCATCCAAAGCCAATACAAGTTCCATGATCACAGTATTTTAAAGGGAAAACAAATCCAAAATCCTAATGTAGCAAGATTGGAGTGCCAGCCACCATGCTATCAATGCAGTTGCAAAGAGATTTTATAGTTACTGTATAGTGCATTATTTCACAGCGATTTAACCTTTAATTAGGGACACGCTGAATTGTAATTCTTGGCACTGGTTATCTAATAAATTGTAGGATGTTTCTGTTACATCTGCTGCTTATTGGGTTCTCTCCAAGCATTCCTTTATGGGACATGTATAATCCTGCTCTGGAACACAAGAGCTTTAGGTTTTATGACCAGAAAAGGAAAATAATTAACATGAATTAAACCAGTAAGGAAGCCGCACACTTAGGTGGGATACAGAAGTCTATGACTTGAAGCCAGACTGCCATTAATGAAGGCTTGGCTATGCAGATAAATCCTGTGGTTTCTGCAAATATAAGTTACAGGCATCGAGGCTTTGACTGCTTTGTTAACTATTAGTGGCATTAGGGCATGTTCCCCTTGCCATAAGTTTTAACTCTGTTCCTGTTGAACTAGGAGCATTTCTGCATCTCCTGTTGTATTCTCTATAATATAGAATACACTATAAATTCATTAAGGAGAGTGGGGCCTTTCATGTTGATCATAGGAGGTGAGTAGACCTGGGAACAGAGACCTCACCAATGGAGACTCAGAGATAAAAGAAACTGCCAAGTGGCAGTACTCAGACCCTGAAATCACAATAGGATCTGGTAGTGAATGGCTTACTTAAGCCTACCAGAGGCCATGACACAATCATTGCAGCTTAATTTTAGTAACGTGTAGCTAGGTGGATATCTAAAGCAGTTTCAGACAGGTATACTGCTTTCAACCTTGCTAGTATTTGGCATGGCTATAACACCAGACCCACTGTAGTCGTATGGTCTGCTATGAGTTTAGTTATGCTCTTAGACATTTTCACAGAAATTCTTAGAAATATTCACAGCTAATTTTAGCAACCTGATAAGTGATGGTAAACACTCTACCCCGTATGGGCCAGCATTGAGTTAGTGGCTGTGTCTTTTGACTTTCTCTTTGATGTGTGATGAAGGCCCTTTTGCAGAGGTTGATGTGTCTTTGAAGATATAGGGCAGAACAATTATCCTTAAAGGCTTCTGATGCAGCTATCCTTAATGCCAACTTACATAGATTATAGCAGATACATAAGCAGTCACTTTAGCATGAAACCATCTCTTTTCTATTTTTTTACTCCTTGAAACCAGTTGCTATTGATACACCTACATATCCCTTCCATATTGTAAATGCATTTGCCTTGGATTTCACTAGTGTAACTTGATATTCTGCACAGTCCACTGTGCTGTGTGTTTTCTGTTTCACAACCTGTTTAAAGCCAGCTTGATACAGCTGGTCAGATCCTGCATTCATACCAAGGCTTCATTCATTCTAAGTTAGAAGCCAATGACAGATAAGCATGGGTGATGTAAATGCACAAGGTTGTTCCCAAATGTAAATACTATAAAAAAGCTTTGAAATCCAGAGGTTGCCACACCTTAATAAAAGTAAAGCCATATAATGACAGACTGAGTTTAGAAGCACGGGAGATTATTTTAGACCTTCCAACTTGTCAGGGCTAGAGTGATCTCAGCAAACTCATGAACAGTCTTCAAACAATTGCCAATCTAGTTCTTTGATATTGAAGGTTATCACATTGTTTCCTTTGATAGATGTGCAAATATAACTGTAGACACAGCAGATAAAAGCTTTACTCTTGTGTACAATGGAAGTAATAATCATACATTCAGTGAAGCGATCCCTGTAATCCAGGTGTAGCTGTGATGGTGTATGTCATTATCCTGGTGTGTGACTGTGCAGTCGTATGTAAACACAGCGCTGCCATATCTTTCCCATCATGTTTAGTGTGTTTCAGAATCACTGTAAAGTTTTCACTCTAACTGCACCCCTATAGTATACATGTGTGCTTTTTTTTAAAAAAAAGAAGCCTTGTCACATCAGCTAAGGACATATCTGGAAAGAAGAAACTGAAAATTTTTTGAACTCTGCTGTGAAACTGGCTCTTCCGGGGGGTGGCAATCTCCTTGGTTCCTCACACTTCTCACTGGTTCCTCCAGCAAACCTCGATATCCTTACTCTCTCTTGCTTTTATGTGAAGCTCAACAATTGGAACCAGCGAGAACTGCCAAGGACCGGGGGGGGGGGGGGGGAGTATTACCTTTTTTTCTTTACAGTGTTTTGGTGTATCACTGTAGACAGCCAGTAGGATTATATCTCAATTTAACTCATAAAAATTAAGAGGAATACATATACTGATCATGCACATTTGCAGTTTCATCCTGCCCAGGCTGAGAATTTGCACTAGAAATACAGCTGATATAAGCAAGTCTAGTTATAAAACAGTGGCAACCTCCATCTTGTGTATGGCTGGACTAAGGCTGACCATACATTATACAATCTGATAAATGACCCTCCTTTCACTTTGCATACACATTCACTATTATCCTCCATGATTCCCTATAAAGTAGTTGAGGAGAATCACCAGAATCCATCCACTTATCACAGTGGAAGATCATGGAAAATTCCAGCTTGCCCAACTACTAATTGGCTCTGATATCAGTCTTGCAATCAGTCACAACAGCCTCCCAAAGAAAGAATTCATGCATCACATATAGGAATAGTAAAAGTCATCAGGAAAATAAACTGACAAACCAAAAGACTGAATCTTTGCCCCAGGTTGGCAACTCATGGTGTGAACTCAGATCATAGAGTGCCCACTGGCAATTAACTGTTGCCCAAATCAACTAGAATGTAATGATATACAGTATTTTTAATGGGCATCTCAAAGGTGGTGTGTGTGGTCACTAACAGGCAGCTATTTCTTAATGGTGTTTTTTTTTATTATCACCATAGCATAAAACAGCTGGATAAATAAGAGTTTTCACAGATAGAAACAGGACATAGAAAATAGGACAACTAGCCAGATAATCACACTCCATGCTTGGAAAGGTTGAATGACTTGGAAAATTCCAATCATGTTTAGGAGGCCTACCAAGACACTTCTGTCATTGAAGGCCACTATGTAAATGCAACAATTGTGTCCAACATTCTGAAGTGTGTTCTTTAGATACTATCTCTTCTCAATGCCAAAAAAACAATGGAGTTGTGTTGACAAGCCAGAGTTACAGGGCAATAAACAAAAGTAACACGAACAAAGTCTCAACTAAAAGAAAATATGAAATTAGCAATTAAACTAGCACATGTGATAATTAAATTATACATTGTCTGAAAAACAGAGAATAAAATGGAATTCTGACTTCTTTTCATGTTAAGGGTGGAAGCTAGCTACACTTTTGTAATAAATCACGATGGCTATGAGTCATACAAATATTAATTCTCAAAAGAGCAACTACTCCAACTTAGTGTTACCATAACTAAGCTTTGTGAGACTTACAATAGCTTAGATATAGATGATATGATGCATAACACAGCTATAGAGTAGATAATTTGACACATAATGAATAGAAAATCCCAGATATACAAAACAACACTCAATTAAATAGGCTTCATTTAGAAAGATCTCAAGATAATATGAGATGTCATTAGCATGACCATAAATTGATGAGTGAAATTTTATATGAAGGAACTACATCACTAATAAGGGCAATGCTAACTGCAAATAAATGCAATGAAAATAGTAAAATGTCCTATGTGCAGAGATCTCTAGAAACCAATGGAACTTTGCAAAGAAAATATTGAGATGCGATAACGTCAAACTTGTCAGTGCGCTACTGAGTTTTGCTGCAAAGCCAATGAAACAAAATTACTCAAGTTCTTACACCAGCCTCTCAACCTTCAACCTTTTCAAATTGGAGGAACCCTTGAAATATGAAAAATGTCAGGCTCTTGAAACCCCTCCTAATAAGTACAATATTTGCATGGTTCTTAAATCTGGTCATACACTGATCGAAATTCATCCCTATCTCAGCTGGACCAGCCAAATCAGTGTAGGGCTTGCTGCTTAATGGTCACTGAGCATAATGCGCCTTTCAATTGTGTTTGTTGCAAAGAATTTCCCTTCCAAAATCTTGTTGTCAGTGGCTACTCATGTGAGAGGCAGACATTGCTCATTGCTCAAGGAACCCCTAGTAAGTTCTGGAGGAAACCTAACTGAGAAAGCCTGTCTTAAGCTGGCTATACGCTGACTGAAATTCAGTTGGTTAAGCAGGGACTAGCTAAATTTCGATCAGTGTGCGGCTGTTCCCACTCGACAGAAGTCAATCGCTTGTATTGCCAACTTAACACAGTAGGAGACAATTCCATCTCTTTCAGACAACCATTTGTATATACTTGTGCAAAGACAAGATCATTTATAACATAACATTTGTTAATTACTTTTCAGACTAGGACTCACAGGGTTAGAGATACTAAAATTGGAACATGGAGAATATGGTGCAGCTGTGCATGGTAGCCAATCATCTTTTACGTTGGCTTGTTAATAAGCTTTGACAAAAGTAAAACCTGGAAGCCAATTGGTTTCTATGCAGAGCTGCACTAGACTTTAATGGTTTGTTGAAATACACATGCACAGGCCAGTGTAGAACAGAGCAGTTGACTGTCACTCCCTTTTATGTGATGCATCAGTCAGCAGAAAAGTCACACAACAAACCGATGGGCCCCAATGCATGATTGCCTTCAGACATGAGTAAAGGATTAGCTATAGGCAAAACACTCAATTGACAGAGAAATATGCCAAAACCAACAAAAATTCTGTGCAGGGTAAAAAAAGAATAATTTATGAAAGAGTTCCTACCTGTGCTGTGTGGGCTTGGAAGCTCTCCGTGTTAAAACTCAGACCCTGTTTTCCTTAGAACAGGTGTGTCCGTATTACCTGCCTCCAGAGCTGTCAGCAAAATGTGACTCAGTGCTACCTGTGCAAGTACTGACTGAAATTGTTGCTGAAAAAAAGCCAAGCCCAGGTTTGAAGACTAGGCGGAGCAGAGCATGCTGTGCCCTTTAGGGCACTAAACAGGTTTGTCCTCCAAATTCCTCTGTCCTCGTCTTTCTCTTCTGTTTCTAAGTGGGCATTATTGCTACATTCCTCAAATTCTCACTAAAGGCGTCATCGCAAGACTGGTATCCTGGAAACAAACACCCATCACTTTTTTTTGTCAATATGCTTCCATGGTTAGGTTGAATTGATTTATCACTTGAATTGTTCATTTATCACCACCTATTGGTTTTTCCATTAACCTGTTCTACCGCTTTTAAGAGAAAAACAGGACTAAGTTTTTTTCAGACTTGACATTATGATCATCCACTATTGAAGTGTTTTGACAAATCTTGCAATGGTTCTAAGAAGGTGTCATAACTGATGCTATTTAAACTAAGTGCGCGTTCACTGGGATTTAATTGCTTGCTGCATCAAGCTTCATAAAACGAGCTAGAAACTATTTTTAGAAAGTACAGAAATATTAATTTAGCCAAACCTTTTTTTAAAGTTTTAGCTATAGGAGTCAAGGGCTAGAACCCTGTAAGTTTTTTTTATAGCTGTCTGTGTTCCTGGCTGGGGGGATTCATACCATTGTCACCAAACAAGAACATGTTGGGTAAAGCAAAATATTTCAGTTGTCACCAGAACAAAAGGTGAACGGAAATCTTTCAATGGCAAACAGACAGCAAAAAATAAACTGACAAGGGTTTTAACCTTTTCCCTTCCCTATCTAAATCATGAAAAAATGTTGGCTGTACATACACTTTTAACACATACCCAATTCGCAAAGCATCCATGAAATAATTGGGGTTAATTACGACCAATACAGTCACTAGGTGGCTGGCCTTCCTGCTTTATAGCACTTTCTTTTTTTTTTCCTCTCCACCCTTGTGTGGCTGTTTCTTGGCTTCTCCCTTTATCCAAAAAAAAATGTGTGATTTATCTGGCATCTGACCAAAATACCATAGAATTGCGTGTGCTAGGAAAATGTGATTAACTAGTCTAGGTTAAGGATAATGCTGGATGTATACACTTACCTGGTTTTAGATATATAGTAAATGATGGGCATAGGCCTATGAGGACAGTAAGATGTCCAGTCATGAACAGACAACTCTTATGGTGCCCATACACTAGACAACAAAATCATTTGAAAATCTGTCATTTGGACAGTTTGTTTTTTGTCCAGTTAATGGGCACAAAAAATCGAAGGAAAAGTTTGGAAAACTTCTTCTGAACATACGATAAATTAAAAGGTTAACGTGTTTCTGTTAAAAATATAACTGTTTGTACTGCGCATATGTGGCAAAACATACAAAAAACTGATTCATTTATGTCCATTGACCGAATTATCATTCAAATTTGTTCATTACATGATGGCAATATTGTTTGTTCTGACGGCCTAGTGTTCATTATTTGAAAATTAATTCAAGTGATTTTTCAATTAATGTAGGCCAGCATAAGGCCGGCCATACATGGGCGATTTTCGAACGATTTTTCTTTAAAAAATCGGACCTAAGAATAATCGGTCCATTTTTGCTCTGTTAGTGGGGCAATGGCATCTGCCGATTTTCGAGGTTTCTCCCCATTTCGTTTATCGGGCATGCTGGAAAATTCTACCAATTTTCAAGATCATTGGTGGCACCATCGAATTACAGAACAAACAATGTTATTGATAGAAAAATCGTTTGGAATTCCACCCATGTATGGCCTGCTTTAGCGTCCCTGTCCCATAATCATTTACATATGGGGAGTGGAGAGGAGTGGCCAGACACTTCATATGTCTTATCAATCTTTCTACTCTGAGATTGGTCAGCTAAATAGGACCAACATTACTATAAGAAGACATTTTTTACTAAAAGAGACAGTGCTTTGGCTAAAAGCTACTGGACACACTTCTATAGAGAACAATGGATCCAATTGTGATTTTACAACACATTTGGTTTACTATTTTAAAAAGCATGTAAGCTTATTAATGATGAAAGTAAAACAAACATTTAGCCCCTGAAGACTGTTTTGCAACTTTGGCATGTATTAGATAAATTGTATATATCTTTGCAACCTCTTAGTGTATTCAGGTAAATGATACCTTCATTTGGTGGTTAAAGTGTTACTAAAACCAGGACCCTGCATTCACTATATCTTCCCTCCCACAGTACAGAATATGGAAATGAAATAATCTTTGTAAATATAAACGGCTAAATACCTTTTCTCATCAGCTGTATATAGCAATCTTTTGACTTCTATCAGTGTCCAGTGATTCATGCTCCTGTGGTTTTCACGCCCCTCCCAGATAGCATCAGATTGCCCAGTAATCACATTTGACCCTGTTTCGGTATATAAACAGCGGTTGCGCCATGCATGTGAGGTATCTCCGTGAATGTCAGATCAAGGGCAGTAATTCTAGCAATAGACCTCCTCTGTAAATCTAAAATGGTAGCTTGTAAAGGCTTTTAAAGCGTTGCCTATGGATATTAAAAATGTATGCAGTTTGTCGCCATTGCACGAGGCATGCACAGTTTTAAAGCACATCATGTTTGGTATCTATTTGCTCGGCATACCATCCTCTTTTATAGTTTACCAAATAATTGGCCAATATATTGTGTTTTTGTGCATTAAAACTAAAAAAAGTGTATTTTTTAAAAAAAATTTGAGTTTTAAAAATTGCTGCACGAGTACTATGTAACATAAAAAATTGCAGCACCCACCATTTTATTCACTAGGGTGTCTGCTTTAAAAAAAATATAATGTTTGGGGGTTCAAAGTAATTTCCTAGCAAAAAATACTGATTTTTTTTCATGTGAACAAAAAAAGTGTCAGAAAAGGCTTGGTCTTCAGGTGGTTAAAAGAGTGAATGATGTGTGGCATAAATTTCTTATGCTGGGCATAGAATGCCTCCACCCCCCAAAAACTATCCCTTTTTGGAAAGTAGACACCCCAATCTATTTGCTGAGAGGCATGTTGAGTCAATAGAAGAATTAATTTTTTTACCACAAGTTTTTGGAAAATGACTAAATACAATTTTTTTTTACATAAAATTGTCAATTAAATGATTTATTGCTCACACATGCCATGGGTATATGTGGAATTACTCCCCAAAATACATTCTGCTACTTCTCCCGAGTATGGGGGTACATGTGAGAGACTTTTTGGCAGTCTAGCTAAGCACAGGACCCCAAAATCCAATAAGCACCTTCAGGCTTTTAAAGGGCTTTATTTCCTCATTACACTCCTGACTACCTATCACAGTTTCAGAGGCCCTGAAATGACAGGATAGCACCAAACCCCCAAAATTACCCCTTTTTGGAAAGTAGACACTCCAAGGAATTTGATAAGAAGCATAGTGAGTGTTTTGCAGATCTTGTTTCTTGCCACAAGGTTTTGGAAAATGAGGAAAGAAAACAAAAACATATTTTTTCTTATCTTTTTTTATATTTCAAAACCTTGTGAGAAAAAATTAGATCTACGAAATACTCACCATGCCTCTTTTTAAATTCCTTGAGGTGTCTACTTTCCAAAAAGGGGTCATTTGGGGGGGGGGGGTTGATGCTATCCAGGCATTTCAGTGCCTCCGAAACTGTGATAGGTAGTCAGGAAGTGTAATGAGAAATGTATTTTAGGGTGTAATTACACATACTGTATACCCATGCCTTGTGTGAGAAATATATAATTTAATTGACAACATTGTGTAAAAATAAAAAAATGTTTTTGTTATTTTCCAAAAACTTGTGGGAAAAAAATAAATCTTCCATGGACTCAATGGGGTTTATTTACTAAAGCTGGAAAGTCCAAAATCAGACTCCCTTCTGCATAGAAACCAATCAGCTTCCAGGTTTCATTGCCAAAGCTTCATTGAACAAGCTGAGGTTAGAAGCTGATTGGTTTCTATGCAGAAGGGAGTCTGATTTTGGACTCTCTAGCTTTAGTAAATAAACCCCAATATGCCTCTCAGCAGATATCTTAGGGTGTCTACCTTCCAAAAAGGGGTCATTTGGGGGTATTTGTACTGTCCTGGTATTTTAGCACCTCAAGAAATGTGATGGGTAGTCAGAAAGTAAAAGCTGTGTAAATTCCATTATCTATATCATAGTTTGTAGATGATATAACTTTCACATGTAGCAGAATACATTTTGGCCTAAATTTATGACTAACTTTGAGTTTACTATATATTTTTTATAGCCGGCAGTAACAAAATATTGTTTCTTCAAAATTTTCTGTCTTTTTTTTGTTTATAGCGCGAAAAATAAAAAGCGCACAGGTGATCAAATACCACAGAAAGAAAGCTCTATTTGTGTGAAAAAAGCACATACTGTAAATTTTGTTTGGGTACAGCATTGCATGACCGCACAATTATCAGTAGAAATAGTGCAGCGTCGAATAGCAAAAAGAGGCCTGGTCATAAGGGGGGTAAATCATCAGGATGGCAAGTGGATAACTCACCACTGCACTTCCCCTGTCCACAATTCAAAATTTCTGCCTCCCTTCACCTAGATCAATGACTCTACCCTCTTTCACAGTCCTTCTCTGCACTCCCAGTCCAAACTCACCATTTTTTCATAACTTTGCAGTCCCGTTCACTCTCCTCAGCTGTCTCCCTCCTTCCAACAGCTTGCATAGGCTTCTTTACCAACCGTAGTTTACAGCCACAGGCTTTTCCACATTTGCATATGCCCCTGCCCTATATAGCACAGCAAGAGCTGCTCGGCAGATCCTCCACACTTTCCCAGCTGCAGCAAAGTATTAATGTTGGGCATCAGTGCCCCAGGTGCCTGATGCAGATCCTCGGGGGCGGGGTGGGTGGAATGTTTGTACCCTTTTTATACTCCTCCAACCCCTCTCCCATATATTGAGCTCAGGACAAGAAGGAAAATAGTAACAAGTGAGGTAAGGAGGAGGTAACCTCTTTCTTGGGTTTCTATGGGTTACATGGGGGGATCTAGCACCAAGAATTCTTTCTTCTGAGTCTCTTAACATCCTCTGACCTCGTGAGATGTCTGGGATTTTGCTGAAACATAACATGCTCTACTGTTTTCCTGGCACTGCAGATAATAGTCAGTACCAACAGATTTTTTTTATACAGCCCGTGAATTGTGGGGGGACACCCAAATCAGGTATACCGTAACCTTTTTATACCAGGTTCTCGATTTACTCTTATCATCTATTTATAGAAAGGAGAGCCAGATGGATGAAAGAGTCCAAGATAATTCTAATTGTTGGTAAATAAGTCATATAAAAAAGTGAATGCATTGCCTTGTATTCCTTTTTGCTAGATGGGGCTGTGAGACCTGGTCAGATAATCATTCCCCACCCATGTAATTGTTGTATTCAGCGACGCAGAGTGGCTTTTGCTTTGCTGTAGCTGACCCATGTCCCATTACAGCCACTTTGTCCTCTGGGTGGCTCGTCACCCACTTCTGGTTAGTAAACATGACCTCTAGAAGTTCCTCTTCATGACAACTTATTGATGTCCTTCGCTGTAGATGCTATCTCACCAACTGTGGAGCAGAGGGTGCATCAGTTGCCAGACAAGTTTACTGTTTATTGCTATATCTTCTTGGCAGGTCCTGGGAATAACTTGACAGTTTCTTCCCTTATATTTTCAAGGTAAATGTGAACCCTGTTGTGCATTCACACAAAATGTAAATTATAACCCCAGGCACACTTGAAGGGTATGAATTGAGTAAAATGGTGTGGGCCCTTAAAATGTATTAGTGACTCAATCTAGAGATATTTTTGTCTGGGGTATATACAGTACTTTGGAAATCAATCATGCCTGGGGTTGCTACACACTGTGAATTGTTACTGAAATGTAAGAAGCAGTGCCTTAAAGGAATAATAAACATTTCCATCTGTACCTTGTGTCTTCCATCTGCATAAGATGTGGATTGATCATGCAGTTTAATGTTTTCATTTATTGCCCTGTACACACAGCCTATAGTAGAGTGAATCTTCACATTCCTGTGTCACGGTATGGCATGGTACAGGTTAATGCATGACCTGTCTGTAGTTTGAGAGCTGACACTTTGTTCTGAAATTACATATCCCACAATCCCTGGGTCTCTTAGTCTAATGCTCTTCAGGTGAAAACTAGTAATTATTTCTGAAACAGGCCACAGCAGTCAGAGCAATGGAAGGAAGAAGAGGTATCTTCATAGCATTTTTAAGTGTACAGCACCTTTAAACTGGTCTCTGGGTATCACTGCTGAGAAACCAGGACTGGCATGTATGGGGCTAGGGACCCAGTAGTGGTAAACTGTGGGCTTGTAGGCCCATTTTCAATATGAGACCCAGAACCCTAAAATCAGCCAAAAACATTTCCTGTTGTAGAAATTCAAGCTGTGAGTGGCCCAGTCAATCAACTTTTCTTAAAGGAGCTGGTCTGGAAATTCCTGTGTGAACAGCACTTGAATCCAAGTATTGTTCAGGTACTCAGAAGCTGCTGAATACAATAGCCAGCAGTTGACAATCATCTATCCACTTAAAAATCTGTTAATGCCAATTGTTAGACTGTCCTTAGACTGTCTTTTTTTTTTTTTTGTAGGATAGCTGGTAGTGTGCTGTGAATTTTTTTTGTTCGTTTGTGCTATGCAAACCCTTCCATATGCAGCTTACTATAAAGGCTAGTTATAAATTGCCATTTTTGTATAGTTTGCTTGCTGGAATTGGCATGGTAACACATTGGACGTGTTCAGCTTAAATTGCTGGGTTTTTCGCATGTTCATTCACTTTAAAGGAATAATGGGATCCCCCAGGCATACCTGTCCCTAATTTCTCCACTGATATATTGTATATGCTCCAATATGAAGACTCTAAGCCTAGTACACATGTGCCAAATGTTGGTTGGCATCGAGCGGTTCAATAAAAAAACGACCGACATTTGAGCCATGCATACGGAGGCTGGTCCGACAGAAGCCGGCTGTTCGGCTGGCTTCTGTCAAGTTGGCATGACCAAAAAAGGTCTGCCAATTGGCATCCACTTACCGAAGTGCTCTGACAGGGAAGGGGGGGTTCGTGGGTCCCCCCATCAGAACACAATAGCACAGTAGGGGAGATTGCTGTAGTAACATCAGATTGTTAGTACAGTGGCTCCTCCTGAGCTCAGCCTTTTTTTTTGTCATTCAGCCTGCTGAGTTGAACAGAAAAAAAAAAACTACTAGTGTGTACCAGGCTTTTTAGACTGGAGATAGGACCACACTTAATAAGGGAGTGCAGTTTACACCTATATTTGCAAATGGTGTGCAACTAAAACCTCTGTTTTTAATGCATAATGTTAGACATGACATTTTTTTGGCAGGCGTGTTGGTAAGTGTGCTGAAAATAAAAATTGCTCAATATACATCATTATGCCATATAGCCTGTCCAGACAATGACATTCAAGTACCTGCATATCCTAATACAGTGAGCTGTGTGTAAACCAGAAGGAAAAATAAACATGCTGGAAATCCACTGTTTCATATACAGTAAGAATGCACTGATCACATGAACCACAACAAAATACAATAATACAAAACAACAAAATGGGGTTGATTTACTATAACTGGAGAGTGCAAAATATGTGAGTGCAGCAGCTGAACCCAGTCTGCTTCCAGGCTGTTTTTTTTTTTTTTGTACAAGCTGAAGTTAGAAGCTGATTGGCTACCATGCACAGCTGCACCCGATTTATTACTCTCTAGTTTTAGTAACTCAACTGCTCTGAGCGGACTAAAGAGATAGTACAGCAGTGGCTGTCTACTTTGAGGCTCATGTTCTGTGAGGAGTCACTGCTGAGTCATCCACGTCTGTGTGAATTGCAGCTTGAGCTACTGAACCTGTAAATTCCCAAAAGGCTGTAAACAGGAAGGAATACAAATGTGAAAAGCAGTCTGAAGCTCCACCTGCTGTCTAAATAAGAGAACGCTAAATATTTATATGCAATCTTTTAGGCTCCTTTTACATGGGACAGACTGTTGAGATCAGCAGGGAATCGGTGCTCTGATTCCTCTGCAGATCAAAGAAGAGAGGGTGGATAGGCAGTTTCTGCACAGCGGACATGGACAGAACCTGCTCTGCTCTATGGGTGGCCTGGTGCAAACAGACTCCGCTGTCTATTTACAGCTGACTTCCCTCCAATCCAATCTGCCTAATCAGAAGGGGACATATCTCCTGTTTCTTTTTTAGCGGACCACATCGGACCCAAGTCCGTTACACCCGCCCGTGTGAATGGTCCATTCGATCAAATCCACATGAAAAACTGACAAGCAGACCTGTTTAGACCCTTTCGTGTGAAAGGGGCCATAGATTTATCCTACTAAGAAAGTTTTATACTTGACTGTAAAAAATAAAATACAAGACAAATTCTGTTTTATATAATGAAGCCCAGTGGAAAATTCTAAATTTTTTAGATGCTAAAAATACTTAACCTACTGTAAACAGGAGTCTGATGAGGGAGCAGGTAAATGCATTTCAGGAAACAGACTGTCTGAGAGATGAAGGGGACAGTCCGTTTCCCATCACACATACAGGACACAAGCAGCGGGGATCCTGTGTGGAGACAGGCAGCACAGCTGATGGCATCAGTGTTTCATCTTCTACATGTCTAACAGTGGTGCCTTCCACTCCACAGCAGCTGAGCCAGTCCTGCACATCCATCCGCGGCATGGACTCTCTCCGCCACACTGATGAGTACATTCTGCTCCTAGACATGTCAGTGCATTTACAACTGTTTTTATCACTTCCGTTGAATAAATATACACTGCACTATAAGGCTGCCTGGCTCCTCTCTTTTTCTGTTTTCCCGTGTTATGGAGAAGAGGGAGAGGTGTGCTGTATGCCTGTCCTAGGGTGACAACGCTGCTTCTCCACATATACAGTTCAGTTATTGAACAGGAAGTGAACAAATGGCAGGGCCAGGTGATAAAAAAAAAATGGAAAGAAAAGAAGCCTATAAGAAATGCAACCACCACAAATTAAGATTGGTAAACTGCAATGTTACATTTTTGTTCTTAGTTTTAGATACACATTAGGGCTCATGCACGTTGGGTTAAAAAAAACAAAACACTGCTTTAATAGACATTTGACATTTTTTCCTTCTGCCTGTAAACACACCTCCACAATAGCCTATGTGTCCATGTGTAGACAGGTGTTTACAGACATAGAAGAGGAGCATTTACAGGCAGTAAAAAAAAAAATTAATCACCAGCACATTCAGGAGAGGAGTCTTTGGCCAGGAAAAGCAGTGCATTCGTAAACGCATTTAAACGCTGGGTGCATTTAGCGCTTGAGCATACATTCCAAAGGCCAGAATAAATTAATATTCTGACCAGTGCAATCCATAAATGCTCAAACACCTGATGCACCTAAACGTGTGCAATATGTGGTTTTAGGCCTATTTTTTAAGCAGCTTTTTCCTGGAAGGAATAAAAAGCATTCAGAGGACAAAGTCAAACACCTGCATGCATGAGGCCTTATTTTCTACAAAGGCAAGTACTCATGCAACGCTTACGAGTAGTCAACGCATGTATCAGCTTCTGAAAAGGCACTTTAGTCAGGTTCAGAAGATACAATTTCCCTGTATATCAGCATAGAAAGAAGTGTTTTCTTAGAATGACTTGTGCAAATACACTATATTGCCAAAAGTATTGGGACACCTGCCTTTACACACACATGAACTTTAATGGCATCCCAGTCTTAGTCCATAGGGTTCAATATGGAGTTGGCCCACCCTTTGCAGCTATAACAGCTTCAACTCTTCTGGGAAGGCTGTCCACAAGGTTTAGTAGCGTGTCTGTGGGAATGTTTAACCATTCTTCCAGAAGCGCATTTGTTAGGCCAGGCACTAATTTTGGGCGAGAAGGCCTGGCTCGCAGTCTCCACTCTAATTCATCCCAAATGTGATCTGTCGGGGTTGAGGTTAGGACTCTGTGCAGGCCCAGTCAAGTTCCTCTACCCCAAACTCACTCATCCATGTCTTTATGGACCTTGCTTTGTGCACTGGTGCGCAGTCACGTTGGAACAGGAAGGGGCAATCCCCAAACTGTTCCCACAAAGTTGGGAGCATGAAATTGTCCAAAATATCCTGGTATGCTGACTCCTTAAGAGATCCCTTCACTGGAACTGAGGGACCAAGCCCAGCCCCTGAAAAACAACCCCACACCATATTCCCCCCTCCACCAAACTTTACACTTGGCACAATGCAGTCAGTAAAGTAGTGTACTCCTGGCAGTCGCCAAACCCAGACACATCCATTGGATTGCCAGACAGAGAAGCGTGATTCATCACTCCAGAGAACATGTCTCTAGTGCTCTAGAGTCCAGTGGCAGCATGCTTTACACCACTGCAACTGATGCTTTGCATTAAACTTGGTGATGTAAGGCTTGGATGCAGCTGCTCAACCATGGAAACCCATTCCATGAAGCTCTCTATGCACTGTTGTTGTGCTAATCTGAAGGACACACGAAGTTTGGAGGTCTTTAGCTATTGACTCTGCAGATAGCTGTCAACGTCTGCTTCAGCATGCACTGCCCCCCGCTCTGTCATCTTAAATGGCCTGAGTTGCTGTTGTTCCCAGTTGCTTCCACTTTGTTATAATACCACAAACAGTTGACCATGGAATATTTAGTATCAAGGAAATATCATGGATGGACATATTTGCACAGACAGCAACCTATCACGGTACCACACTTTAATTCACTGAGCTCCTGACAGCAACCCTTTGTAAGCAGTCTGCATGCCTAGATGCTTGATTTTATACACCTGTGGCCATGGAGGAGATTAGAACACCTGAATCCAATAATTTGGAGGGGTGTCCTAATACTTTTGGCAATATAGTGTATGTCCAAATGTTCTCATAAAACTTGCCACCCTTGGTGGCACCAAAACTGAGCGTTAACACTGGGAAGTGGAAGCTGATTGACAATCACAACGTTCCCAAGAGCAGCTGCTTGTCAAGCTGGCTCCTGATCAAAAACAGCGACCTAAGCCTGGTGGATCCATTTATGTGGCTACTGAGCATTAAAGCCCACCTATCCTGTTGCCACAGATTTACGATATGTTGGCAGGAAGAGGTTAAATAATACTTCAGTGGCATTTTTTATTCAAGAAACTGTTTAATAGCAATTGTTTCCTTTACAATAATTAAGAACATTAATCAGTATGAACATATACAGCTGAGGGATGGTGAAGAAACAACAGTAGTCACGTTCTGTATAATAGGAAATCTAATACTGAATATGAACAGTCAAGGGATGGTGCAGCAACATTGATATGAAGAATTATTTACACATATTGTGAACTTTTCCCATACTAGGCAAAGTAACAAGTTAAGGTTTGCCATACAAAACTTGGGTGAAACATTGTAGGTGCCCTATTGAAAATTATAGTCTGACCAGTGACTGCATGCTATCAGATACAGCCACTGTCCAGGTATTCACACAGTCGTGGGTGTTGTTTGCATACAATAGCTAACAGTTGAGATTCACCACCCACGCTGTTTAGCATGGATAGAGGTACAGTTTGAAGTTTTTCGGGTTCAGTCTGCCCAGTTTTGCCTTGATAATGCTTTATTTTTACACAGATGACAAACAAGGATCTATAGATGGACATTAAATGCTTTCTGAGTAACAAGCACAGACCTTGAACAAGCATGCTGCCAGTGAAGGCAGATCACATTTGCATTGTTTCACATTGACTGAAAAAATAAAGACATTAGACCAAATGAGAGCCAGGCAATTGGAATTTTCAGAAGTCAGCAATGGCTCTCTCATTGCAGGTTTCTATTAAGCAAACCTGGTACTGTGCTCAGTATGGGATCACTTCTCCCTTTTGAAACTTCATATCAGTTTGATATAAGTAATTGAACATTTTTATAGACTGACACCTTCAAATGGCTTTTCTGACAAGTTAACTGTATTAGGCAAGTCTATATATGTACTGTGGAATGCTCATGTGGTGAAAGGAATGTTTCATGACTCAGCCCCACTGTTCAACCTCTTTTTATTAAAGAGGTAATAATTTCCAGATCAATAGAAGAATTCCACAAGGGGTGCCATCGATTTTATTTATCCTAGCACTTTGGTTTTTTTTAATTGTTTTTATCCTAATTTATGAAGGTGTGCAAAATACAAGTTAATTTTATGCTTGATAAAGCAGTAGGGGCTTTTAAGCCCTTCATGCCCCAATCCAAATTAAGCAGTGTTAGTATGCAGTGGTTAATTCTAACCAGAGATCTGTAGTTTTCAGCCACAGTATTGTGACTACATTGTTACTTACAGCTCTAGTTGGAAGTGTGTTCATAAACAAACCACTGTGATGATCATGTGATAATGAAGCATGAGGATTGGATCCCCATCGGTAATTGGGTCACCTGGAACCATCAGAGAAGGCATTCCTAGTTTTCAGAGGGATGGTAATTCAGGTTCTCACGGCTTGTGGAACTGTGTCTGAGAACGTTAATATATAGATTGTGGACATATGCGGATTAAATAGCCTGCTGTGACTCTGTCACAGCAAGCATGTGTGGTTTTGATTGGGGGGAAAAAAAAAAAAAAGACCCAATTAAAGCGGAACTAAACCTAGCTTTTAGAAAACTGAGAGCAGGCAGTTCCCCATTGCAGAAGAGATATGCTATGTATTCTTCTGCAGTATTATATACTTACCTGCCTGCTTGCAGTTTTTTATTGAATGTACACTAAACTGCACATGCCCAACATAATCTGGCTGTGCCAGAATGACAGACTCCCATATATGCATGTGTAGGATGACGTCAGCCCTGTCAGCCAGTCAAGAAGCTGAAAACCCAGCACCTGGGGAGAAGATGACAACGGCCAGCAAGGGATATGACCACAGTATTGAGGGAAGGTGGAGGTGAGTTTATTCCCACTTTAATATTGTGACCATATATCATGTCCATCACTGTACTGGAAATAAAGTGCAATCTTGTAGTTAGTACGATATTTGACTGTAGCCAAAAATATATTTTGATGCTAGATTAGGGTTACATTCACAACAGGAGGTGGTGGGACTCTGCGGTGAGGTGCAAAGCAATGATTTCCACTGGACCCTAAAATGTATCTGAATTTTTACAGCCGAGCAAAATCTGGGCTATATGGGGTAAAACTATTTTTTTATTTCTGATTTATCAACTATATTGAACGAGTCTTTTTGGTTTTGTATCTTATGGCAGGCCGCAGTGCACTGTTTATATATAATGCAACTGAAACTGATGGAACTTTCATTCAGGATGACTTATGGTGAGGGAAACGTGCTGATTCTTGGACTTCAGTACTTGCTGAATCACTGATCTGAACATAAATGAAGCCACTGAAGTCAGAGCTCTTGCACATTTGTTTTAGGTTAGTGACTCAGGAAGTATGGAAGATGATAGATGAGTGTAACAGCCAGGCAGCTAGCATTCTCTATTTTGTCATCCTTTAAAGAGGTACTGTCACCTTGCCAATTCAGGGCAAAGTAACAGCGTCTGTGTAAACCCCCTGGACCATTTAACACACTCTCCAGTGCACCTTCTATGGTTGGCATTGCAAGGTATCCGGTGCTTCTGGTTATGAGGGATCATGTGACCTCTTCCTATGATGCAGTGCCAGGGCCCAGATGCCAAGTACTAGACCCAACTACAGTCACATAAATGAGGGGGTGACATCATCACTGCTTCAGAATGCCGATACTCTTGGGTGCATTGGGTATTTTGGTTGTGGCTGTAAAAGAGGAAGTGGTGGATCATTTGAAAGGTAAGTATAAGTGGGTGGTTGGGGGGACAATTTTCACAAACACTGACACTATTCTGCCTGGGCAAGCTTACAGTGTCTGTTTAAGCTCTAATATCTGTGATATACCAAATACCCTGGTTTCTGTCTCTTAGATTTAACCCTACACCAAATTGTGCAGATTATGCTTACCTAGCACTTGATCACCGATAGCCTCATTTCGGTGACTGGCTGAATATTTGATACAAAAAAGATTCCATATGCTGCTCACAGTGTGTGACTAAATGTATTTTGAGACCATTAAAAAAAAAAAAAGATAGGCAGAACTAAATGCTGTTGACTTAAATTACAAAATGTCAAAGGCAGAGGGTAACCGAAGCCTAACTTGCTCTTCTCAGATGTGGATAACTCTGAACGGTTCTCTCAATGGCTTGGTCCAGACTGACAACCGGTTTGTATGCCATGTCTTTCTTGGCCCGCTCACAGCTGTAATAGTGGTAGGTCCCAGCCAGCGCCACCCTCATTGGTGTAAACGTTGGTTTAATTTTGATGATTGGACTAAGCATTAACACCAAAAAGGACAAAAACAAGGCAAGGTAGTAAGCTAGCCAATAAGGAATCTTGTATTTGGGGGCGTCGTAATTCAGACCAGTCAGCACGCGGGAAATGAATGTCCAAAATGGGAGGGGCTCATCATTTGTGATATGGTAGGCCTAAAAAAAAAGAAAAAAAAAAAAAAAGTTTAAAAAAAAGGAAAGAACAAAAAAACAAAACAAAAAACCATATAGGGGGGAATTTACTAAAAACCAGAGCTAACATAATCTGGAACAGCAGTGCTTAGTAGCCAATCAGCTTCTAGCTTCAGCTTGTTCAGTTAAGATTTCATAATGAAGGCTAAAAAGCTGATTGGTTGCCATTCACAGCTGCTCCAGTAAAATTCCCCTCACAGTTTACATCAAATAGTACTATATCTGATGGCGAATGCAATTTCTGTTTTCCTAGGCGTATGTTAAATCTAAACATCTTGTTCAAACAATTTTATTAACAATAAAGCAGAATGGAACAAACAAGGAGACATTGCTAATGTACAATGGACATGGAAGTGGCAATAGGACATAAAAAATGCACAGTACATATGTCTATATACTACTAGCATAAACAGGTAGAAGAAAGTTGACAATAAAGGACATTATTGTTCCAGCCAATCAAAGTAATGTCTCCCGAGTGCAATAAAGAAATAGGGGGAAATTTGAAGGGGGGGGTCAAACCGGGGTGAAAGGGGGGAGAGGGAAAGTGGAACAACCACCATGACTCCATGAGCGTTCAACAGGTTTACATCAGCCCCTGCGTGCTACGTACAAAGGGCTATTGATTGTATCCAAAGCGCACAGTATACAAATCAGGGGAGAAGGAGTGATTCGTCAAAGTTAGGGGGGAGGAAGCGCTCTACCCAGGGGCTCCATATGCGCAAGAATTTAGGAATCATGTCAAGAATTGTGGCTTCCACCTTTGCATGTATCATGGCTTGTGTTATTCTGCTTTTGACGGCCGCGATACTCAAGGTGGGGGATTTCCAAGATTTTGCTATAACCTGCTTAGCCGCCATCGTAACTTGCATAATGAGCTTAAATTGCGAATTAGAGATGCCAGGGGGGCATTGATTGAGTAGGGCTATTGTTGGGTCGGGTTGCAGGGTGATAGTGCTAAGTGTAGATATCATGGTGAAGATTTCACCCCAAAAGGTTCGGGCTATTGGACAGTCCCACCACATATGGCAATGCGTTCCTGGGTCCGTACAGCCTCTAAAACAGTTGGGTGAGTAATTAGGGGTAAATTTTGCGATTCTCGCCGGGACTAAGTACCATCGGGTTAAGACTTTATAATTTGTTTCCAATGCTACAATGTTCTGTGAGGATGATTTGGTGTTGGCCCAAATGCGGTCCCATTCAGACGGGTCAAATTTCTTTCCCATATCCGCTTCCCACTTATGGGTATACAGAGGGGGGGACGTGGTAATCGAAGTGGTGAGGAGTGAATATAAGCAGGAAATAAGCAAACGTCTATGAGGGTCTTTGTAGCATGCTCGTTCAAAGAAAGACATGGTGTCTGGCCGATTGGTTATTGTGGTATAGGGAGCGTAAAAGTGTTGTAGCTGCAAGTATCGGAATATCTCGGAGGCTGGGAGGCTGAATCTAAACATCTTCATTATCATGCTGTAGATTTTAATTTTCTTTTTTACAGTTGCATTTGGGGAACATTATTTGATCCCCTGCAGATTTTGTAAGTTTGCACAGTTACAAAGAAATGAAGGGTCTAGAATACTTATCACAGGTGTATTTTAACTGATAGCGACAGGATATCAACCAAAAGTCCAGATAAAACTCATGATATAAATGTTATAAATGGAGTTGCAGTTCAGTGAGTAAAATAATTATTTGATCCCCAAACAAAACATCACTTAGAACTTGGTGGAGAAACCCTTGTGGCAATCACAGAGGTAAGATGTCTCTTGTAGTTACCAAGTTTGCACACCTCAAGGGATTTTGGTCCACTCCTTTACAGATCTTCTCTAAATCCTTAAAGGTTTCTTGGCTGTCACTTGGCAAATCAAAGTTTCAGCTCCCTCCATAAATTTTCTATAGAATTAATGTCTGGAGACTGGCTAGGTCACTCCATGACCTTAATGTGCTTCTTCTTCAGCCACTCCTTTGTTGCCTTGGTGGTATGTTTTAGGTCATTGTCATGCTAGAAGACCCATCTTCAGTGTTCTGGCTGAGGGAAGAAGGTTCTCATCCACAATTTTACAATACATGGCCCCATCCATTGGCCCATCAATGCGGCAAAGTCGGCCTGTACTTTTAGCAGAGAAAAACAGCTCCAAAGCATAAGGTTTCCACCTTCACCTGTAGGAATGGTGTTATGAGGGTCATAGTCAGCATTTTTCTTCTTCCAAATACGGTGAGTCGCGTTAATGGCAAAGAGCTCAATTTTGGTCTCATCTGACCACAGCACTTTCTCCCAAACCTTCTCTGAATCATTTAGATATTCATTGGCAAACTTCAGACAGGCCTGTACATGTGCCTTCTTCAGGAGGGGGACCTTGCGGGTGCTGAAGAATTTCAATCCATGGTGGCGTATTGTGTTACCAATGGTTTGTTTGGTGACTGTGGTCCCAACTGCCTTGAGATCATTGACAAGCTCCTCCTTTGTAGTTTTGGGCTGATCCCACACTCTTCTCATGATCATCGTCACCAAGCTTCTTGCTGATGGTCTTGTAGCCCATTCCAGCCTTGTGCAGGTCTACAAATCTTGTTCCTGACATCCTTTGACAGCTCTTTGGTCTTGCCCATGATAGTGAGGTTTGAATGGAAGAAAGATTCTGTGGACAGATGTCTTTTATACACATAACGAGTTGTCATTAGGAGCACCTTCTTAAATTGACAGGATTAATCTGTGTAACACATGAGCACATAGACAGTCTGTGGGAGCCAGAATTATTGTTGCTTGGTAGGGGATCAAAAACTTCTTTTACTCACTAAACTGCAAGTCAATTTACAACATTTGTATAGTTTTTTTTTTCTGGATTGTTGGTTGATATTCTGTCTCTAGCATTTAAAATACACCAATGATAAACATTATAGACCCTTAGTGGGCAAACTTATAAAATATGCAGGGATCAAATAATTATTTTTCGCCACTGTATATGAAGAGTGGAGACAAAGCTAGTCAAAAAAAAAGGGAAAAAAAAAAAAAAAAAAAACTATACCAAGATTAACAGTGGTACATCAGTCACAACTCTTTTGGATAAAATTGAGCCTGTGCTCAGACAATGCACACAAATTACACTTATCACATATTTGAAAAAGTCAGAAAAGTGCTTTAAACAAAACCCATTCACCTCTATAGCTATAAGCACTTTTGAGAAATTCATCTTCAAACTTCATAACAGAAGGATAAAAATCACAACTTTACTTTCTATGAAGAGAAGAATCTTAGCAGCCTGTCAGAAATGGACAAAAAACAGAGTTTCTCTTGTGATCTTTGAGGATCAATTTCTTGACAGTACAAGCAGCTAGAGATATCTGGGTGGGTTGTTGTAAAGCTTTTTACTACTTGTTAAAAAATGTAATACATTTTTATAAAGATTATATTAAAAAATAATACTTTATTGCCCATAGTCTTGGCAATGCACATAGACAGAGAAAAACAATTGGAAGAGGTTATAACCCTTTCTTACTGTACTATTTGGAGTGCTTTTCTTTTCACTGTTTAACGAACACTACAGGAAATGAATGAAAAAAATTCCCCACTGGGACAACAACGAAGCCCTTACAGACTTTTTGGCTGGAGTTCTATGTTAATAATAGATTGAAAAGTAAAAAACATACAAAAATGAATGCAATAAGCGAGTACTGCAATACTTACCTTTCCACATAAAGGAGAGTCTTTTTGTAGATATTCTGCTGCCAGAATATGACCATGTACTACATTTTCCACATATGTAAAATCCACCAAATTCTGCCCATTCCTGGAAAAAAAAAAATAGCAGCAATAAACAAGGTTTTCTTTGTGAATACACAAGTTGGCATGTGCAACTCTCTAACTTACTAATGGTTAAAAGAATTAAGAAATGGGGACATGAAATATATTCCTCATGGCTCTGGAGCAAACTGAACATCCATAACCACTGGTTTAGTCCTTATTTATACAGGCAATGACATACAGTATAAATTAATATTGTGCATTTAGATGCATTCAGATTACTTGTGTTTAGACAAAACAAAAAACTGTGCATCCAGGGGCAGATTAGATACTCTGAACATGTGTAAATACGTACATTTAAATGCAGGGAACATGATCTGAGAAGTTTATAAATGTAATTTCTTTGTGTTTTAATAATTTAAACACAAATCTTGTGTGAATGTAACCTTATAGGATGAATACAGGCAAATACCATCTTTTGTATGGAAGCTGGCTAAGTATTAAAGTGTTACTAAACTCATGACCCTGCATTCACTCTATCTGGTCTCCCACAGTATACACTACATGGAAATGCAATTATTTTAGTAAATATAAACTGCTAAATACATTTTTCCATCAGCAGTTGGAGTAATCTTGTGACTTCTTTCAGTGTCCAGGAGGATGCAGAACCCTTAAACTCTGTCTGGACATTATTGATTGGCCCTGTGCTGATCACGCGCACCACTCTCTCAAGAAAAAACAAAACAAAAAAAAACCCTTTCTAGCAATACACAAAAACAGAGCATGTGCAGAGTGGCTCCACATGATATGTCTTATCAGGAGATAAGAGGGGGACCCTGGAAGAAGGGGAGGATCAGAGAAGTCAGGACCAAACAGCATTTTTACACAATGCAGAGGATAAACCCCTTAGGTTCCACAGTGAGTATATCAAGCATGCTTTATTGCATATACAGACTGATTTTACGGTTGTGGGTTTAGTAACATTTTAAATACTAACTGCATGTTTTAGTGAACTTTAAAAGCCAAGTTCACCTTTTTAAAAAAAAATAAATACACATTTTGTTGCAGGTAAAAAAAATTGTGTATCTATTATTCCCCCCCCCCCCCCCCCCGCAGTCTGCAGAACATTGCACCGACAATCAGCAGATCCACCCAGGATCCTGCAGAATCTCAGCATAGCTGTCTTCCCGTACCTCCCATACAGGCAGAGAGTTACTAAAGAGCAGGAAGACCAATGAACTACAAGAGCGCTGACCAGCACTCTTGCACTTCATTAAGAACTACAAGCCATCTGCTGTGGTGGCAAATGGTAGCTATAGTTCATTCATTCACAGATTGCTGTGAATGATGTGGCCATTTGCTGTAAAAAGACGACAGGGGTTCTAGCCTTCCTCTACTCTACTAAAATTGCACCACTGCAGCAATGGTATTGAGGAGCAGTCTACACAGCTCCTAATTATTTGTAATTAAGTTCTCCAGATTAGTAAATGATTTTCCTTCATGGAAAGGGATGATGTTTGTCTGTAGCTATATTAGGGTTTGGTGAGCAGCATAGATGTAATTAGTGCAGAGCTCTTACTTGATATGAAGCCAGTGTCAAACCCATATCCCAGCTTACCCAATCATAATTTTCATTTTGCCACTTTTTGCAGTTTCCACCATTATTGGAACAAGCTGGGGGTCTCTTGGGCCAAATATACCATGAGGTCGAATAGCCACAGTCAAGAAGTTATTTGATGGATCATTTGCAGCCAGAACTTCCTAAAAAACAAAAACCACAAGTTAATTATCAATATCAAGCATTATTAATATGCATTCATTACATGGATCCTTTAATTTCATTGGCGCAATTACATTATTTTTTCAAAGACTGTTTTTAGTATATGGTATGTAATAAAATGCACTCTGTTCTGCTCTGCTGCTCCAGCGCTCAGTGAAGTGCTGGGCTGTTGAAGGGGCAGGAGCAACTGGCTCAGCCTCTCAAGGCTCGCTGAAAGGCTGAACCAGCTACCAGTCCAGGCAACTTCCTAGACTTTAGCCCATGGTCAGCTGAATATGAGTCACAAGAGTGTATACTGAACTGCACTCCTGTGATACATAAAAGTAGGGTCAAAATAGCTTTGGCCATACTTCCTTTAATTTGTGTCTGTTGCACTGGCCTGGGGTTCAGCATTAAAGAACACAAACTGCATGAGATAGAACCTTGCTTACTGTTCATTTTAGGCAGGAAATGAACATGCAATAACCATGCATTTGCATAAACACTCACCTTCTCTTGAAGGATCTTGGTCTCAGTGTAATAGTCGATGGGTTTCTTGGCATACGGCAAATCCTCTGACCCATTCTTTATGTCCTTGCCTTCAAAGACAACACTGGCACTGCTGGTCAGCACTAGCTTCTGGATATATACAAAAACACACGTAAGAGCTAAATATATAAAGTGATTACATTAAATTGCCTGTATAACTTGTAAAAGTGCTTAGATAGATAGATGTGAGAGAGCGAGGTGTGACACTTTACTGCACAATGGAAATGAGTCATGTACAGTGCTAACCAGCATTGCTGCTGAATCCTACGCCAAGTCAGTATAAATATTACGATTCATTTTTTTTTTCCAGTACAATTGTCCTCCCCCCCCCAAAATTGATCACAGTGAGAGATTGCCAATGTCACAATGTCATTAGGTAGGTATTCAGTATTCAGTGGATTTGTAATACTGCGCCCTGCCTTACACTGTTACTCATTTCCCACACCTGTACATGTCAGTTCAGTGACAACTCCCAGCGTCCTCCACCCTAGGATGGCAGGGACACCCCAAGGAGAGACTGAAACTCTCAACACCCACTGATCAAAAAGAACTTGATTTATAAGTTCATTGAAACAGATGGCAAATCAATATTGTGGTGATCAATATATACAATATTAAACTATTACTATACCTGGTGTATAAAGAGCAATATAGGATCCAACTATTACTAGTTTTTTCTTTTGAATGTTTAAAACATACTGTATAAATACAGCAGTCAATATATGTTGTTTGTATGCATCCTCAGTGGTGGATTTTAAAAGCCTTTTATGTTGAGCAAATAAAAAAAAAAAAAAAAAAAAAAAAAAAAAGAAGGTGACAGTGACTAGAAATGAGCTCCAATCATATTTTCTGAAAACAGACCCTGCAGAATAAAATAGTAGTAGTTGAAATTTTTAATGTAGCACAATATTGGTGCAGCTATTTATGAAGCTCATGTTTTCTAGAAAAAATACACTAAAATGAATTTTAGTGTAAAAGAAACACAATATTATATTATAGCCAATTATTGGTACAATTTAAAAGATTGGGTTGTGTCAAATAAATTGATAGCAAACATGTCAAGCCTTACAATTGCCAGCGAAAACGCAAAGACCAGAGTTAGACTTACCAGGAAACTCATTTTCAATAAATCTTCCGGGACAGCCCCTTGAGACGTAGAGCTCCTCCTGACGGTACAGGAAACACGCAAGCCCAGAACCTTAAAAAGGTGGACCTCCAGGCCTCCCTCTTCAGTCTTCCCAAGAACAACAGGAAGGCATTAAAAAACATAACCACTTATGCATAAACATACATTGTCGTACAATACTTAGGGTGGGAAATCCCGGCTGTCCTGGAAGACTTATAGAAAAGGAGTTACAGGTAAGTATGTTTTCTCAAAAATGTCTTCCAGGACAGCCCCTTGAGACGATAATCAAGAACTTGCCCACTAGGGTGGGACTACTACCTGGAGGACTTTGTGACCAAAACGCCTGATCCTCACTAGAAAGCAGGTCCAGGCAAAAATGTTTCATGAAGTACAGATCTGTTCTGGCAAAGCACCAGCTTTCTCTGCCCAGGATGCGGACAAGGATCTGGTTGAGTGTGCATTAACAAATGGAAGAAGAATCTCTAATAAGTTATACTACTGCGCGATATCCATCCAGCTATGGTGGATTTGGAAGCACTGAAACCTTTCCACGCTCCCACGAAAAGAACAAAAAGATAATCTGATTTTCTGAATTCTCTGGACCTACTAAGATAGATGTTAGAAGGAGCCTTTTGGCCTAACAATCTTTCCTCATCCTTGAAGGAGCAAAATAGAAGGTCGGCAAAATTATATCCTGGGACCTATAAAAGGAGGAGGAAACTTTGGGAAGGAACCCAGAATCCATCTTGAGAACATTTCTAACCACAAAAACTGACCAAAAGGGTTCCCTAATGGAAAGCACCTGCAATTCACTGACCCTACGGGCCGATGTGATTGCTACCAAAAATAGTTTTTAGAGTTAAAAACTTTATTGAAGACTTCTCCAGAAGTTCAAAAGGGAGAAAGGACCAAAGCTTTTTAAGACTAAAGACAGATCCCAAACTGAACAGGACCTGACCACTGCTGGCCTGGACTTTGGGAAAGGGCCCTGAAAAAATCCGCTAGAAAAAAAAGGATCTTGCTGGAGGAGGACCTTAAAGAAAAACACTAAAGGGCCGAGGCCTGTACCTTTAAAGTACTAACTGAAAGGCCCTGGTCTGCCCCATTCTGGAAGAAATCTAAGACGGCCGGGATATCTGGAGGGCTCAGACCATGATCCGACAAACAGAAGTTGAATCTTTTCCAGACCTTAGTATAAATAGCTCTGGTTTCTGGCTTGAAGTAGTTCACCAAAGTCCTCACTACTCTGTCCGAAAACCCCTGAGCTTTCAGGAGCTGTTCTTCAGAAGCCACGCTGCCAACTTCAAAAGTCTTCACCTGAGGGTGCAGCACTGGACTCTGCGAGACCAGATCTTCCCTCTCTGTAAGAGGGAATGGGGGAACTGAGGAAAGGCTCCACAGCAGAGAGAACCATGGTCTCTTTGGCCAAAAAGAGGCCACCGGAATGAGGTGTGTCTTTTGACAAATTTTTTTGCAGGACTGCTGGGATCAGCCTCACTGAAGGAAATGCATAACAGAGACTGAATTCCCACACATTTGCGAGGGCATCTATACCCAAGGCCTGATCCTGCAGATTTAGGGAGAAGAACTGGCTGACCTTCCTTGTTTCCTGGGAATCAAAGAGATCTGCCTTCGGCATGCCCCATTTCATAGTGATGGTCGCAGACACTTCGTGGTTGAGAGACCATTCATCATGCTATACTGGATGCCGACTTAGGAAGCCCGCTAGGGCATTCCTTTCAGATGGATCGCAGATATTGAACACAAGTTTTGCTTGGCCCAAGACCATATGCTGTCTGCGGTTCAGTGGAGAGGAGGGCTTCTTGTACCCCCCTGCTTGTTGATGTATGCCACTGTAGTCAATTTGTCTGAACAGATCTGCAGGTGACAGTCTATTAGATCTGCTTGAAAGGCATCCAGCGCTCGCTGGACTGCTAGAAGCTCCCTCTGATTTGAGGCCCTCCGAACTTACCGCAAGGACCACGAGCCCTGGGCTGCTCTGTCACCTATATGGGCTCCCCATCCAAAGCCGTTGGCATCGGTCATGATCCTCCCAAGACCTTCTGCTCTCTAGTTCCCGTGTCACCTCCTCCCATGCGCGCCTCCAGGACTTCTCCCATCCTACGGAACTCTCTACCTCAACCTCTCCGGCTGTCTCCGAATCTATCCACCTTTAGACGATCCCTGAAAACCTCTCTTTAAAAAGGAGTCTATCCTGCTTCTACCTAGTAAACCACAATTTATTTCCTCCATCAGCTTATCCCCCCCACAACTATTACCTTTTGTATCACTCAACCCTTCCCCTAGATTGTAAGCTCTAACAAGCAGGACCCTCTGTTTCCTCTTGTACCAAATTGTATTGCAACTGTAATGTCTACCTTCATTTTGTAAAGTGCTGCGCAAACTGTTGGCGCTATATAAAACCTGTATAACTGGATATGGTGTGGTCCATTCCAGATCCCTACCTAGATAGTACTGACTTCACCACCACCAAAGGGATCTCTTCATCCTGGAAGGGAGATGGACTGGAAGATCCAGTACAGACCTGTCCCCGTTCCAAACCCTCAGAAGAAAAGACTGCAGTGGGCACTGGTGGAATCTCACCCAGGGAACAGCCGGGAAGCATGATGCAACGAGACCTTATTGAAATGACCAAACTGTTTTGCAGCTCTGCCAACACCTGGTCTATCCTGAGAATTTTTTCCTGTGGAAGGAAGATCTTCCTCTCTACTGAGGAAATCTTGTACCCCGGATAGGTAACTCTCTGGGAAGGAGTTAAACGTGACTTGTCTCTGTTTATGAGCCACCCCAGACTCTGAAAGAAGTCCTGTGCAACCCGCAGATCCCCTGCCAACTGTTGGTGAGACTTGGCCACAAAGAAGAGATTGTCCAGACAGGGAATGATCATAATAGATCTTATTCTTAGGGAGGGCCAAGGCCTCCGCAAGTACTTAATTCCAGGTGCTGAGGCCAGACCGAAAGGTAGAGCCCAACACTGCCAGTGGTGGATCACTGTACCAATCCTTACCGCTATCCTTGGGTATTTCTGACATGCATGATGTATGGAGATGTGAAGATACGCATCCCTCAGGTCCAGCATAGCCATGAAACAATCTGGGTAAAGGATGTTTTTTTTTTTTTACAGAGAAGATAGATTCCATCCTGAAGTGTTTGTATGTTAAAAGACTGATTGAGAGGGCGCAGGATTAAGATAAGGTGAAACTTGCCTGAGGGCTTTTTCACCGCAAAAACATAGAAACAAAATCCCATCCCCTGATCGTTCCGGGGAACCCGAGTAAGGACCAGTTGATCCACCAGGTCTCCAATCAGGCCACATAGGTATCTGGTAACCAACCTTTCCAGGAATCAGGAGAAGGCACAGGCTCTGACTGGGGCGGGGGACTGGAGTTGAACTCCAACGCCTTTCCTACCAAGTCCTTAATGTATGGGTTCGAGGAGATTGAAGCTCACTGAGGGAGAAAGGTCCCCAGTCTTCCTCCCACCGGGATGCTTGAGTCATTGAGACTTGGTGGGGCCATGAGGAGGATTGAATAAGATTCCCCCCCTTGAACACGGAGTTCCCTGTCCAGGTCTTCAACCATAATGGCCTTCTAGCTGAATTCACCAGGGCAGACGTTCTTGCGGCTAGTTTAACGGATTTGGCCAAGGTATCAGCAAGGAAACATACCACTCTAAACAGCAAAGGAAAGGATTTTAGTATTTGCTGCCTGGAAGTCCCCGCCAAGAGATGAGTCTAACTGGGTAAGCCAGCATTCCAGATTCCTGGCGACAGAGGTGGCCGGTAAAGCCGGCTTAAAGCTGATGGAGGTAGAATCTCAGGTCTTCCGGAGCAAAATTTCTCCTCTCTTATGCATAGAATCTTTTAGAGCCCCCATATCTACAAATGCTAAGTCCGTCTTCTTAGATACTTTAGATAAGTGGGCATCCAACTTTGGAACCTTGTTCCATGGCTGGGATCCATCTTCCTCAAACGGAAATCTCCTTTTAAGACTACCAGAGAAAAAAGGGCTTTCTTTCAGGGTTCTCCCACTCTAGATTAATGGTATCAACCAGGGAACTATGGACCCTGATACCTGAGGTCATGCTTAGAGAAACATATGTCCTCCTCAATCTATAAGGTTTCATACATAGCCTTAAGGAGGTAATCTACATTATCAAGGGCCAATTTGTACCTAGAACCCCTGGAGGAGCAACCTTCTCCATCGTTCTCTGAGCCAGACACCGCTTGAGAAGAAGCAAGGGGCCTGGGATCCTCTTCCAGGTCCTCCTCCCTTCGGCTCAATGCCTCCGATACTGCAGTATCCGTAGACTGGGTCCGAGGCCCCAGTGGCATCTTCATTCTATCCAGCAAGGATCTAAAAGACTGTAAAAGAAATGTAGTCGTCATGTCATCCTTAATGGAGGTAAGAACCCTATAGCAGGTTGTAAATGAATCCTTAGACTATTCACACAATTGTGGCATAAGGGCTTTTCCCAAGCTGAGCCCAATTTTGCCGCACAAACTGCACACTTCCTTTTGGGGGCCTGATTCTGTGTCTTGTCCTGGGCTTTAACCTACAACAAGCAGAAACACAATACAGAACATAATCAGCCTGGACTCCCCATTCCAAACACCACTGTGCTGGGGAAGAAAGAAAGTGTGCCCTACCGTCACCTGAGACTCAGAAACTGGGAGGACTACCCCCAGGAATCAGCAAGAGGGAGACAGTAAGTCCCCAAGCCTACCCGAGAGGAGCCGGTACCCGAAGAACTAGGGTCCGCCTGCTTGGGGGGGGGGGGTTGCAGCGCCCTCCATTCTGTTCCTTATGGGTCTGCTGGGTCTCTTCACACTGCATCGCAGCCCGAGCACTGTTGCCTGCATTGCCGTACAAACTGGAACCACAAGTCTCCCGGCACCCACCGATGACAGCAATGCGACCAGAGCATCTGGCTAATCAGCTTGGAGTGCAGCTGCTCTGCCTCCCAGAGGTTGCGACCGTCCGCCCGATGCTGACTCGGCCAGTTCTTTCTGGCGGTGGCACTGGACTGGAAGGCAATAGGAGCGCAGCCCCACTCCTCTCTGAATGGAGGGATCGCGCTGGGCAAGGAGGAGGTAACTTACCTGTCCAGGAACCACCAGCACCGCTCTTGAGTCTAGGGCTCCTATACAGGTTCCTAAAATGTGTAACCTATCCTTCCGAAGGAAACACTAATACTGAATAGGGAAGCCTGGAGGTCCACCTTTTAAGATCCTGGCCTTATGCGTTTCCTGTCCCGGAGGGAGGAGCTCTACGTCTCAAGAGGCAGTCATGGAAGACGTTTTGAGAAAAAACAAACAATGGTGCCCAAAATTCTCTATAGGCACCATTTTAAAGGTGTTTAACTGTAAAATGATAATGTGTACCCATAATTTATGGCTCTAGAATTATTGCTCTCACTATGCCTGTCGAGGCAATACCTCTCGTGTAGCGCAATTTATGTTTACGTAGCAATGCGTGCCCTACGCTACACGTTTGTATTAGGGTGTGTACAGGAGAGCTTTTTTAAAAGCACTTTACTTTTTTTTTTTTTTTTTTTTTTTTAATACTTATTTTTTTCCATATTTAACTCTATTGTCAGCTACTGGCAACTTTGATCCAAATCACTGCTTCTCCGGGAGTTTTGCCTGTAGAAGCAGCTCAATGTCATGCTATGTGTCCATGCACATTAGGATGTTTAGAGGCATATTTTAAGCTCAGCGTTTAGAGGCATACAAAAACCCTTCTGGTTTGTGTTTTTGATTAGCGGTTTTTTTTCTGCCAGAAAACTTCAAACGATCCTAAATGCGCCTAAACATGTGTACAAAAATTCTCTATATTGGGTTTTATTAATGCCAAGGGAACTGGTGTTTTTTTGCAAGCCCAATGTGCATGGAGCCTTAGTGTTCTATCAGCAGACAGTCTTTTCACAGACCCTCACAGAAGACAGTGTGAGATAGAGAACCCCGAGCAGTCAGCTCACACCTAAAAAGGTCTAGACAGCAGAGACTAACAATGAGGTCCAGCTAGCAGGTACGATGTGGATCTAGGAGTGGAGGCTTTAGTCTAGCCAAAGCTCTACAGAACCTCCAGGCTTCAGGATTCAGAATAGAGCTTATTACGTCTTGTCGACCATGTAATACACATGTTTAATGGCAGGCACTTAATGCTGTCACACCACACACACACACACACACACACACACACGAGTCCTTGGCAGTCAAGGTTTCTATGACCAGAGTGCACTCACAGTGACAGAGACCTCACACACAGCTCTCCTGGTCTCTGGTTGTAATGGTTTCACACACACTATATACAGTGAATGAAATAAGTATTTGATCCCCTGCTGATTTTGAATGTTTGCCCACTCACCAAGAAATGATCAGTCTAAAAATCGAATGGTAGGTGTATTGTAACACTGAGAAACAGAATAGCAACAAAAAATTCAAAAGAAATGCATGTAACAAAATTATGCACCGATTTGCATGTTCATGAAGGAAATAAGTATTTGATCCTCTATCATTCAGCAGGATTTCCTGCTACCAGGTGTCTTTCATACAGGTAGAAAGCCGAGATTAGAAGCAGTCTCTTAAAGGGAGTGCTGTTAATCTCATTTTGTTACCTGTATAAAAGACACCTGTCCTCAGGAGCAATCAAACAATCAGATTCCAAACTCTCCACCATGGCAAAGACAAAAGAGCTGTCCAAGGATCTCAAGGACAAGATTGTAGACCTACACAAGGCTGGACTGGGTTACCAAACTATTGCCAAGCAGCTTGGTGAGAAGGTGACAACAGTTGGTGCAATCATTTGCAAATGGAAAAAACCCAAAGCAACTGTCAGTCTCCCTAGGTCTGGTGCACCATGCAAGATCTTACCTCATGGAGTGTCAATGACCATGAGAACAGTGAGGAATCATCCCAGAACTACACATGAGGATCTTGTCAATGATCTCCAGGCAGCTGGGACCACAGTCACCAAGAAAACAATTGGTAACACGCTAAGCCGTCAAGGATTGAAATCCTGCAGTGCCCGCAAGGTCCTTCTGCTCAAGATAGCACATGTCCAGGCCCGTCTGAAGTTTGCCACTGAACATCTGAATGATACAGGGGAGGACTGGTTGAAAGTGTTGTGGTCAGATGAGACCAAAATCGAGCTCTTTGGCATCAACTCAACTCGTTGTGTTTGGAGGAGAAGGAATACTGCCTATGACCCCAAGAACACCATCCCAACTGTCAAACATGGTGGTGGAAACATTCTGCTTTGGTGGTGTTTTTCTGCTAAGGGGACAGGACAACTGCACCGCATCAAAAGGGACGATGGACGGGGCAATGTACCATCAAATCTTGGGTGAGAACCTTCTTCCCTCAGCCAGGGCATTGAAAATGGGTCGTGGATGGATGTTACAGCATGACAATGACCCAAAACACACAGCCAAGGCAACAAAGGAGTGGCTCAAGAAGAAGCACATTTAGGTCCTGGAGTGGCCTAGCCAGTCTCCAGACCTTAATCCGATTGAAAATCTGTGGAGGGAGCTGAAAGTTCGAGTTGCCAAATGTCAGCCACCAAACCTTAAAGACTTGGAGAGGATCTGCCAAGAGGAGTGGGCCAAAATCCCTCTGGAGATGTGTGCAAACCTGGTGGCCAACTACAGGAAACATCTGAACTCTGATTGCCAACAAGGGATTTGCCACCAAGTACTAAGTCATGTTTTGTGAAGGGGATCAAATACTTATTTCCCTCATGAACATGCAAATCAGTGCATAACTTGTTAGAAATGTATTTCTTTTGAATTTTTTGTTGCTATTCTGTCTCTCAGTGTTACAATACACCTACTTATTTCCTTTACGATAGATAGATCGATAGATCATACATATACACACACCATTCCAAACTTGCAGTGTTGGCTAGCTTGGTAAAGCCTAGAGCTCCCTCTGTTGGCTGGAACAGTAGATGCAACACATTCTTATGGAATATTTCATGTCTACTTGAAAAGAAATTCGAAAATAAAAATATATTTACAAAAGCACTATATGCTGTAAACCTGGTGTGACTCTGCAAGGACCAGGGCAGTGGAAAGTGGGCCTGCACTTTGTCTAAGGTCTGTGGTCTCTTATTTTTTATGAAATGCTAGCTTTTTTGATCAACGTACACCTACACATTAAAAGCTTATACTGCCATTATAGAAGCATAATATGCTCATCCCACTCTGAGACGTTTTAAAGGATTCTGCAGGCTACCGTTCACATATATTTCTTGAAAGCAAATAAGGCAAGCCTGCTGACCTTTCAGTTTTGTCCTTGAGACTTCTAATGCTCCAATTCAGAAATGTAAATCTAGATAGATGGTATTCCATATTACCAGGTTCAAGACATAAACATCATGTAATTACCCAAATACTGTATATTTAAAAGGACAATGGTACTTTAAGTCCTCTAACTCACCCTCCCAAACTAATCTACAAGAACACCATTATGCCCAATCAATATCTGAAACCCTTTACAAACAACAAAAGTCTGGTGTAACAAGACTGAACCCAGAGTGTGGTACATTCATTTATGCTCCAGTTTAATCCTGTGGTGATGGCCAAAGTAATAGTTCAGCATGCAAAAATGTCTGCCATTTAAAATTAAAATAATTGTATGTAAAGATTTTCTGTGGAGGAGTGTGGGGGCTGTAGGGTAGAATTGCATCTCGTTTTACAGTTTAATTTGCATCAATCTAAACTAACACCAAGGGGGGGGGGGCATTTACTTAAACAGGAAAGTACAAAATCAAGTGCAACTCTGCAAAGAACCCAATCAGCTTACTGGTTTTATAGCCAAAGCTTAAAATGAATAAGCTGAAGTTGGAAGCTACCATGCACAGCTACACAAGATTCTGAGTGCACTTGTTTTCACAAGTCTACCCCACATACCAGATATGATTGTTTTAAGGCAAAATGAACTATCAGCTAACAGTTGAAAATATTTGAGGGGTATCACAACAGTGTTCAAAGCTCACAACCTGAGTAAAAAAAGCCTGTCCCCTGTTCTCTCTGCAGAGGTCTGACACAAACCCTGCTGAGTTATTCCTTGAGCATACATTTGGATGATTGCATAGCTAAACACTGATTGATTGAAGGGATCAAACTCTGACTTAGCAGAGGGGTGTCAGACTTCATTAGAGGGTCAAAAACTCCATCATGCAGACAGGGGACAGGCACTCAGGATGTTGCTGTTTTCTCTAAGTCTTCAAACACTTTTTGCTTTGATTCAAATGGAATATATTTAGCTCACTGAAAACAAAGTTTAACTGTGTTTTAAAGCAAATCTGCTGATGGGTAAAAAATACTACCCCTACTTATACTAAGGGCTAAGCAGCATCAGGTGCCTTAACTCATTAACGTTCCTAGCAGCGCTAATCCCTGCTAGACCCCCGAAAAGACACTGACCCTACAGGGTTCACTAGCAGGTAAGAAAGCAAGAATATTTGAGCAATATTTTATGCTTTTATAATGATCTCTGTGAAACAGAGAGATGGCAACAGAAACGAACAGCAAAATATTGTTCTGCCAAGCACCACAGACTCAAACATTAGACTAGGTGGGTACAGCAATTAAAAGCTTTATAGTCTACTCACTTGGACACCAGCATCCTTGCAGGCCTCAATGACTGCCCTTGTTCCAGTGTAGTTGACTCTGTAGAATAGTTCTTTGTTGTCGCTGGAAGGGGCTGGGGATGCACAGTGAAAGACGACATTCACACCCTGAAGTGCTGGCAGTAAATCCTAGTGTTATTGAAATAAAACGGAGGAGGATTATAAACACAAGGCAAAATGAAATAGATTTTTACCTTAATGCATGGTCACTGATGTCCAAAGCAGGGAAAATAAGCCTTATTGTTTATTTAATGACATAGCATGCAGTACCATGAAGTCTAACTCTATAGCTTACTCAATTCTTATTATAATACAGGATTTATATAGCACCAACCGTTTGCGCAGCAATTTACAATGTGAGGGCAGACAGTACAATTACAATACAATTTAATACAGTAGGAAACAAAGGGCCCTGCTCGTTAGAGCTTACAATCTAAGACAGAGGGTCAATTTATACAAAAAGGTAATAACTGTGGGGGATGAGCTGATGGAGAAAATAAATTACAGATATTAAGTGGGGGCAGGAAAGGCTTGTATGAAGAGATGGGTTTTCAGGTATCATCTAAATGTAGACAGAGTAGAAGACAGTCGGACAGATTGGGGTAGGGAAGGTGGGAGAGACTCAGGAGAAGTCCTGGAGGAAAGCATGGGAGGAAGTAACAAGGGAACTAGGGAGCATGAGGTCTTGGGAGAAATGGAGAGAATGATTTGGTTGGTATTTTGAGACCAGGGTAGTGATGTAGCTGGGGGTCGAGTTGTGGATGGCTTTGTAAGTTGATGTTAGAATTTTGAATAGAATTTGTTGGGAGAGCGGAAGCCAGTGGAGGGATTAGCAGATGCTGAATGGCTGGAGCAGCATTCATGATGGACTGAAGAGGGGATAACTTATTTAAAGGTAATCCAATGAGTAGGGAGTTGCAGTATTCAAAGCGAGAGATGACCAGGGAGTGAATTAGAAGCTTTGCAGTGTCATTGGTTAGGAAGGGGGCGTATTTTAGAGATGTTGCCGAGGTTGAGGCGACAAGCTTTGGATGCGAGGCCAAAATACTAGTTCAGAGTCCAGGATAACACCTAGCACCTTGGCATGCGGGGACGGGCTGATAGATGTGCCTTCAATCTTGACAGAGAAGGCAGGAGAAGGGGCACGGGGGGGAGGAAATATTATGAGCTCGGTTTTGGATAGATTGAGTTTGAGGAAGTGGTCTGACATTCAGGCTGATATGTCCATTAGTGATGCGTGTGGAGACTGATGGAGTGAGCTGTGGGGTAGAGAGATAGATTTGGATAGATCAGTGTAGAAATGGTATTGGAAGCCATGGTAGGCCATCAACTGACCCAGGAAGGAGGTGTAGATTGAGAACAGGAGAGCTACGAGAACAGAGCCTTCGTGGGAACCTGATGGTGTAAGGGACCGCCTGGCGACACCACTAGCACTCCACTAATCAGGCGTCCCCAGCGCACGGAGTCTAAGTCCCAGAGTACTTGTTCACCAGAGCCCCTGATGGTGGGGATGGACTTGGAGTACCCCGGGACCAGGTCGTGCTTACTGAGGGCACCCGTCAGTGGTAGGGGTGGTCGCCAGGGGCTCCCACGGGAGAGAGCCTGATATGAGGAGGTCTGGGAACCCCGCTGAGAGGAATGGATGGATGGATGGATGAGCAAGTGCAGAGTCAGGCAAGCCGGGTCGGTAACGGGGAGGACAGCACGGTACAAGGCAGCGGGCAGAGAATAGTCGGGTCACACGCCAGGTCATCAACAGTAGGTCAAATCCAATAGGGGACATACGGAAGAGAGGTCAGGCAAAGCAAGGGTCTGGGCAGGAGAATTCAGCAGTGGTCAGGTACAATCCGGGTCAGCAACTTACAGGTTCAGGTTCAGATACAGGGCAAGGACAAGACCAGAAGGCACTGAATGACAGCTCAGGGCCGTTTAAATATCGCGCCCTGCGCTGCCATTGGTGCCCAGCGGGCGGCCGCGGCTCCTATTGCGCATGCGCGAACTCACGCGCCGCGGCCGGCCCGGACCTAGAGCCCGCGTCCCTGCACAGGGCGGCATACTGCGCCTGCGCCGGGACCATCGCGGCGGGGATCGAGGGGATCCCTGACATTGCCCCCCCCCCCTACGGGCAACCTCCGGATGCCCACCCGATCTCTCCACCACGGGTGGTCACGAAGAAACCGCCGGACAAGTCTGGGTGCATGGACATTATGGGCTGGTTCCCAAGAATTGTCCTCGGGGCCATAGCCCTTCCATTTTATAAGAAATTGGGTCTGGCCCCCCCTTCTTCGGCACTTCAGGATCGTTTCCACCTCATATTCTTCTTGTCTCTCCACCGTTATGGCCTCCGGAGGTCTGGATTCACGTTCTGGGAAGGCATCCGGGATCACAGGTTTAAGTAAGGACACGTGGAAAACAGGATGAATTCTGAATGTTTCAGGGAGGGTAAGTTCATATGCCACCTCGTTGACCATTCGCTTCACACAAAAAGGCCCCACGAATTTAGGTCCCAATTTCTTTGAGGGACAAAGCATTCTCAAGTTGGTTGTTGCCAACCAGACCTTATCCCCAGGCTTCAGCACCAGATTCCCTCTTCGTTTCTTGTTATATGCATTCCTGTTATCCTCCTGGGCCCGAGCGATGGCTTCCTGTAGTACTTTGTTGTTCGAGGAGAAGAAGTTTAATGCGTCTTGCGTTGCCGGAACTGGGCACTCAGAGACCAAATCAGGAAGAAAGACAGGGTGAAATCCGTAATTAGAGAAGAACGGAGATTGCCCTGTCGCTGAATGGCTTGCGTTGTTATATGCAAATTCCGCTAAAGGTAACAGTGGTAACCAATTATCTTGAAGGAAGGATGTGTAGCAACGCAAGTATTGTTCTAGGGTCTGGTTTGTCCTCTCGGTCTGTCCGTTGGTCTGAGGGTGGAAAGCAGAGGAGAGGGACAACTTGATATCCAGGGCCTTGCACAGGGCCCTCCAAAATCTAGATGTAAATTGGACCCCGCGATCCGAGACGATGTCCTCCGGGATTCCATGTAACCTTACGATTTCCTGGATGAATATTCGCGCCGTCTCGGACGCAGACGGAGTCCTCCTCAATGGTACAAAGTGAGCCATTTTCGATAATCGATCGATGACCACGAAGATCGCGGTGTGTTCTTGGGACGGTGGGAGCTCGACTATAAAGTCCATTGCGATCCCTTGCCACGGTCGTTCAGGAATCGGCAAGGGACGCAGCAGTCCCCAAGCCTTGTTCCTCGATGGCTTGTTTTTCTGGCAGACGGTACAGGATCTTACATAGAGTTTACAATCCTTGGCCATACTTGGCCACCAAAAAGAGCGTTGGAGAAGCTCCAGGGTCTTGGCTGGGCCAAAGTGTCCCGCCATCGGGTGGTCATGGCAATGTCCCAGGACAAGGGTCCGGACCTCTTCAGGGACCATGACCAACCCATCCTTCCATAGGAGTCCCCCCTTGTTCTGGAGGGACACACCAACTGGGACTGACGCGGCCGTGGATGCCTCCAATAGTTTGGACCGAAGGTCCGTCTGGAGCGCCAAGAAATTTCCTGCAGACAGAATCGTATCAGGTACCGGATCTTCTTTGGAGTCTTCAAACATACGAGATAGTGCATCAGGTTTCGTATTTTTAGATCCGGGCCTATACGTGATGTGAAAAATGAACCTGGAGAAGAACAATGCCCATCTTGCCTGCCGTGGGCGTAAGCGTTTGGCGGTCCTTAGGTACTCGAGATTCTTGTGATCAGTGAAGATCAAGATGGGGTGCGAGGCACCTTCCAGCAGGTACCTCCATTCTTCGAGAGCTGTTTTGATGGCCAACAACTCTCGATCGCCGATATCGTAGTTCTTTTCTGCTAGGGTAAGTTTTCTTGAGAAGAACGCTACAGGATGGAGCAACTCTTTGGTGCCCTTTCGCTGGGACAGGATGGACCCCACCGCATTCTCTGAAGCGTCTACTTCCAAGATGTATGGCAGGGCAGCGTCCGGGTGGCCCAGAATGGGTGCCGAGGTAAAGAGTTTTTTCAAGGCCTCAAAGGCTTCCTGAGCCTCCGGCGTCCATCTGAACCGGGTTCCAAGCTTGGTCAACTGAGTTATGGGGGAGACCAGACCCGAGAAGTTCTTAATGAACTTCCGGTAGAAATTCGCAAAACCGATAAACCGCTGGACGCCCTTCTTGTCCGCGGGTACCGGCCACTCCAAAATTGCCGAGACTTTCTGAGGGTCCATTGCGACCCCCGCGGTGGAGATAATCAACCCCAGGAACGTAATGCTAGGTTGCTCAAAGCAACACTTATCTGCCTTGGCGTATAACCCATGCTGACGTAACCGCCCCAACACCCTTGCCACATGTATCCTGTGATCCTTCAGGGAGGATGAGAAAATCAGTATATCGTCCAGGTAAACGATAACGAAAATATCCAGGTAATCCCTAAAAATATCGTTTACGAAATGCTGAAATGTGGCTGGTGCATTGCACAGACCAAATGGCATGACCAGGTATTCAAAGTGCCCAAATCGTGTACGGAACGCGGTTTTCCACTCGTCCCCCTCCCTTATGCGAACTAGGTTGTACGCCCCCCTTAGATCAAGTTTAGTAAATATGACCACAGTCTTCAGGCTCTGAAATAACTCTGGCACTAACGGTAATGGGTAACGATTTTTAATCGTGACCCTGTTCAGCTCCCGGTAGTCTATACATGGTCTCAGAGATTTGTCTTTTTTTTCCACAAAGAAGATCCCCGCCCCTGCTGGCGAAGTGGAGGGACGGATGAACCCCTTCTGGAGACTGTCCTCAATGTATTCCTTCAGGGCCCCCAATTCGAGTTCCGATAGGGGAAAAATTCGCCCAAAAGGAATCTCAGAGCCGGGTAACAGGTCAATGGGACAGTCATACGGGCGGTGGGGGGGCAGGGCATCTGCTCCCCGTTTACTGAACACGTCCAGGAATTCATGATATTCTGTGGGAATAACCTGTTTCAGATCAGAATCCCCCTCGGAGCATAGGAGGACCTGGGGGCCTGCCGGGCCTGAAGTGCGGCAGTGTTCCTGACAGTATGGGGAAGGGAACAAGATTGACCCGGTTTCCCAGTTAATTTGGGGGTTATGGGCCCGTAACCAAGGGAGCCCCAAAATGACTGGGAACAGAGGTGACGCAATGGCATCCAGGCGGAGGAATTCCCGGTGTTGGTTGGCAATGGTAGTGGCAATGGGGGGAGTTTCCTGATTAACCACTCCTGATTTTATCTGGGAACCATCGGCCAAAAATATGTTAAAACCCCTCTTTCTGGGTTGGAGGGGAATTTTCTGCTGACGAGCAAAGTCTAAATCCAGAAAACAACTGCATGCCCCCGAATCAATTATGGCTGTCACTTCCACGGTCCTTTCGGGGAGCTGAAAGGAGAGGGGTACAACTAAGTATTGGGAAGGACTGACATTGCCAATAGACAAGGAAGAAAAAGAGGTACACTTACTCATTTTCTGAGGGCAGGATCGTACCATATGACCGGCTTCCCCGCAGTAGAGGCAGAGGTTCTGCGAGCGTCTCCACTGGTGTTCTTCTGGCGATAATTTGGGTCGAGCCAGGCCTAGTTGCATGGGTTCTGGAACATCTCCTGGGAGTGGATTCTGGATACTTGGTCTAGGTGGTTGGCTGGGGCCTAGGAATGGACCCCAGTTGTTTCCACGACCCTGGCCGGACCTCTCAAACCTGCGTTCCCGCAGTCGTCGGTCAATCTTTATCGTCAGGGCAATTAGGTCCTCTAATGACTCAGGAACCTCTACCCGGGCCAGCTCATCCTTTAGGGGTTCTGATAGCCCCATGCGGAACTGGTGCAACAAGGCAAACTCGTTCCAGCGAGTGTCCCCCATCCAGTGCCTAAAATCTGAGGCGTATTCCTCGGCCGCCCGACGGCCCTGTCGGAGTGTGTATAAGATTGCTTCGGCAGAAGCAGCCCGCTGCGGGTCATCATATAGGATGGCCATCGCCTCAAAGAAGTCCTTGACTGTTCCTAGGTGTGGGTCATTGTTTCCCCTTAACCGATGGGCCCAATCTTGGGGTTCGCCCTGCAACAGTGAGATTATAAATCCCACCTTCACTGATTCGGTCAAAAAGGTACGGGGTTGAAGTTCAAAAAATAGGAGGCAGGACTCACGGAATGACCTGAAGCGTGTGCGGTCCCCGTGAAAACGCTCCGGTAGGGGTACCCGGGGTTCCGCCATAGGTAGCGGGGCGGAGGCCCCTGATGCTGGCTCAAGAGCAGCCGGGGGTGCAGAAACTGGGGCCTGTGGGGCTGGGTCAGATAGGGAGCAGGTCTGGAAGCGGTGCTCCAGCTGCATGCATTTATCCTGCAGGGCTGCTACGGCCTGCGTCAGGTTAGATAGATGTCTGCAAATTTCTTCCAGCGGGGAGGGCCCTCCTCTAGGCTCAGTCATGGCCTTCTGGTACTGTAAGGGACCGCCTGGCGACACCACTAGCACTCCACTAATCAGGCGTCCCCAGCGCACGGAGTCTAAGTCCCAGAGTACTTGTTCACCAGAGCCCCTGATGGTGGGGATGGACTTGGAGTACCCCGGGACCAGGTCGTGCTTACTGAGGGCACCCGTCAGTGGTAGGGGTGGTCGCCAGGGGCTCCCACGGGAGAGAGCCTGATATGAGGAGGTCTGGGAACCCCGCTGAGAGGAATGGATGGATGGATGAGCAAGTGCAGAGTCAGGCAAGCCGGGTCGGTAACGGGGAGGACAGCACGGTACAAGGCAGCGGGCAGAGAATAGTCGGGTCACACGCCAGGTCATCAACAGTAGGTCAAATCCAATAGGGGACATACGGAAGAGAGGTCAGGCAAAGCAAGGGTCTGGGCAGGAGAATTCAGCAGTGGTCAGGTACAATCCGGGTCAGCAACTTACAGGTTCAGGTTCAGATACAGGATACAGGGCAAGGACAAGACCAGAAGGCACTGAATGACAGCTCAGGGCCGTTTAAATATCGCGCCCTGCGCTGCCATTGGTGCCCAGCGGGCGGCCGCGGCTCCTATTGCGCATGCGCGAACTCACGCGCCGCGGCCGGCCCGGACCTAGAGCCCGCGTCCCTGCACAGGGCGGCATACTGCGCCTGCGCTGGGACCATCGCGGCGGGGATCGAGGGGATCCCTGACAGATGGAGAATGGAAGAAGAGGAGGAAGTGAGGTTGTAATTGACACTGAAGATGTGGTGAGATAGTTAGGAAAAGAACCAGTGAAGAGTACAGTCATGGAGACCAATGGAATGAGGTTTTTTGAGGAGGAGGGGGTGGTCCACTGTATCAAAGGCAGTAGAGAGGTCCAGGAGTAGGAGTACAGAATAGTGTCCATTGGTTTTAGCGGTTAGTAGATAGCTTGAGTTTTGGGAGAGCAATTTATGTGGAGTGTTGAGAGTGAAATGCAGACTGGAGAGGATCAAGGTTATTTTCACAGCCTGTTGTAGACTAGGCGCTCATGGAGTGTAAAGGAAAAGGGGAGCAAGGAGAAGGGGCGTAGGTTGTTAGGTTGGTGGGGTCCAGTGAGGGCTTTTTAAGTATGGGGATGATTAGTGCATGTTTTAGAGAGGTGGAGAAAATGCCAGAAGAGAGGGAGAGATTGTAGGATAGAGCCAGAGGGTGACTGAAGCATTTGTGAGGGAGCAGGGTCCAGGGGGCAAGTGGTTAAGTGGGCATTAGAAAAAAGGTTAGCAACCTTGTCTATAGTAGCAGGGTTGAATGAAGGAAGTAATGAGTGTACAAGTAGACATGGAGTGATAAGTGGGATAGATGTCTGTACAGTGGATATCTTATCACAAGTTGCATCAATCTTATTTTTGAAGTGAATGGCTATCTCATGGGCAGTGATTGAGGTAGTGGGTGGAGGCAGTGGAAGACGAAGTAGAGAGTTGAAGGGGACTAGATGAGAAGGCGTTAATGAGAGTGATAAAATAGGTCTTCTTGGCAACTTGGAGGTAGTAGTAGTATTTTTGAGCAGTTCTCAGACCTACTGTAGTCATACGCCACAGGCGCACAAGAGCACGGTTATGTTTTTTTCAAACTTCTGGTGTTATCTGTTTGCCAAGGTTGTAGGGATCAGGACCTGATTCTCTGTGTGTTGTGAGGGGGGGCAATTGTGTCTAGGGCAGATGACAGTGAACTAATATAGACAGAAGTGGCTAGGTTGGGGCAGGACACTGGTGATATTTTGTCAAAGAGTTGGTCAGTAGCAGAGTAGAGAAGTGAAGGGTTAAGGTGGCGAAGGTTTCTGTGAGTAACTGTTAGGCGGATGGAGGGAGAGGAAGTAGAAGACAGGAAGAGAGTGAATCTAATAAGGTAGTGATCTTCACCAATTCAATCCCAATGTCTCGGACTCTTGCTGGAGATGTCACCTGGCTAAGGGCACACTCATGCACATTTGGTGGGACTGCCCACTGCTGCAGCCTTTTTGGGGGAGAGTTCAATCCACAATTACATGCGTGACCACGTATAGCCTGGAGCTCACCCCTGCACAATTTCTACTGCATCACTCCTCACTCCCATTCCAGACATACCGTAAATCACTCGCCATGCATATAGTTAACGCTGCTAAACAGTGTGTCCCAGTCCACTGGCGCTCGACAAATATTCCCACTATCCGTGAATGGTTTGCGAGGATCAGCAGAATTGAAGAAATGGAGGAATTGATCTGTTGCCAAGGAACATCCCGAGAGATTCATGGGAACTTGGGCCTGCAGGAGGCACTTTAAAACTACCCCTACCTACCGCCTACTAATGCAGCAATGATTGACCAGACATATCCTGCAACTGGGGATTGTCCTCTTTTCTGAGATACCTCTCGATATATGTCTAGATATACCTTAGTCTTGCACCAAGGCTTACTCCCTCAGAACTGCATATTACCCGGTTGACTGTCTTGATACGCTCCACGTCTTCAGCTATAAGTAGGTGTTTTTACTGTGGCTCATTTCACATGTTGTGAGCCACCTATCCGCAAACATACAATGAATAACAACAAAAAACAGCGCAAAATCTACAAGCAAAATTACACAAGTGCATAAATAAAGAAAAAAATATATAAAATCAAGTGTCCATGTGAAAATAAGTCCTTATTCCCATTGAAACCAATAATAAATTATTCTAAATGTGCTTCCAACTATCCACCACTTAAAAATGATATTAACCGCACTCAGCAGACAGAGGTGAGTAATGAGCCTTATAGGATATAAGGGATCCTATACCCCCTCCAAAAGAGATCAAATCTTCTTTTTCACACTGATTGGGTATATCAATTGCCTCCACTTTATTCCTCCATGAATTCCTCAATAGTGTATAGAAAAAGAAACTACATAGTGTAATACTGTCACTTCATATAGAATAGAAAGATAGAATAAGGCCACTCACATGTTTAAATATAATTAAAAACCTTGTTTAATAGCCTAGATGGCTTCAAAATAACCACTTTCCACAGTTGCAAAATATAGGGATCTCACGCTTCTGTAGTGTCTGCAGAGGATGAACACCCTTCCACCTCTAAGATGGCCCACTTGAACTGCATCACTCAGCGTGCATTCCAAACACCGGAAATGACGTGAACCAGAATGATGGCGGACCGGAAGTACGTCAACGCGTTTCGCCCCACCCACAGGGCGTTCTCAAGACGCCCTGTGGGCGGGGCGATTTTTATATATTTTTTTTATTTATGCACTTGTGTAATTTTGCTTGTAGATTTTGCGCTGTTTTTTGTTGTTATTCATTGGGGTTTTTTCACTGTTGCACAACTGCATAATCACTTAGGATTTGTTTTTTGGCGCTGGGATATATATTTTTTTTATCCGCAAACATACACCCCTCCTTTCCGTTTTAACTCACCCTAAGCCCTTCCATCCCAACCCATTCCCTCCCCCCCCCCTTTTTTTTCTTCCCTTTTCCTTTCTATATACCTACCTCTATCACCTCATTCTTCTTACTAACTAACCTTCTCCCTACCTGATCTTTAGCTCCCATCTATATTCTACTCCTATCTTCGTGTTTATACCAAAACCGATACTGAACATTGTCATTACTGAACCTTCAAAGAGACATACTACGCCCAATATCACTCACACATCCAATTCTTAGACACGTGACATAGATCTAAAGCTTTAGCATGTGCTGTTCATATTCAATATCACACACTTCACACTCCCCTAACAGAAAATCCTGCTCAAAGGTCAAAAGACAATATATCTCTCTTTGCTGTTTTTTTATATGCAGTACATTTCCTGAAATGTAATATTATGTTGACACAATGTTTTACAACGTTCTGTTTTGTATTGTCCGTTATGCTTTGACCCGTCTGCGACACGGGAAGCGCCACACAGTGATATGTTCGACTTTGGATTTACGTCTGTACATGTATTGCTATGTCGACTTTCTTATAATAAAAATCTTTTTTGGAAAAAATAAGGTAGTGATCCGAGAGAGGGAAAGGATTGTTGGCGAGACTGCATGGAGTGCATTGGTAAGAGAAAAAAAAAAGTCAAGGGTGTTGGCGTCAAAGTGAGTAGCATGCATCCATTGCTTTAGGTCAAAAGAGGTTAGAATGAGAAATTTAGAAGTAGGAGTGTAGCATTAACAGGGATGTTAAAGTCTCCAAGAATGATTGTGGGAATTTTGGAAGAGAGAAAGAAGGGTAGCCAGGCAGTTAAGTAATCAAGGAAGGTTGATACCGGCCGAGGGGGCGGTATATCACAGCAATTCTTAAAGAAACTGAAGAAAATAGATGAATGCAATGTGCCTCAAATGAGGAGAGTGACAGAAAGGGAGAAGGGTGAAGTACGTGAAAGGTGCTATGTAGGGGATAGAATTATTCCCACTCCTCCCTTCTGTTCATTGGGTCTGGGGGAATGAATCCAGAGAAGGCTGCCATGGGAGAGGGAAGCAGAAGTAGTGTTGAAATCATGGAGCCAGGTTTCTGTGATTGCAGGTAGATTGAAGGAGTTGGTGATAAAGAGGTCATAGAGAGAGGTAGGTTTGTTACAGACACAGCAGGCATTGCAGAGGGCACAGGAGAAGGGGAGGCTGGTTTGGAGAAGGAGAGGAAAAGAAACTAAATTGTGTGGATTGTGGCTGCTGAGGGTGAGGGGTGATGGGAGTATTGCGTAGAGTTAAAATGATGGCAGCCTGGAGTTTGGGGATATATCTCCAGAAGTTAGGAAAAGCAGAAGGGTGAGGGAGGTAATATGGGAGTGCAATTTATATGAAGGTACATGCCTCAGCATCCTGGAGGTTTTATTAGCATATGGGTTTAGAATTAGCAGGAGTTGGCGAGTGCAGTAATAGGGAGAGGACAGAAGTGAGAGTGATCTATACAGATTGTGGGGTGGAGAAGAGGGGTGAAGGAAGGAGAGTTTAAGGAGAGAGGACAAAAAAAAAAAAAACAAACAAAAAACAAAAAGCAAACATTTCATCTGCATTGTTCATTCCTCATCTTTTATTTCATTTATTAATGGCATATAGTTTACCTGGTATATGTTCTTTATTGAAGGGGATAACTATTTCTAGATAACCTAGTTCCTTCACCCTCCATGTAAATGGAAAGTCTTTTTGTAGGGTCTGCATCTTTCTTTAAAACATTAGGGGTTTATTTTCAGATCTGAAAGCTCCCCATACGGTTTTAGAAAACCCATTAGATTAGGCAACATTAATCCAGGGTTCACAATATAAAACAGCATATCATCTGCATATGCCACTGCCTTATGATCTACCTCTCCTATCTTAATTCCTCTAATATCTATACTCCTTACTGTCGCTAACAGAGGTTCCAGGAATATAACAAATAACGGAGATAATGGACATCCAGTACCTTTATACATTTTGAAAAACCTTTAGGAGGGACCCATTCACCTTAATAGCTGCTGATGGACCATTATACAGCTCCTTTATCCACCTTAACATCCTGGTCCCTATTCCTAAGACCTCTAAAGCATTTATCATAAACTCCCAGTCTACCCTGTTAAAAGCTTTTTCAGCATCAATCGACAATATAATGGTCGGTAACTTTTCTTTGCCTTTTGTAGCAGGAGCAGTGTTCTTAGACCATTATCCCTCCCTTCCCTACCTGGGACAAAACCCACTTGATCTAGATGTATCCATTCCAGCATCAATTCTTTTAACCTGGTAGCGAACACTTTCACAGTTTTGTGTCAGTATTTAAGATATAGGTCTATAACTAGCGCATTGTGAACTATCCTTCCCTTCTTCTAAATAATTGTTATACAATCAGTTCCATAAATATTGGGACATCGACACAATTCTAACATTTTTGGCTCTATACACCACCACAATGGATTTGAAATGAAACGAACAAGATGTGCTTTAACTGCAGACTGTCAGCTTTAATTTGAGGGTATTTACATCCAAATCAGGTGAACGGTGTAGGAATTACAACAGTTTGCATATGTGCCTCCCACTTGTTAAGGGACCAAAAGTAATGGGACAATTGGCTTCTCAGCTGTTCCATGGCTAGGTGTGTGTTATTCCCTCATTATCCCACTTACAATAAGCAGATAAAAGGTCCAGAGTTCATTTAAAGTGTGCTATTTGCATTTGGAATCTGTTGCCGTCAACTCTCAAGATGAGATCCAAAGAGCTGTCACTGTCAGTGAAGCAAGCCATCATTAGGCTGAAAAAACAAAAACCCATCAGAGAGATAGCAAAAACATTAGGCGTGGCCAAAACAACTGTTTGGAACATTCTTAAAAAGAAGGAACGCACCGGTGAGCTCAGCAACACCAAAAGACCCGGAAGACTACTGAAAACAACTGTGGTGGATGACCGAAGAATTCTTTCCCTGGTGAAGAAAACACCCTTCACAACAGTTGGCCAGATCAAGAACACTCTCCAGGAGGTAGGTGTATGTGTGTCAAAGTCAACAATCAAGAGAAGACTTCACCAGAGTGAATTTGTCTATGTTCGATCATTATGTAATCTAAACGTGAATACGATCTACGAGCTAGAGAGAAGGTATAATCTTTTCCTCTGGGATGTTTCACTCTCCATGCATCTATTAGCTGACTTTGATGTAATATCTTTTTCAACATACTTAGTTTTTTACCACCTCCTCTCTGCGCATTTAAAGATGTATCCATCCATAGGTCCAAACAAAAATCTCCTGCCAAGATAAGACTACCCTCTCCTAAAGTCCATAATTTTCCCCAACACTCCATATAGAAATACTTCTGGGTTTTGATTCAGGCAATAAATATTGGCCAATGTATAGTTTTGTCCCCCCCTTTTCCCTCTTAAGCATAGAAAACGGCCCTCTGGGTCCACCTATTCCCCTCCAAATCAAAGCTCACACTTTGAGAACCCAATCGCCACTCCTTTTGCTCTCTTTGGTGGCGAGTGTGCATAATACCAAGTTGGATAGTACCTCAAATATAATTTAACATTAGTTTCATATGATAAATGTGTCTCTTGTAAAAAACACTACATTTGTTGAAAGTAGGTGAACTTCCCTAAGTATCTTGTGTCTTTTAGTGGGAGAATTTAAACCTTTCACGTTATACAGTTGCAAGAAAAAGTATGTGAACCCCTTGGGATTACGTGGAGTTTTGCATGAATTGGGTATAAAATGTGCTCTGAACGTCATCTAAGTCACAACAATAGAAGAACACAGTCTGCTGAACATAATACTACACAAACATTAAATGTTGCCATGGTTTAATTGCACATAACATGTAAACATTTACAGTGCAGGGAGGAAAAAGTATGTGAACCTTTGGACTTAATAACTGGTTGACTCTCCTTTTGCAGCAATAACCTCAACCAAACGTTTCCTGTAGTTGCAGATCAGACCTGCACAATGATCTGGAGTAATTTTGGACCACTCCTCTTCACAAAACTGTTTCAGTGTAGCAATATTCTTGGGATGTCTGGTGTGAATCGCTCTCTTAAGGTCATGCCACAGCATTTCAATCGGGTTGAGGTCAGGACTCTGACTGGGCCACTCCAGAAGGCGTATTCTGTGCTGTTGCAGCCATTGTTTTGTTGAATTACTTGTATGCTTTGGGTCATTGTCCTGTTGCATCACCCATCCTCTGCGGAGCTTCAGTTGGCGGACAGATGGTCGTACATTTTCCTGCAAAATGTCTTGATAAACTCTGGAATTCATTTTCCCATCAATGACAACAATCCGTCCAGGACCTGAGGCAGCAAAGCAGCCCCAAACCATGATGCTCCCTCCGCCACGTTTTACAGTGGGGATGAGGTTTTGATGTTGGTGTGCTGTGCTTTTTTTTCTCCAAACATAGTGTTGTGTGTTCTTCCAAATAACTCAATCTTGGTTTCATCTGTCCACAGTATATTTTGCCAGTAGTGCTGTGGAACATCCAGGTGCTCTTTTGCAAACTTCAAACGTGCTGCAATATTCTTTTTGGACAGCAATGGCTTCCTCCGTGGTGTCCTCCCATGTACTCCATTCTTGTTTAATGTTTTCCTTATTGTAGATGTGTCAACAAAAATGTTAGCATGTGCCAGAGATTTCTGTAGGTCTTTAGCTGACACTCTGGGATTCTTCTTTACCTCATGCAGCATTCTGCGCTGTGCTCTTGCAGTCATTTTTACAGGACGACCATGCCTAGGGAGAGTAGCAACAGTGCTAAACGTTCTCCATTTGTAGAAAGTCTGTCTTACCGTGGACACATGAACATCAAGGCTTTTGCAGATACTTTTGTAACCCTTTCCAGCTTCATGCAAGTCAACAATTCTTGATCGTAGGTCTTCTGAGAGCTCTTTTCTGCGAGGCATGGTTCACTTTAGACAGTGTTTCTTGAAACCAGCAAACCCAAAACAGGTGTGTGTTTTTTAAGGGCAGGACAGCTGTCAGCAACACATCCAATATCCTCACACTGACTGGAGTTAAAGTTGGCTCACTCTTGGCTCCAATTAGCTCTGGGAGAAGTCATTAAGCTAGGGCCTCACATACTTTTTCCTCCCTGCACTGTGAATGTTTACATGTTATGTGCAATTAAACCATGGCAACATCTAATGTTTGTGTAGTATTATGTTCAGCAGACTGTGTTCTTCTATTGTTGTGACTTAGATGACGTTCAGAGCACATTTTATGCCCAATTCATGCAAAACTCCACGTAATCCCAAGGGGTTCACATACTTTTTCTTGCAACTGTATGTCGTAAAATTAATCAGGCTCATAGCTATCTAATATTTCTCTTCTCCTCCACATTTCTGTTCAAAGAAAAAGATATATAGACTACTCAAATCATGGACCTTCCCTCTATTCCACCCCTCACCCAACTACTCCACTCCCCCAACCCAACCTCCATCCACCCCATTCCTTCCCTAAAATAAACAACCCTTGGCCTAAATATTGCCCTGGAGTCTGTCATGGGTCCTTCCCACTATCGATTCCTAATTTGGGGTGTGGCTCTGGACACACGCCTACTCTGCTCCCTCTCCCATGCCATAGGGGATCTTGAGTTTAGAAGCAAGTTTGATCTCCATACTTCCCTACATTTCCTGCTAATCTTCCTTGTAGGTCCTGGTGCTTAGCCAACCCTCCTGCTTTATCCAATTAGGGAACCATGCCACCAGTGGGGAAAAGGAAAAAAACAAAAAACAAAAACAAAAGAGAGAAAGAGAGGAGGGACACAAAAGAGAGGAAGAGGGGAGGAAAGAAAAAAAAAAAAAAAAAAAAAAAAGTGTGTGTGGGGGGGGGGGGGGGGGGGGGGGAATACAGGTGTAGCTAATCTCCCTCCCACACCGGTTCATGTTCTCCTTTTAGAAACCCTCTGCCATTTTTCTCTTCCAAGCCCCAAACCCTCTTCAAACCCCCCTGTCCAACCTAGTCTTTCTAGTTTTTCTAGAAGTTTTTCACAGAAGTCAATTAGTTCTTCTGGGGATCTGTCTTGCCAATTTCCCATCTTTCCACCCAATCAGACATGCTGGGAAACCCCAGTTATAATCGAACTTTCTTCTCCCTCATTTGTTCCAACAATGGTTTCAGGGATCTTCTCCTGGCTAATGTCTCCGATGAAATGTCGGCAAGAATTAGCAATTTTATTTTTCCATATTTTACTTCAGTGGTCTCGCGCAGTTTTGTTTTTTTTTTATATGCTTTCTCCACCTTTGTAGTGGTGGAAACAAACAAACAATCACATCTCTGAGGGACTCTGTCGCTACTCGACTAAACCCGTGTATTCTCTCCATTTTCAAAGGATCTGTTACTGATCTACCCATCAATGGATTAAGCACTCTTTATTTTCTCCCACAAGTCGTCCCCTTGGGGCTCCTCTGGCAGACCGTGGATCCTTAGGTTATTTCTTCTGTCTCTATTTTCTTTATTTTCTAGTTTGAAGGAGAGTCTTCTCTGTTCTCTTTGTATCTCTTCCACCTGCATTTCTAATTTAGTAATTACTTGTGAACATGTCTCCATTTTCCCTTCTACTTCTTAACTCTTGTCAACATTTGTCCCAAATAATTTCGGATTGCCACAATTTCATTTTTCATGGACAGTTTCGCAAATATTTACGCCTTTTCTAACTTTGTAGATATTTGTGACATAGCTCCTTGATGTTCCATGACACTTTGGTCAGTTATAGTGTCCGCATTTATTGATTCATTATTCTGGTTCACGTCTCATGTCCCACATGACATTCTAGATTGGTCGCCAACACTTTTTCTAAATCTATCCTGTTTATTGGGGGGGGGGGTCACATTTTCATGGCTTTTCTCTTGTAGCGGTAGAGATTTCCTTATTGTACTAATATTTGCTTCTGATTGGGGGGGGGGGGGGGTTTGCTCCCCCCGCCTTTAACCGCTTTACTCCTCATCTCTTTAGGCTTTGCCACTGGGTCGTCTAGTAATACATAGATGCTATATTATCGTCCGCACTAAAAAGACCCTTTATCTCTTCCTTCTGTTGGCCTTTACGGTCCCTACTGTGCTACTTTAGGAGCAGGAGTGAATTGAACTGTTCCGTCAACCACTTAGTACCCCAGCAATACAATCTTCTGTCCCCCCTGCTATTTAGATATGCTTTACACAACAAACACAGATATTGTGCATAACAAAGATTGGAATGTCCCAATGGAAAGACCCAAGGGAACTCACCAACACCCTCCAGCAGATTAGGCTCCTTCAGTCCCAGTTCACACTTTAGAATCCAAGCCGTGGCCACCGAACCAAATCTCAGTAGTATTGTTGGGGGGGGTTTCTTAGCCTCAAATATCCAGCGGTATCTAAGGATTACCTGCAGACAGGAAGGAAGGGGGGGGCGACATTTGCCTCAGGTATCCTGCCTCCTCTTCATCCGTGGAGCCACCGCTCCCCCGGACCTTCGAGACTTCCAGTTTCCTTTCGGTCACATGGGTTTGTCACATGGGCAGTCACCTGGGCTCTCCCACCATCCCCCTCACCTCCAATGCTGCCTCCTCCTGCTCCCTCGCTCTCCTGGACCGCCAGTGCACTTCACTGGCCGCCAACCATCCGCCCGCACCAGGACTCCACATTGGCAGGACCCACAGCGCTACCGGTCCACCAAACGGGACATCCACATACAGGAGTCCCGCGACCGACCACTGCCACACCAACCCGGGCCCCAGGTACTTTCACAGCAGATCTCAACAGATCAGGGACATCTACTCAAGCAGGCGTCTGGAGCTCCTGCTCCTCACGGAGCCATGTTCAGGCCACTCCCCCCATATTCTTTGTAATGTTTGTTAGAGCTTACAATCTAAGAGGGAGGGTCAATTGATACAAAAGGTAATAACTGTGGGGGGATGAGCTGATGGAGAAAATAATAGTACAGTTGTTAGGTGAGGGCAGGATAGGCTTCTCTGTAGAGAAGATTTTTCAGGGATCGTCTAAAAGTAGACAGAGTAGGAGATAGTCGACCATACTGGGATAGGGAATTCCATAAGATGGGAGTGGCTTGGGAAAAGTCCTGGAGGCGAGCATGGGAGGAGGCGACAAGGGAGCTTGCGACAAGGGAGCTAGAGAGCAGAGGGACTTGGGAGGAACAAACAGAATGATTTGGTTGGTATTTTTATACTAGGTTAGTGATGTAGCTAGGGCTGAGTTGTGGAAGGCTTTATAAGTTTTGTTAGTATTTTGAATTTAATTTGTTGGGTGAGTGGAAGCTAGTGGAGGAACTGGCAGAGATGGGTGGCAGACACTGAACGGTTGGTAAGGTGGATGAGTTTGGCAGTAGTGTCTATGATGGAATGAAGAGGGGATAGCCTATGTAAAGGAAAGTTGCAGTAGTTGAGGCGAGAGATGACCAGAGAGTGAATTAAAAGCTTTTTGGTGTTATTGGCTAGGAAGGGACATATTTTGGAGATGTTGTGGAGGTTGAGGCAGCAAGCTTTGGAGAGTGATTGGCTGTGTGGCTGAAAGGATAGTTCAGAGTCCAGGAATACACCTACCACCTTGGCATGTGGGGACAGGTTAACAGTTGTGCCATCGATCTTGACAGAGAAGTCATTGGATAGGACACGTGGAGGAGGATTTATTATGAGCTCGGGTGGACAGAGAGATTTGGACGTCATCAGCGTAAAAATGGTATTGGAAGCTATAGGAGGCTATCAACTGACCCAGTGAGGAGGTTTCAGATTGAAAATATGAGAGGTGCAAGAACAAAACCTTGGCGGGATCCCGACGAAGAAAAGAAGGAGAGGAGGAAGCGAGATTGTAAGTGATGCTAAAGGTGTGGTGAGATAAGTAGGATGAGAACCAGTGAAAAGTACACTCAGGGGGACCAAAGGAGTGGAAGTTTAAGGAGGGTGTGGTCCATTGTGTCAAAGGCAGTAGAGAAGTCCAGGAGTAGTACAGAATAGTATCCTTTGGTTTTAGCAGTTAGTATATAGTTTGTGAGTTTTGGAAGAGCAGTTTCTGTGGAGTGTTGAGGGCAAAATCCAGACTGAAGTAGATCAAGGTTATTTTCAGTGAGATGGCTGCTCAGTCTCTTGTAGACTAGACCTTCAAGGAATTTGGATAAAAAGGGGAGAAAAGACATAAGCTCAGTGCAATGTGATTTATGTATTACAGGTCAGAAACCTGTCCTGATTGCCACTGTACCCTCTGATAGTACAGTGCCAGCAACAACTTGCAAGCTTGGCTGAACACAGCTTAGTCAACACACCTCTCAGACGAGAGCATGTCCTCGTAGTCACTGTGCCCAGTAAAAAAAAAAAAAAAAAACACGACAGCTGGGCCAAATATTTTTGGGACTTTTATACTGATTTGTTTGCCTGTGGTCTACAGGGAAACTCTGCCTGATTATAAAAAGGAGACAAAAACGGATGGTCTGGGCAAGATAACATATTTTACCTGTTTGTTGCAGAGATCGCCAACAAAAAACTGGACACGATCATTCTCAAAGCCCTGTCGCATGTCAAACACATTAACAGAGTATCCCTTCTCTAGCAAGCGCTCCACCATGTGTTGACCAAGAAACCCCGAGCCCCCAATGACTGTGCACTTTTTGCTGGCCTGGAAAAAAAGACAAAAAAGGGAAAAAAATATTACATTGGACTAAGATATGTAATATCACTTGAGGAGGTCTTCTGCAAAATCTTTTAAATCTAAAAAAATATAAGCAAGATGCAAAGATATCCCTTCTTCTGGATAGTCATTTTTAACATGTCACTGCACAGCACCATGGCCACAAATAAGAGACTAGGATTATTTACTTTTTTTTTGGCCCTTAACGTGCATGTATCTGACAGCTTTATTGCAAGACGCCGAGAGAGTTCTGAATGACTATTTCAGGAAAATCAGACAATGGCAGATAAAAGCTCAACAGTTATTGCATTGCAAAATTTAGCTAAGTAAACCTCTTATGAAACATCAAAACTTACAGTATACCTGTGTACATGTCCATGTGCAAGATATTTTAATTTCTTGACATTCAACGCAAAATATCTAAACTGAGGAGCTGTTTTCAGAGACATGGCTGATTTCCTGCCCACTACATCCATAGACAAAAGCTGCCACCTCATTCTCTTACTTCATTTTGTTTAACATGCAATCCTATACACAGAACAACAGTGTCAACAATGTAAATCTTAAAGTAGAACTATTTTGTTCCCATTGCTGATAGAGTAAGAGAGGGTTATAACCCCAGTCAATTTCATTTCTGCTGTGTCCCATTAAGGAAATTTCTCTTTACTTCCTGTCCTATACCTAAAACAGGAAGTGAGAGGAAATCCCTCCAAAGTAAGACAATCCTTGGTTGTCACCAAGGTCACCAAGTTCCCCATTGGAACATTTCCCCTCTACTCCTGATAGATGGTAACGGTAAACAGGACAAACAGAGAGAGTGAATCTCCCAACAGGGACACACACAGCAATAAAAACATGACCGTTCACTCTATCCATATTATCAATTATAGTATCAAATTTTTCAGTTGGTGATCGGCTTTCATGCTAAAATGATTCAAGCAGCTATACAGCTGCTCAATCACTTTTACAGGGCTTGGAAGGGTTCCCCAATCATTCCTGGGCTCCCCTGTCCTTCTGGGCAGCCTGGGACTGCTGCAAGTAGTCGTTTAGGCTGAGCACATGAGTCCTCCTCATGACGTCAGAAGCAATGAGGATTTTGTAATTTCCGGTTTCAGATCTTTGTTTACTTGACTGATATCGGCCAGGGAGGCAGCCAATCAAACCAATCTGTGTTTGATTGGCTGCCTTGAAGGGCAGAGGAGGGATCAAGGGTCTAACAGACGACTGATCTCTCAATAAGATTACCTGTCACTGTCCAAGCTGTCATAGTATTTTAACTCTGGGAGATTTACCTTCACTTCCTGTCCCATAGTCAAAACAGGAAGTGAGAGGAAATCCTAGCAAACTAAGGGAATCCCCCCCAGGTCACCAGAACGAGTGTCCCCATTGAAAGATTTTCCCTCTATTACTTTTCGGGGGACAACGCAAAATTTGCAATCTTCTTAACTTTCACTTTCTATTGTAATGGTACACAGGACAAAAAGAGAGGGTGACTCTCCCTAATGGGGACACAGACAGCAATAAAAACTGACAGGTGTTCTAATCCAGCTCCACTCTGTCTCTTTGCTTTTATTTGTACTTTAAGACAGTTTTTGCAGGGTTACCAGCAATTTGTATACATACAACTAAAGTGTAGGGTCACTTCCTAGTTCGTCTCCACTTGATGACATCACCCAAGCTCCGCCCAACATGTTTCATCACCAATCACGTGACTTCCTCAGGGTTAAAGCGCACTTACACACAAGAGTAGATATATGTGCGAAATTGGTTTTAATAAATGTTTTTAAAGAGAATGCACTATGGGGTTTTTAGATTTCTCCAGGCACCTTCTGGACTTTGAGGCTGACAGATCCAGTAAAGGGAAACAAGCGAGTTTTGACATGTTGCAATATATAGGTCAAAAAGAGAAGGGAAGAGCACATCTATTGTTTAAGCACAAGTGGTGGAGAGTAAAAGGAACCTCTACAGTGTTTTTTGTCTGCAGTGTATAGAGCAATCTAACAAAGATGCATGAAGAGACTATTAAACACACAGTATAAAGTGGAGTGATTATTAACCCTTTCACGCCGACGTAATACAAATATGAGGGCTCACAGAACTGGGCTTTTTTTCCGTAGGGCTGCATATTTGCGTAACTGTCTTTGTGCTGGGAGCATGCCACACAGCGTGCTCCCAGCACAAAGACCGGGGTGTCACTGAGAGCACTGGGTCCTGTTCTAACGATTGGTACCCGGGACTCCCTGTCAGGAATGGACTCCCCAATGGTGGTGGGACTCACCTGCCTTGTGGGCTGCAGTACCAGGGCTCGCCAGCGGGTACTCCGCAGCCAGAAGCTCACTCCTGAAATCAAGCCATCACCTGAGGCTGATTGCAGGAGGTGTATTTAAGGAATGGCCAGGCCTGCAGTCAGGGCCTTGGTGTATTGTTCCCATGAGCCCCTGTACCTGCATCCTGTCTGCTTCCTGCCTCATCCTGACTCTGCCCGCACCGACCTAGGCTACTCCTGACCAATCTTCTGCCTACTCTTTGTACCTTGTCTGCCCGTTAGCTATCGACCCGCCTGACTACATTGTTCTCTATTTTTATATATATATATATATATATATATATATATATATATATATATATATATATATATATATATATATATATATATATATATCTCAAGTAAGGTTTGGGTCTGTTGCACCTTGTTGTACGTATTTGTGTTAGTTTTGGGTTTGGTTTGTTGCACTGCGTTTATGTTTGTGTTGCCCTTAATAAATTATATTGTTTTACACACTATACCTGAAGTCTGTGTTTCCCTGTGTGTTTCCCTGTGTCAGCCCGCACCCCTTGGTTTTTTTTTTTCCCTCTCTGAATAGAGGAGAGAGATACATTTATCTCTCTGTCTCTCTCTATCCTTGCAGAGAGAAAAAAAAAAAACTGAAAAAAAAAAAAAGAATTACAAAAAATATATATAAAAAAAAAAACAAAAAAAACCAACTTAGATCAAGGTTTAATCTAGTTCAGTGCCAGGGTTAGTGTTTGGGTCAAGGTCAGGATTTTTTTTTTTTTTAGTATCAGTTAGTTTTAGGTGAAAACCAAAATGCGCACTATTGTTTCTGAGCTGTAGTACAGGTACAAACAACAAATAACATACACATATGGTATCGCTGCGATTATCAAGAGCTGGAAAATTTATTTTGGGTTGTTCTTTGGTGGTAGGCTATGGTAGTAACAAGAAACACACAGCTACATATAACAAAAAAAAAAAAAAAAAAAAGTGAATTTTTTTTTTACTATTTTGGGCCAGTTTTCCTTTGATAATAAAAAAAAAAAAAAAAAAAAATATATCACACAACACAGGAGACATCCATTATCATTTACCACCAAATGAAAACCCAATTTGTCCTGAAAAAAAAACAAGGTATAATCCACCTGGATGTACAATGTAGTTGTGATGATGTGTGCGGTTTTACTAACACATGTCAAAGTTGTAAATATTTACTTAGGCTTTAAGTTTTGTTTTACCCTTAGGCATGATGGGGTTAAAGACACACACACACACTTTTTTTATGATATACAGCATGCTTTTTATTATTATATTGGAAAATTGTATTATTAATCAGAGAGTCACTTATTGTTTAGGATGTAGCTGCATTAGAGTAAAAAGAGTTTGTTCATTCGGTACTGTAGTTTGTTGCCATTTCACAAACATTCAAAATTTTAATTCTTAACTTGTTTGGTATCGATTTACTCGGCGCAGCATAATCCTTTATATTTTACTAAAAACTTGGGTATTGTGTTTGTGTACTAAAATGCATTTAAGCGTATTTGTTCCAGAAAATTTACATTTGATAAATTGATTGATAATTTCATAAAATACATAAGGTTTGATGGTTCTAAGCAATTTTTTAGCAAAAAAATTAAGATTTTAACATGTATATGAGAAGTGTCAAAATGGGCCCGGGCAGCAAGCGGTTAAGTGAAAAGCCAACAATACTTGAAAATACTTACAGGTCGTAAACGTGTTGCCATTTCTGAATCAATTTATACAGCTTCAACCTAGGAAAAAAAAATGTAAATGATAAGAATCACTCTAACCATTTTAACTGTGCACAGAAAGATTGTAATTATCTGTAGAAGAAAAATATAATCCATTTGAGATCACAGAGCCTGTAATATGACACGGTATCACCTTTGACCAAACTGGTACCATTGCAATCTATGGGGAATGTCACATGACCTACTTTCAGCTCTGCCACAGAAGTCAATGACATCTCCTTGCATTCAAGTAAGGCACAAAGACACAGTACAATGCAGGCTGTATTACCAATGATCAGGTTGTGCTGCAGTACAGGCCGTAGCTCCTTTTATTTTTTATTAAATTCCTGTTTTTATTTGATCCCTAATATCATTCAATAATGGAATAGCAGGAATCTCTCATGCATTATATGACTACCCTCAATGTTACAGTGCATTAATATAACACACGACATACACTGGAGATAATTACACAATAAGTGACGTTCTAAATAGTTGTGTCTATAAGGATAACAAAAAGGACATGAGTTTGGGTGTCCTTGGAATTTTTTTTTTTTTTTGCTGTCTGTGCCTTATTGGGAAAATTTCCCTACACTTCCTGTTCCAGAGACTCAATAGGTAGTTGGGAATTCTCTTCACTTTGGGAAATTTCTCCCGTCAAAGAGAGTTGTTCATGGAATAGGTGCCCCCATTGCAAGATTTCCCTTTACATCTTGTTCTGAGGGCAGCTCTAAAATGTAGGATTTCCTTTCACTTTTGCTTGGTGATAAAGATCAATAGTATAAATAAGAGTATTTCTGGTAAGGTACCCCCTTCCTGTAAAAAAATAAAAATAAAAACATTAAATGTATTAGGAACGGGGGTGGGGAGGAGGATGACTGGTACTTGTGCTTTTAAACAAAGGTCTGCTTTAATAAACATACTCCCCCGCCCAGTGCATCCAGCATGTTCTGTTACAATCCACCACTGCACAGCAGGTCCTAAGCCGCCATCTTCCTCTCCTCCGTCATCAGGGGTGGCTGTTATTTTCAGGTTTTTGCAGCCATCCCCTGATAACACGCCATGACACAGGCACAGGATTGGTCCAATACCTCTAGGGATGCTTAACCACTTAATGCCGATGTAACACAAATATGCAGCCTCACAGAGCTGGGCTTTTTTCCATGGGGCCGCATATTTGCGTACCTGTCTTTGTGCTAGGAGTGTGCAGCTCAGAGCGTTCCCAGAACAGACCGTGGTGTCACTGAGAGCCCCGGGTCCCGATTCCAACGATCGGGACCCGGGACTCCCGATTCCAACGATCGGGACTCCCGATTCCAACGATCGGGACTCCCGATTCCAACGATCGGGACTCCCGATTCCAACGATCGGGACTCCCGATTCCAACGATCGGGACTCCCGATTCCAACGATCGGGACTCCCGATTCCAGGTCACATGATCGCTGTGATAGCCTCTGATTGATCAGTCACTGTACTACCCGGCCCTCTTGTTTTTTTTTCTCTCTCTATGAAGGAGAGGTACGTTGTATCTCTCTATCTCCTGGCATAGAGGGAAAAATGTTTCTGTTAAAAATAAATAAATATTAAAAAATAAAGAAAAAATACCTAGATCAAGGTTTGATCTAGTTCAGTGCCAGGGTTAGTGTTTGTGTTAAGGTCAGGGTCAAAGGTCAAGATTTAAAAAAAAAAAAATTGGTGTCAGTTAGTGTCAATGTGTCTTAGGTAAAAAAAAAAAAAAAAAAAAAAAAGGCGCACTATTGTTTCTGGGCTGTACTATGGGTACAAACAACATACACATATATGGTATTACTGTGATCATCAATAGCTGGAGAATTTATTTTGGGTTGTTCTTTGGTGGTAGGTTATGGTAGTAACAAGAAACACAGCTAAATAAAAAACTATTTTTTTTTTTTTTTTTTACTATTTTGGGCCAGTTTTCCTTTGATAATAAAAAAAAACTAAAATCAGGAGATATCCATTACTATTTACCACCAAATGAAAGCCCAATTTGTCCTGAAAAAAAAAACCCCAAGGTGTAATTCACCTGGATGTACAAAGTAGTTGTGATAATATGTACGGTTTTACTAACACAGGTAAAAGTTGTAAAATTCTGCTTAGGCGTTTAGTTTGGTTTTACCCCTAGGCATGAAGGGGTTAACATGAGTATTCCAGGAAGCTGGGGGCAGAAAGTGCCAGGGAGACATTTCCAACGAAAAAAAAAAAAATGTGCAAAAGGAGGAACCAAGCAGGAGAGAGTGGGATACGCCGTCCCAGGAGTGAACATCAATGTGTTCTTATTAAAGAAAACAGAAGAAATGCCAGCCCTACAGAACTAAGTGAAATTAATACAAACTGTCTGTATTGCCCCTAGCAACCAATCGGATGCAACCCTTCACCTGAAAATGACAGATGGAAATTGAAGCTTTATTCTGATTGGCTTTTAGGTGGCTCACCTAAAAGGCTCGAGCTATAATGAGACACATGAAGTGTCCGGATAAGCGGCGTGTAGTTGTCGCGTCTCCTCACCTGTCCGGCACCGACCCCCAGCAGACAGCGAACAATTACCCACACTCCTATAATAACATCCCCAGCCATGGGCTGAGAATCAGCAGAGAGCAGGCACTCAACCCCTATTGGAGGAGCTTTCAAGTCTCCAACCAATAGCCAATCCCGGCGGCGGTGTCCTTGGCAACCCGGGTAACGTCACTTTTTTGCGTCCTCTCTATGCAGGAAGCGTTGATGAGTTTCAAGCCTCGTTCAAATAAAGAATAAAAGTTTTTTTTGTTTTGTTTTTATTTATTGGCTGGGACGCTGATAGCTCACCAATAGGAAATGGCATCCTAGATTTCCTGAACGGTGATTGGCTGTCTATGGACGGCTTCTACAGCTTGTGGGAGGAGGCGGGCGGGTCGCGGGATTAATAGCAGGCCTGTGCGATATGGTGAGTGATGTGTAACGGTGATGTGTGTGGTCTATGGCATGCTCCAGCGATGGGCACATCGGAGATGGTTCAGCCAGTAATGTGGATCAGCTTGGACTGCAGGGAAAATATCAGACTCTTCCCTTCTAGATCAATTAGGATTTTCCTGAAACCAAACCCCAGTCAAAGCTTAAAAAAAAAAGAAGTAATCAGCCACAAAAACTATCTGCTGACTTTTAAAAAACAGCCACTTACCTGTCCCACGATCCCATGTTGTACTCACTGCAGCCGCTTTCAGTAGCTGTCCTTGCTCCCTGGCACCGGCATCTTTACAGCTGGCGGCTTCACATCCGGGTGCCCGCTGCGCACTGTGAATGGTCCCGTAGTATTCTGGGACCTGTCACGTGTCTCAGAAGACTATGGGGAGGGAGTTAGGACATGTTCTGCTTCCAATCGCCTAGGAGCAAGTGCCTGTCCAAATCAGGTATTCGCTCGCCAAAGGTGCCAATTCCTCACGGGAGCAGGGGACCAGTGCTTAACCCCTTGGCACCAGCCCTTTAAGGGTTTCAGGAGGCGGGGTTTAGGGTCATCTGACACACCGTCACATGATCCGGAAAGGTCCCAATCAAAAGAGATCAGGACCATTCCGTGAGTACTGGACGTGTGCTGGGAGCATGCAGGGCGCGCGCTCTCAGCACATATGTTTTTTCGAATAGAACTCAAATGTGCGACCGCTCGGCGTCTAGGCCGCACATTTGCGTTTGGCCAGCGTGGAGAGTTTAAAGCAGAACTTCCCCTTTTGGATGGAGCTTTGCTTTTATCTAGCCAACCTGCACATAGAGAACGAAAGAAGGATTCTGATTGGTCTAAAGCAGGGGTCTCCAAACTATGGCCCTCCAGCTGTTGAAGTACTACAAGTCCCATCATGCCTCTGCGAGTCTTGCATGTGGCTGTCAGAGTCTTGCAAGGCCTCATGGGACTTGCAGTTCCTCAACGCCTGGAGGGCCATTGTTTGGAGACCCCTGGTCTAAAGCTTCAATTTCAACATCCAGGTGCAGCAAAATGTATTTCCATAGATCATGTAATCACAGATTACTGCATATTCCACAATGATCTATAGCAGGGTTTCTCAACCAGGATTCCTCAAGAGGTTGTCAGGGGTTCCTTGAGCATTGAGCAATTTTTGCCTCTCAGCTGAGGTTCCCACTGACATCATTGATCTTTTTAGCTATCTGTAAGGGGGTAATTCTTCCCAAGGACCACAAGTGTAAGGAGCATCTATCAAACTAATGTATCGTGAATTGTATATAGTCATTTTCAGCAGGGGTTCCCTGACACAGGAAAGTTATGTCAAGGGTTCCTCTGCATTGAAAAGGTTGAGAAAGGCTGATCTATAGGGAGATTGGTGTCACTGGTGAAAGAATGTGGGGACTGCACAGTGTAGATGGAAAATGATTGGACCATAGGGTCCCTGTGTGTTCTTGGCATCAACCACAACCAAATGGATCTGTTATTTAGGTGTAAATTATAGCGATACTAAAGCCACCAAATTTACTGCTACAGTGAAGACATGCTGTGAATGAGAACTGTCACAGTTTCTTGTGCTCCTGTGCCAAACTGTCAAGCAAGTCTTTGGGATTTGTAGATTAGGAGGAATAAAACTTTTCTCCAGTGATTAACCAGAAGGGCAGGGGGGATTATTTATGAGGATAGGGTCCATTTCCAGAGGAGGGGACTTTGAAGTGTATATAAACCCTAATAATGAACTTCTATTGGATGAATGCAGAATCTGATAACTTCCTGTGCTCTCTGCACATCAGCATTTTCAAGTGATATACCACATGACACCTGCAGCTACAGGCATCACTCCGGTATTGTTTTTTTTCAGTGGGCTATTCTGTTTTTTTTTTGTTAAAGCAACCCTAGCGACTAATTAGCCACTGGATTGTTTTTACAGGCGTCCCATCGGGGAGCTCAGCACAGAAGCTGGCATTTCCGGCGGCTTTCCACAGGGTGACCGAGGACTGGAATGTCCCCGGTTATCTCCACAGTATAGGAAAGCAGAAGTGATGAGTACTTTGTTCGAATGTCAGTAGTGCCATTTTTAAATTGCGAAAGCATTTGACCACACTGATCTTGGTGTGATCAGATGCTTTTAACCACTTGCCTACAGGGCACTTATACCCCCTTCCTGCCCAGGCCAATTTTCAACATTGTACTCATATGAAATTTTTATAATTTTTTTTGAGACAGAGCTTTCTTTTGGTGGTATTTAATCACCTCTGGGTTTTTTATTTTTTGCTAAACAAACCAAAAACAACTGAAAATTTTGAAAAAAAAAAGTATTTTCTTAGTTTCTGTTATAAAATTTTGTAAATAAGTGATTTTTCTCCTTCACTGATGTGCGCTAATGAGGCTGCAGTGAGGGGCACTGATGAGGAGGCACTGGTAGGTAGCACTGAAAGGCAGCACTCATATATGGCACTGATAGGTGGCACTGAAAGGCAGCTCAGATGGGCACTGATATGTGGCATTGATGTGCACTGGTAGGCACTGATATGTGGCATTGATGGGCACTGGCAGGTGGCATGATGGACACTGACAGGTGGCACTGATGGGGCTACACTGATCATCAGGGCACATAGATCATCAGTGCCCTGATGATCAGTGTACATGTCTCCTCTGAGTAATGCTGATTACCGGCTCTCCTCTCCTCACGAGCTGTCGGCGTGACAGCTCGTGAGGAGAGAAATGCCGATAACTGGCATTTCCTTATTTACATGCGATCAGCTGTGATTGGACACAGCTGATCACATGACTGAGTCGAAGTTATCAGCTCCTTCCGTTGATCGGTGATCCGCTGTGTCCCAGAGACACAGCGCACCACCAATCGCCACGCTGCATGCCCCCGGGGGACACGCGTGGTTAGAGCGGGAGGACATCATATGACTTCCTCCCAGAACGAGAGAACTGCCTTGTGCCCATCATTTCCTTATATGGCGGGCGGGAGGCGGTTAAGGGCAGCTGAGACATCTAATAGACCCCAGATCTCTCCATAAAGAGTACCTGTCACTGCTGATTCTTATCACAAGGGATGTTTGCATAATAAAATAAGAACACTTTTCTTAAAGCACCCCCGTCTGCCCATGCTTGCACGCAAAGGCTTTTTACACCACATATGTGAGCTATCTCTGCGAACGTCAGAGCAAGAGGAATAATTCTAACACCAGACCTCCTGTGTAACTCTAAGCTGGTAACCTGTAAAGGCTTTTGAAGCGTCGCCTATGGAGATATTTCAATACCATAGTTTGGCGCCATTCCACGAGCATGCACAATTTACTTTCCATAATTTTTATTGTTTTAGAAAGGCCAACATTGGAACAACAATAGGCAGTTGCAATACTGCCTGGAAACTACTGCAGCTAATGCTAATTCTTCTTCAGCTAATGCTATTCCCGTGCACCTAATGCTCGTCCACCTGTTCCAGCACATAGACAAACAGGCTAATATCCAGCGTGCACTGACACGTAGGCGATCGCGCATTGGCGCCAAGCTGCCTCTTTAAAGGAGACTCTGCTGTGTACTAATCGCTGAATGTTCTTCAGCTTCCTGTGCCCCGTGTTCCTGCTTGTATTGACTTCGCTTCCGTTGTTGACCCGGCTTGTTCCTGACCTTGCTCTGTGGATTCTGGATTCTGACCTTGGCTTGCCTTAGACTACTCTCTGCCTGATCTCCTGGTGCTGACCTTGGCTTACCTCTGACTATTCCCTGCCTGATCTCCTGGTGCTGACATCGGCTTGTTACAGGACCTCTCTGTGCTTGCTAATTTGGTACTGACCCCGGCCTGCCTCCTGACCACGCTTCTGTCCCACAGTGTATGTCCCTGGCTCATCTTGACTACATCCTGGACCGTGGCAATCACCTGCTATCAAGCTATCGGCACCTGTACTTCTTTGAGCCTTGTACCTCTGTCACTGCATTCAGGGGTGATCGGACCAGAGCCGCACGGGAAGCCCTCTCATCAGCTTGGCCTTCAACCAAGGTACATGACAGAAACATCCAGCCATGTCTGAGTCTGAAAGAGGTGCTACCCCTCTGGAGACTCTGTGCCAACAAATTTCAGCTCTGACCCAAGCTGTGACAAATCTTCAGGAGGGATGCTTCCAGCTTGAGGGACGGATACAGAACCTGTCTGCCGCTGCCACCAACTTGACTCGTAGCTCCGCTACAAGTGCAACTGCGCCAGCCTCTACTTCTGGAAACTCTCAACCTGTCACTCCTGCTGGGGTTATACCACCACCAGAACCTCGGGTGCCAACCCCTGAATGCTTTTCAGGCACTCGCAGGAAATTCCGTGCATTCAAAAATGCATGTGAACTGTGCTTTGTTTTGCAACCTCGGACTTTCTCATTAGAATCAGTGAAGTTGGGGTTCATTATCTCCTTGCTGATCTATGAGGCCCAGACATAGGCGCACCACCTCCTGGAACAAAGCAATTCTGTCTTTAACTCAGTAAAAACTTTCTTTGAATCCATGGCTCAACTTTATGACAATCCACAATACACTGCTACAGTAGAGACTGCGCTACATACACTTCAACAGGGCTGGCGGCCAGTGGAAGACTACACCAGTGAATTCAGCAGATGGGCTGCTGACACAGCCTGGAATGATACTGCTCTAAAATATCAGTATCGCTTGGGCTTGTCAGAGACTTTGAAAGATCAACTTGCTCTGGTAGACATGCCTGACTCATTGGAGGGCATGGTACAACTTGCCATCCAATTAGATCGTCGGCTTCGGGAACGACGGTCAGAAAAATACTCCTTCAGGCCCACATGGGTAATGCCCAAGGTCCAACCCACCTTGTCTACTAATCCTCCAGCCAGCAACCACCTCCGAGGTTGAACCCGTGCAGATTGGCCTTCTTCCTGCATTGTCACCAGAGGAAAAACTACGGCGAAGCAAGGCCAACCTATGCCTGTACTGTGGAGACTCTGGTCACTTCCGTATCAACTGTCCTGTCCGGCCAAGTAAGTCTCTTCACAGACATTCTACTTTCAGGTTTCAGGAATCCAGTCAGCTCACATTGTCCTTCCTATCTCTCTACAGGTGGCTGGAAGGGAAAACAAGTTGCAGGCCATCATTTATTCCGGAGCTTGTAGCTGCTTTATTGACATTACCCTAGCAAAAGATTTGCAAATTTCTCTAGTGCCTAAGGGACAACTTAATATTCATCTTGCGGATGGAACAAATCCAAAATTTGGGCCTATTACCCAAGAGACTGTGCCTATCTTAACCACCAGCAGTTTGGGTCACCAAGAACTTTTAGGCTTTGACATCTTAAATTCTCCCATGTTCCCAGTAATTCTTGGCATACCCTGGTTACAAGCTCATAATCCCCTGGTGGATTGGGGTACAGGGACTATAATTTTCCAGTCGTTCTATTGCCAGCAGAACTGCCTCAGCACAAACCCTGTTAACCCTACACTGGGCCTCAGCAGCCAACTGGACTCTAATCTTTGCCTGCTCATACCACCAGTATATCATGACTTTCTCAATGTTTTTGACAAGAAAAGAGCAGATGCTCTTCCACCACATCGGTCTTACGACTGCCGCATTGGCCGCATATTCCCGCTGTCTGAACTGGTAGTAGAAGCTCTCTGGCATTACATCGATGAAAATTTCAATAGAGGTTTCATCCTCCCTTTATCATCACTAGCAAGAGCTGGCATATTCTTTGTGGAAAAAAAATACCACTCTCTCTGACCTTGTGTGGACTATCGGGAGCTCAATAAGATTGCTGTTAAGAACCGCTCCCCTTAATTCCTGAACTTTTTCAAAGATTCCGGACGGCCCAGATATTTTCTAAACTTGACTTGCGGGGGACCTATAAACTTAGTATGCATCAGGGAAGGGGACGAGTGGAAGACAACATTTCGAACTCACTTTAGGCATTTCGAGTACCAGGTGATGCCTTTTGGCTTGTGTAATGCCCCTGCCATGCTCCAACATTTTGCAAATGACATCTTCCGTGAGTACCTAGATCTCTTCCTAGTTGTACACCTGGACGATATCCTGATCTTCTCTCCCTCTCTGGAAATGCATCGCATTCATGTAAACAAAGTTTTGACTGTCTTGAAAGTGCATGGACTGTATGCAAAAGCAGAAAAATGCGAGTTTGAAAGACAATCTATTCAGTTTCTGGGGTTGGTGATCTCTACACAAGGAATCACTATGGACATTCAAAAGGTGTCCTCCAGCCTTGAATGGCCAGCGCCCAAAGACAAGAAGGGAGTTCAGAGATTTGTGGGATTTGCTAATTTTTATCTCAAATTTATAAAAAGCTTGTCTGACATCATTGCTCCCATCACACAACTTACCCGCCAACACTCGGTACCAGTGGACCCTGGAGGCTCAAACCGCCTTTGACAAACTAAAGGGCCTCTTTACTTCAACTCCAGTTCTCCAGAATCCTGATCCAGCTCTGCCTTATGTGCTTGAAGTTGACGCCTCAGAAACTGCTACAGAGGCCGTATTATCACAACGACAAGGTCCTAAAGCCATACTGCACCTTGTGGCCTTCTTCTCTCAAAAGTTGAGCCAATCAAAAAGGAATTATGACGTGGGTGAAGAGGAATTGCTGGAAAACAAATCAGCACTGGAAGAGTGGAGATACCTACTGGAAGGTGCAGCACACCCTGTGTTAATCTTCATGGACCACAAAAACTTCAAGTACCTTAGGTCCGCTAAACGGTTGAGGCCTTGACAAGCCAGGTGGGCTCTTTTTTTTTCAAGATTCTATTTCCACATCACGTATTGTCCAGGATCCAAGAATGGTAAGGCAAATGCCTTATCTTGCATGTTTCCAGATACCTCTGAATCATCTTCATCAGACACCATCTTGTCATCCCAGAACTTTTTGTTGATACAGCCTGACCTGATATCTTCTATTAAACAAGCTTCTGCAATCTGCCATTTGTCAGAAGCAGGATGGTATGTGGTGGCGCAATAACAAAATCTTTGTTCCACAGGAAATTCATCCACAGGTACTCAGCACTTTCCACTACCACCAACTGGCAGGACACTTTGGAACCTATAAGATATTCAAATTGATCCAACGTTCCTTCTGGTGGTCAAACCGTAACCAGGATTGTAAGGACTATGTGAGGCCATACATGGAGTGTATTCGCAACAAGCGCAATCGATCTAAATCATGGGGCCTACTAAGATCATTGCCTGTTCTCAAACGCCCGTGGGAAATTATTTCCATTGACTTTATCATGGACCTTCCTCCTTCTGAAGGGTTTACTTCCATCTTTGTGGTCATAGACCGTTTATCCAAGATGGCCCACTTTATTCCTATGATTGGGACTCCTACAGCTTTAGAACCGGCACATGCCTTCATTAAAGAAGTAGTGCGGATACACTGGGTACCAAGGAACATTGTGTCTGACAGAGGTGTAAAATTCAATTCTAGATTTTGGAAATTCGTCTGCAAAGTCCTGAAAATCAAGATCTGCTTATCTTCTGCATACCATCCTCAGAGTAATGGCCAGACAGAGCGTACTAATCAAACCCTGGAGTAGCATCTCAGATGTTTCTTTTCCTTTTCACAGGATGATTGGGCTGTTCTGCTGCCCCTTATAGAATTTGCATAAAACAATGCAGTCCATTCTTCCACAAATTAGGCTCTGTTTTGTGCTAACTACGGGTTCCACCCAACCTTCTTACCAGGTACCACGCCGGAAACAGAGTTGCCCGCCGTCCAAGATAAGCTAGCTTTTCTTCAATCTAACTCTCAGCTACTCCAAGAAGTCATGCCGAAAGGTCAAGAAGACAGCTAAAGATACTATGACAAAAAGCAGAGAGGGGAGTTGGTTCTAAAAGAAAAAGACAAAGTCTGGCTATCCACAACTAACCTGAAGCTTGCATGCCCTTCACGGAAGTTGGGTCCAAGATATATTGGGCCCTTTGAGGTAGAAAGGAAAATCAATCCTGTGGCCTACGAGTTGGCATTACCCAGTACTTACAAGATCTACCCAGTGTTTCATGTCTCGCTACTGAAGCCAGCCGTGCTTGATCCCTTTCCTGGGAGAAGTGTGCCGCCACCTCCACCTGTAACTGTAGGTGGTGAATTGGAGTTTGAAGTTGAATACATCCTGAACTGTAGAAGGTGAGGAGGTCAAACTCTGTATATCATAAAATGGAAAGGTTACCCCCCTGAAGAGAATTTCTGGGAGTCAAAAGAAAATATTCATGCCCCTGAATTACTCTAGGACTTTGCCAACAGCTTCCCAGAAAAGATGGCCAGAATGGGCAAACGGAGGCTGCCCATTGGGGGGGGGGGCACTGTCAGGAAACTAGTGCAGCTAATGCTAATTCTTCTGCAGCTCATGTTAATTCTTCTTCAGCTAATGCTAATTCCCATGCAGGTAATGCTAATTCCAATAGAGCTAATGCTCTTTCACCAGTACCAGCACATAGACAAGCCCAGGCTAATAGCCAGCGTGCACTGACACGTAGGCGATCGCGCATTGGCGCCAAGCTGCCTATTTAAAGGAGACTCTGCTGTGTACTAATCGCTGGATGTTCTTCAGCTTCCTGTAACCCGTGTTCCTGCTTGTACTGACTGATCTTTCGTTGCTGACCCGGCTTGCTCCTGACCTTGCTCTGTGGATTTCAGATTCTGACATCGGCCTGCCTTAGACTACTCTCTGCCTGATCTCTTGGTGCTGACCTTGGCTTACCTCTTACTTTTCCCTGCCTGATCTCCTAGTGCTGACATCCGCTTGCTACAAGACCTCGCTCTGCTTGCTAATATAGTACTGACCCCGGCCTGCTTCCTGAGCACGCTTCTGTCTCATGGTGTATGACCCTGGCTCATCTTGACTACATCCCTGACTGTGACAATCACCTGCTATCAAGCTATCGGCACCTGTGCTTCTTTGAGCCTTGTACCTCTGTCACCACATTCAGGGGTGCTTGGAACAGAGCCACAAGGGAATCCCTCTCTTCAACTTTGGCCGTCACCCAAGGTACGTGACAAATACAAAAAAGGTAAAAAGAGGTTGTATGAGGATACATTGCCCAATCTGCAAATTCCAACTGAACAAAAGATATTATCCAATACCACGGGAGTGCAAAATGTGATCATGATTGTAACATCCAACTAACTTGCCCCATAAGGCGTGTCAAGAAACAGATACATTCAGTAGGGGGTTTGATCCGGACCAAAATCCTTCCACCGTATCCTCCATGGTCGTGAGAGCCAGGAAAGTTAAAAGCTAAGAGGGACAAAAGATAAAAGGGAATGGAAAAGAGACAAAAAAAAACAGGTCCAGACAAAGACCAGAGGAGACACTCATCCTGATCCACAGGATGGTGTATCAAGTTTCAAGGGAGACATGCATATAGTTAGCCCAAGGTTTCCAGGTCAGTTAAAAAAACTACTGCGCATATACCACATAACATAAAAAATTGTAAAAACCACCATTTTATTCTCTAGGGCTTCTGCTTAAAAATATATAATATTTGGGGGTTCTAAGTAATTTTCTAGCAAAAGAGGCTGATTTGTACATGTAAATGAAGGGTCAGACAAGGCCTAGTATTAAATATTTGTAATCCCTATTAATAAACTTCTGTTTGATAAATGCAGAAGTTGATAACTTCCTGTGCTGGACTGTTATCATTTATATTGTACTGAGGACTACTAGACCACACCACTCTGTTATGTATAGGAGGACAGAGGGAGTTTCCAATAGTCCTGCCTGTGTTTGAATTTTAGTCGTCTAAAGCTGGCCATACATGGATCAACATGCAGCTGTTTCAGCAGGGACCTATCAGTTGACCTGTTTACATAATTACATAGTCTGGCTGAAAAAGACAAAAGTCCATCCAGTTCAACCATTAAAAAAAAAAAAAAAAAGTTATAATCCTATACCCACAGTTGATCCAGGGGAAGGCAAAAAAATAACCAGCAAAGCATGATCCAAATTGCTTTTGCAGGGAAAAAAATTCCTTCCTGATCCCCCGAGAGGCAATCGGATATTCCCTGGATCATCTTTACCTATAAATGTTAGTATCCAGTTATATTCTGTGTAGCTAAGAAAGAATCTAGGCCCTTTTTAAAGCAATCTATGGAGCTGGCCAGAACCAACTGTTGAGTGAGTCTATTCCACATTTTCACAGCTCTCACTGTGAAGAAACCTTGCCGTTTGGAGATTACATTTCTTTTCCTTCAGACGTAAAGAGTGCCCCCTTGTCCTCTGTGATGACCTCAGGGTGAATAACTCTACACCGAGTTCACTATATGAACCACTGATGTATTTATACATGTTGATCATATCCCCCCTTAATCTCCTCTTCTCAAGAGAGAATAAATTCAGTTCCTCTAATCTTTCCTCATAGCTGAGCTCCTCCATGCCTTGTATCAGTTTGGTTGATCTTCTCTGTACTTTCTCTAGTTCCTCAATATTCTTTTTTTGGTTGATCTTCTCTGTACTTTCTCTAGTGCTTCAATGTTCTTTTTGTGAATTGGTGCCCAAAACTGAACTACATATTCCAGATGAGGTATATCTAATGATTTGTACAGGGGTAATATGATATCTCTCTCTTTGGAGTCTTTACCTCTTTTAATACAAGAGAGGATTTTGCTCGCTTTAGAAATCGCAGCTTGGCATTGCATGCCATTATGATGCTTGTGATCTACCAGAACTCCCTGATCCTTCTCCACCATTGATTCCCCCAGTTGTACCCCCCCCCCAATACAGGCAGCCTGTTCGATTTTTCCCAAACAATTGCTGATGGCTATAGCCGGCAACACTGATCATTGTATTCTGTTGGCGGAGAAGGCTCCCAGACAGCAGAACACTAGCTTAGAGGGAATGATCCCCATTCACCTTGAATGTGTGGATGAGGAAAGTGGTTAATTTTTTTTTCCATTCAACCCGCTGGTTGAAATGCAAAATAAATGAATCATGTATGGCCTGCCTAAGATAGATGGTCAGCTTACCTACTGGAATGCAAATTAGTTTAGGAGGCCCTAAACTAACGCTTCTTTTTCCCTGGCCGGTTGCTGCTATCAGTATTTGTCAGGGTCTGAATGACCGTGTTAAACTGGTGGTTAAAAGACCATCTATGTTGGAGGAGAATACGGCTGTGGATCTGGCAGATTTACCATAGGCCTTGTGTTTTGTTTGATGCCCTTCTGTCGGTATACATGTGCAGGATCTTGTGGTTAAAGAGTTGGGCGGCGGAACTACCATGCAAAAGATTGTTGGCCGGGTTTCCCTTTCATGGAGAACGTTTTTTTGGGGATGACCTAGACAAGTATATCCAAAAGATCTCGGGGGGAAAAGTATGCTTTTACTCTTTAAGAGAAAGTCCAGACACCCGACCTTTAAGGGGCCAGGCACTTCGGTGGTTGGTGCTTCTTCTGGTAGGCAAACATTTCTCCGTATGCAGGGCCCTGTGTCTAAGGGAAAATTTCAGGGCCAGGGCCAAAAGAAACCCTGGGTGCAGAAGCCCACCAAGTCAGATTTTAAGTCTGCTTTATTATGAAGGGGCTCCCCTACTCGTGCAGGTGGGGAGAAGACTTTTATTTTTTGCGGAAATCTGAGAGGAGCTGATCCAGGACAAGTGGGTCATTGCTACAGTTGCTTAGGGGTACAAACTGGAATTTCAGGGAATTCCTCATCCCCATTTCTTAAGGTCTAATATATCCATGAATTAATTGAGTAGGAATTCTTTGTTTCAGGCACTTGACCGGCTCTTGTCCCAGGGTGGGATTGTGGAGGTTCCAGCGGATGAAAGGTTCCAGGGATTTTATTCAAATTTATTTATAGTTCCGAAGCTGAATGGGGATGTAAGGCCTATTTTAGACTTAAAGGGGCTGAACCGGTTCTTAAAGATTTGTTCATTTCAGATGGAGTCAGTCCGGTCTAGCGTCCATAGACATCAAGGATGCATACCTGCATGTGCCAATGTTTCCATCTCATCAAAGGTTTCTTCAGTTTGTGACAGAGAATCAACATTTTCAGTTTGTGGCACTAACTTTTGGGCTAGCCATGGCTCCTCGAGTCTAGACAAAGATTCTCGTTCCATTTCTGGGGCTGCTCAGAACTTGGGGAATACCAATTTTGGGCTATTCGGATGATCTACTGCTCAGGGGTCAGTCTGGTCCAAGCTTGAGAAAAAATGTGGTGTGTATGCACAGTTCCACTATTAAACTAAACTATTCCGCATTCACACTGGCACTGTCAAATGTGTTTATATGCATTCAGAGTACTTTTCTAAACTTGTATAAGTACATGTAATAGTTGTACAGTGATGCCACGCACACTGTGTGTTGACCTGTATTTAGGTGCGATCAGTTTCATTGCCTTCAGAAAAAACAGAATCTTTTGTGACTAAACGCACCTAAACCCACTTTAAATCTAAACATAGGAACAAATGATTTGGGAGGCATAAAATATTACTACTTCTGCATTTAGAAAGGCTAAACACAGGTATGCCAGTGTGAATGAGGCCTAAGTTTTATTTAGCCTGTACAGTACTGTAAGTGCCAAACATCTGGTGCTGAAACTTACAGTTGTGGTTGTAGTACAGTGATGACTGTGGGTCGCTCGATTTCCACCTTGTCCATTCAAAAAATGTCTTGTATTCTTTTCACAGAATAAAAGGCATTCTGTGATTGGATGGGGGCAGATTGTCCCGTTTATCTGCACCTTCCCTCATCTTCTATGAAAAGAATACCAAAACGTTTTTTGAATAGACAGGGCGGAGAGTGAACAGCATGCTATCAGAGCTGTACTACAGCACTGTACAGGCTAAATAGAAGTCATTTTTTTTTCTCGAAAAACAACTTTTAACCACTTCCTGCCCAGTTCCAGCATCCCTTTAATAGGGTCTGTACAGCTGCGAAGGGGGAGTGATCGGCTAATCCTGTGACCACTGTGATTGGTTGTCACAATAGTCATATGATCCTGAGCCGATCCTGCTATCTCCTGATCATTAGTACAGACCAAAAGCTGTCTCTGAGCTGGGAGCTCGTTCTTTGTACAGAATGCACTGCTGCCCATGGATATGTGTGGCATATGGGCTGTAAAGCCCATCCTCTTTGCAACCACACATATGCATTACATGGAGGCAAGAGGTTAAGAAGTGATTGTTGGGTGTAGTCATAAGTAGAAAACCAAAGTCCTATTTGCAAACCTTGTGCCGTGTGCTGGAGTTAGTCGAACCTCTATGGTATTAAGCAGCCCTGCACCACGCTTCCATTTCCTATGTAATATTCTGCTTGCTTGTTTCTATTTCAGTAAACCTACCTTTGAAATGAGTAGCAAGCTCACTGGATCATGACATAATAAGTGACATTACACCTAGGGACAGAACATATTTGATCTCCATATTTAATATAAAAGCAAAAATTAACATACAAGTGTAAAACGTAATCTACCTAGATTTCTGGTTATGTGTACTTATTTTACCGACATACAGGCATCCAACTACAAGAAACCATCACTAGGAGTGACAACTCAGAGGAAAAAGACTGTCCCAAAGCCGGAAATGACTGAGGAGCAGAAGCAAGAGATTCGAGAGGCTTTTGATCTGTTCGATACTGATGGCACAGGAACGATCGATGTTAAGGAACTAAAGGTGACGGTTCAAAAAAAAATGAGTTAAATACAAAAAATTAGCAGTTTTTTCTCACTTTTCTTCATTACCATTACAGTTAATTATACGGTTTATATATTGATTTTGAATAATTATATTATTCGCAAAAGTGTGGTGTGAAAATACATACAGTAAGACCTGAAAAAGTGCACAATATATCACTCACCTAAATAAATAAATGAGTACATAAAATGTGTAAACATGCAGCTGCCCTAATAGTGAATAATCCAATAATCACCTCATGAAACAATGACAAATAAAAGCAGCGCAAAAAAAATGTGAAACACATAGCAAAGTGGGAATATGATACAAAATATAACACTTAAAAAAATATACATGAATATTTAAATCATTGACATAAGTCCATCAAACCCTTTGATAAAATTAGGTGGCGCAACATGTGTCAGGGTCGGGCCGTACGATGTACTCTGGGATGAGTACATCCCCGCCGGAAGTGGCGTATTGCTCGCGAGCAGCGAGGAGGATCGGGTGAGATGCTCGCTCCATGTGATATGCAGATACCCTTAACGGTTATTGTGGATATTTTGGCATGCTTTCATTTATTTTATGAGAGTGCAGTACTTTCTATCCAATAAATGGTTTTTAATTGATTCACGCTATGACTTTACTTTCACATCTTTCCCTGATTATGGAATGTAATAGTTTGGAGGATGCCCCACCATCATATCAGTCTCTAATTGATGAAGGGCTTTTTGATTGATGATCTGTACTACGCTGACACTCACCACAAGCGCTATTGCCTATCAGGTTTGGATGGGCCACGATATCTGGTGAGTGCCACTGAATTGGGGGAGGTTTTCCTCTGGAGCACGTGGTGATATCTGAGTGCACTTTATTGATCCACTGAGATCACCACGTGAACAACACAATGATAATTGGTTGAATAATGACTTTGGTGGAGTTATGTCAAATGATTTAAATATTTGTGTATAATTTTTTGAAGTGTTATATTTTGTATCCTATTCCCACTTTTCTATTGTGTTTCACATTTTTTTTGTGCTGCTTTTATTTGTCATTGTTTCATGAGGTGATTATAATTATTAATTTCTGTAACAGCATTGTCTGTGCTGCACAATGTCAGCATTATGAACAAGGGTATATATAGAGAAGCATTTGAGCAACAAGTATGTCAAGCAGCATAGCAATACACCAATGGCAAAAATGAGTTTTGGTGATAGTGAGATCTTTAACTAGCTTTTAGTGTTCATGATATTCCAAGATTAACAGGTTCTGTCATCAGGATACTAGCTTTCTTCAAATTAAAGTGCCTGTAAAGGTAAAAGGTTTTTTACCTTATTGCAGGGGTCTCCATTCTTCCTATACAAAGGGCCAGTTTACTGTTTTTCTGACCTTAGGGGGGCTGGAATGTTCCCAGTGGGAGTAGAAAATGCCCCATCACTGGTATTAGTCAGAGGAATACCCCCCATTTTTGGAGTCAGTGGAAGGAACAATGCCTCATAATTGGTGGAGTAGGAGGAAAAGTGCCCCATAGTTGGTATCATTGGGAGGGATAGTGCCCCATGGTTGGTGTCTGCAGGAGAAAGCGTGCCCCATCATTGGTAATAGGGGGCAGAAGAATGCCCCTTTGATGGTGTCAGTGGGAGGAAAAGTGCTCCCATGGTTAGTATCAGTAGGAGGAAGTGTGCCCCCATGGTTGTTATCAGTTGGTGGAAGAGCACCCCATTGTTGCATCAGTGTAAGGAAGAGTACCCCAATGTTTGTATCAGTGAGAGGAATAGTGCCCCATTGTTTGTAACAATAGGAGGAATAGCAATCCTATTGTTGGCGTAAGTGGAAGGAATTATGCCCATTTCTGATGTCAACATGAGCAACAGTGCCCCGTATTAGTCGGAAATAGAAATAATGCCTCAAGGGCCAGATAAAGGCAAGCAAATGGCTGCATCCGGCCCACAGATTGGAGACCGCTGTCTTAATGCATTCTCTATATAAGTAGATCCTCCCCTAAATACTCACTTGGGCCCAATCTTCATCCAGCACTGTGCCCAAGAACAGCAGCTCTTCTCCCCTCTCCCCGCTCTCACAGGCTTGACTGAGAGCAGACGTAGCCATTGGCTCCTGTGGCTATCGTCAAAACCTGTGAGCAGAGAGTGGGGTGTTGGGATGAGGGGGGCTGTGTGTCTGAATAGGCATAAACTGCGCAGCTCACCATTGAGCACGCTGAAGTGCCCCATGGAAAGTGGCTTCCTATGGTGGCAAAGAGCCAGGATCGCCGACGGGGGACCCCAGAAGATCAGGAACGGGCTGCTCTGTGTAAAACCATTGCACAGAGCAGGTAAATATGACATGGTTGCTACTTTAATGTTAAAAAATGTTAAAGCTTTACTATGACTTTAATAAAAATATGCTGGTGTAATTACTTTTGGGGTTACTTTTATATTTTTTACAAGCTGAAGGTGTCATACTATCCTCCCTTAAAAATAAAAAAAGCGTAACATGGTAGAGCCCTCTTAGAACAGAAAGTATTCACATATATAATTCTATCACATATCCCAAAAATAAGAGGGTTAATTCACATTTCAGGATGGTAAGCGGGGCCATGCTGATCATTCTATGGTACTGTAAATAAAATACAGTCCTGACTATCAACATGCCTTTAAGATGCAGTAAGCTTCATTGCTCAGCTGTCAGTCTGGAACAGGCAAAAATAGAAGTACACCACATCATAGTGTGGCATGTGTAGGTGATATATTGGCAGTGATGAAAAGTATATAGTAGTTTGCATGCATTGTATTGAAGCTCTGGACAAATTTCACTGATGGAACTGGAGCTTTAAAGGTTGAGCATTTGCATGAATGATTTTTGTCACAGGAGGTCAGTTTTTCCCTTGAATGCTAACATATTCCAATAACTGCAGGTTGCCATGCGAGCCCTTGGATTTGAGCCCAAGAAGGAGGAAATTAAGAAGATGATTTCAGATATTGATAAGGAGGGGACGGGCAAAATCAGCTTCAGTGATTTCCTGTCTTCGATGACCCAGAAGATGGTGAGTTCTACATAATGACTTCAAGAGAAAGAGAAAATATTTCCAGAACACTGGAGCACACAGAATCTGGTGCAGCTTCCAGGTTCTATTGTAAAAGCTTTTAGAAGCTGAAGATAGAAGCTGATTGGTTACCATGAACAGCTGCACCAGTTTTAGTAAATCTCCTCTAAAGGCTCTTCCTTATCCACAGCGCACAGTTGCTTCTTGGCTTTCATTTGTCTAAGGTTCAGGTGTACTGGACTCCGTTTGTAGTGCAGGTTTTTAATTGCTTCCCACACAGGCTAATTCTGGAATTTCTCTCCTACATGTGAAAATCATATTTTATTTTGCTAGAAAATGATTTAGAACCCCTAGAACATTATATATATTTTTTAGCAGAGACCCTAGATATTAAAATGGCTGCCATTCCTTACGTCACATGGTATTTGCATTTGAAACACAATTTGTTTGGAAAAAATAAACTTTTATGATTTTTAATGAAAAAATCCACAATATATAACCCAATTTTTGGTAAACAATATGCACACTTGTGGAATGGTGCCGGACTACGATACTTAAAAATCTCCATAGGCAGCACTTTAAAAAAGTTTACAGGTTACCAGTTTAGGGTTACAGAGATAATGATAGTTGCTTGGTTGTTATGCTGACTCTGAGACACAAAACAAATTATTGATTAGTGAGAAGTCCTTATTTGGAGATTTGTTTTAATCAGTAACTCAAAGTTTTTTTTTCCATTTTGGATACAGTAAGTGAGGGTGATAACCCTGTCATTTTGCTTTATGTGCCCTATTGGGGAGATTTCCCTTCACTTTCTGTATTGTAGCCAAAAAAGGAAGTGAGATCCCTGATAGTCACCAGAATCACCAGAAGTATGGTTCCTGTTGGAAGGTTTCCCCTATATTACTATTCTGGGGACAACCCTAAATTTGGGATTTTCTTTCACTTTCCCTTTCCTTGATAATGGTAGACATAAGAAATAGGTGAATCTCCCTTATGGGGACACAGACAGCCATGAACCTGAAAGGCATTCTAATCCCTCCTCACTCTATACAAAAGTAAAGAAAACAAAAGGTTTTAGCTTGTAGTCACTTTAAATGACCGTCTCATAAATAAAATAAATAATAAAATATATTTATACTGCTCCCTGCAATGAAGACATGGAATTCTTGCCTCTCCTGGTGCTCTGCAGCAGTGAAGTGAAACTGCTGGCTGACGATCCTGCAGGAATTTCTGGGAAAGTAGGATCCTGGCCCACTGACCAGTGCTATGGTTTCTCCCACTGACCCCTATGTCACTACAGGACACAGTAGTGATGTGAAGGCCAGTGGAATAAACCACTGCCGTCACTTCCAGGAGTTTCGGATTCTGCAAGATCTTCAGCTGACAGTTACTCTTTACTGCTGCATAGACTGATGGGTGCAGGCAGTAGGAGAGGTGAGTATTTTTATGTGCATTTCAGGGATGCAGTTTTGAATATTTATTCTAGTGGCAGAGGTTGGTGGGCATCATCATGTCACAATTGTGTTGCTCTCTTCATCATTATGTGTTAGGTTACCAGCCTGAGGACTTTTGAAAAGTAAGTGTTTGGCTGACTTTGGACAAAGCCTGGAGTTGGGTTTTAATTGCTCCTGTTCTTACAGTTAAAACAATAATACGAAAGCATTTTTTCATTTTAGATTGACTATCATTTGTTTTTTTTTTGTTAATCAATTACCATGGCTAAAATCGACTAATTGTAAGGTACTGTAAGTTTATAGGTTGAACTAATACATGTTGAGATAACTTTGTTTATAGCAGAATCATTAATTACCATCAATTTAAAAATCCCCTTTTTTCCAGGCCGAAAAAGATTCAAAAGAAGAGATCATGAAAGCTTTTCGGTTGTTTGATGATGATGAAACTGGAAAGATCTCTTTTAAAAATCTTAAAAGAGTTGCAAAGGAGCTTGGGGAAAATCTGACCGATGAAGAGCTGCAGGTTTGTTGTTTGATTATTATTCGGAACTATATTTTTTCTTTTAATAGCTTGATTCTATCTCTATTTTTCTGCTTTTGACTCAAATATTTTGAAACAGTGTTAGTAACTGAGTCCACACAGCAGAGGGCAGCAGTTTTCAGAGTTTGAAGATTGGTGGATGCACAAACACTGAAGACTATCATCTTATTATTATTTTGGTGTATTAAGCAGTCATTAGCCAAGTTATTTTATTTATTACAGGTACTTATATAGCACCGTCAAATTACACAGTGCTTCACGTGTAATCTATCTATCTCACTTTCACTTCAGTCCCTAACCCACCACAAGGAGTGTAAAATCTAAGGTCCCTAACTCACATGTATACATACACATACTAGGGCTAGTTTAGACCAGAACCAATTAACCTACCAGCATGTCTTTGGAGTGTGGGAGGAAACCGGAGTACCCGGAGGAAACCCATGCAGGCACAGGGAGAACATGCAAACTCCAGACGGGTGGTGCCATGGCTGGGATTTAAACCAGTGACCCTAGTACTGCCAGGCAGAAGTGGTAACCATTTGGCCACTGTGCTGCCCACAGTGGTTAAAGTTAGTAGAAGAAAGAATGTAATGCATTATATTTTTAACTGACAGATGGATTACATTCTGGTGTTTAAAACTGAAATCCACACTGCTAAATGCACATTTGAAATATATGCAGTCAATCCTGCATTCCAATATTGGGATGCATGCCTAGCCTGCTCGTTGGACAAAGAAGGGATAATGGCAAAGTGATGAGGTTACCCTCTACTCACTCTGGCTTCCTCCTCTCAGAATGCTCCCTCTCACTAAATATGTATTAAATGAAAGTGTCAAAATCTCCTCTTGCTGGCCCACCGTGTGTCCTGATGCCCGTGGGGTTTACAGAATACTGATATCAAAGTTGTTTCAGGTCCTTTTAAGTGAACCTGTACCCAGACTATGATCATTAAAATATTTAAGCTTTCAAAATAATACAGTAATATCACTTTGAATGTGAAGTTTCCCACAATGCTTACAGCTATAGAGAGCTTGTTTCAAAGTCCACAACAGATGTCTCCCCTGTCAGCTCCTGCACACTGTTTTTATGGTTCTGCATAGCACAGCCATACAAAGCAGTGTGCTTACAGTGTAAAGCACACAGTGAAACAGCACGCAGTTAACCCTTTGATTGCCCCATATGTTAACCCCTTCCTGCACAGTGCCATTAGTACAGTGTCAGTGCTTATTATTAGCACTGATCATTGTATTGGTGTCACTGGGGATGTCAGTGACACCAAGTCAGTTCCCCCCAGTGTCAGAATGCTCGCTGAAGTCCCGCTATAAGTCACTGATAGCCGCCATTTACTAGTAAAAAAAAATAAGATTCCAGTATCTATACCACCATTTGTAAACGCTATAATCATGCAAAACCAATTACTTTACATGTATTGACATGTAGAAGAATACATTTTGGCCTAAATATATGACGAAATTTGATTTTTTTAAACAAAATTTTTACTGGACATGTTTAATAGCAAAAAGTAAAAAAATTTTTTTTTTCTCAAAATTGTCGGTGTTTTTTTGTTTATAGCGCGAAAAATAAAAACCACACAAGCAATCAAATTCCAGCGAAAGATCTATATGTGGGGAAAAAAGTACGTAAATTTCATTTGAGTGCAGTGTTGCATGACCATGCAATTGTCAAAGTAATGTAGCTCCATATCGCAAAAAATGGCCTGGTCAGGAAGGGGGGTAAATCCTCTGGATGGCAAGTGGTTAAAACTGAAGTTTAAGTATGAATTTTATTTTATATTGGTCCAGCTTGTTTTTTTTTTTAAATGTGTAGAAGTCTGTAATGACAGTAATGTTAGAAATGCTCCCATATCACTGTTTTGTGACTGGGGAAGGTCCTCTTGGAACTGTTTTATGATGACCTGCCCAACAGTGTTCCCAGTACTATGTTGCCAGCTCTATCTGTTTAATTACTCCTTTTTTTTTTTTTTTCTGTAGGAGATGATTGATGAAGCTGACCGAGATGGAGATGGGGAAGTGAATGAACAAGAGTTCCTCAGAATAATGAAGAAGACTAGTCTGTACTGAGCTGTCCTACAAGATGTGGTTCCACCACCCTCCTGCCTCAGTGATAAACATGTCTTCAATATACAGGAACTGAGATCTGAAAGCACAACTGTGTCCTTCTACCAACCTCTACTACTTTGACAGTCCGTCATATAGCACAGCTGCCATCTTAGCACCACACAATGTGCCAATTGAAACAGTCTGCCATGTCCCAATGTATACCATAAAATTATATAAGATGTATCCATGGTATTGGTGATTGTGGCCAGTTAACTAAAGCTTAATAATCTTTGCCTAAAAGTGCTTTCCTTGAACAGTTCAACCAAATAGAGAATATATTGCTGTTTTCAATATCAATGTTCAGAGAGTAGAACTAATCCTGGCAGCCAATTATAGAGCATCATTCATTATGCTGTCCATAAACGCAAACAATTTCAAACAAAATTCTTCTAGTGTAACGTTTGTTCAGTTTTCTGATCTCCGCTGTGGTCAAAGGGACATTTGTTTTCGACCGCTGTGATGAGAAAATTGAATGTTAAAATCAAACAAAATGTTGAAGAACTTTTGAACAACATTCATCATGTCAACAAACGTGTTGAGAATTTTCGTACGAATGTTTGTGTGAAGGTTCGTTCAAAAGTCTTCTAGTGTATGGCCAGCTTTAGTCAACCCAATCTGAATTCTCATACATATCCTGTAGATATGTAAACATTTGTATTTGATAACTGTGTTGCAGAAATATAAAGTGCCTGCAGTTGCTTTTCATTGCCTAGTCTACACCCAAATGTCTTTTCTGAATAGACAAAACTCTGACACTTCCAGGTAATGTCAGAGTTTTCCTGCTTCCTGCTGGCCCCATGCACTTATATTGGCCCATTATTAAAATGGGCTGCCTCACTGGCCAATGGAAAGATGTAGGAAGGCCCAGGGTTTTACTGACTCAGAATGGCCCCACAAATAGGTGTAGATAGGGCTATAAGGGAAAGTAGCCCTCTTTTGTTTCTGATACTTACTGCCCCTGCACTCCCTCCAAATTTTGTTCACCTGCTGCAACCCGGTTGAATACTTGGTACTTCCAAGTATGGCAGAATTGTGACTCCCTTCATTCCTCCTACAATGCCAGAATTGTGACTCCCTTCCGTTCCTCTAACAATGCAGTGCTAGCTACCTGAGCAACCAATTACCAAGCCTGATTGTTGTTAGATAAGGGTGGTTCCTTAGATTTGTATAAATTCTGAGCAGGATTATCTGGATTTTACACAAGGCTGTGTGGGTGAGCAAGGAGGTGTGGGTGTGCAGGCATGGTGCATTTTACGGATGGATGGGCACGGCTGTCATACAAACAAGTTACTTTGAGGGGAACCTATAGTTTTCAATTCAAGGCAAACAAAATTTGAAAAAGCTTTCCACTTTTAGTTGTCCCAAGTCGGCTTCTCACTTCTCTGTACAGACAGTAGTATCCTCAACTCCCTGGCTATGTCTAAAAAGCCTAACAGGCAGCCAAGATGGTTTTCCTTCTTTTGCTCATTAAGGCCAGTTCACACCAAGACAGTTTGGAAGATCCATGGTACAAGCACACTGGGTGTGCGATCTGCTGCAGGTGTCATTAGATTCCTTACGACATCCCAAATGCAGATTACAAATGTAGTGTGTTTGCATGCACCAGATCATATAGTATTGAAGTGCCATACAATCCAGTTTTAGTGCATTTTTAAAAGTGTGCATTCTCTACTTTTGATGCAATCCAGTGTGATTTCAGCCTATTTAAATGAACGGACTGAAAAACAAATTGCACATGATTGCAGAGCACTTCCTTACTTATGATGATCTTAAATGAAATCTATTGTTTCTGACCATTTCCTGCTGCTCCTTATGATAAACCTGTAACTGATGAGAACCATTTATCTTCCTTTCTCAAACAGGACAACTATACTTAACTGCCTTTGGCTGTGTTTCAGAATTGTCACATCTGCTCTTATAGTATATATGTAATGTACAGTAATTGTTTTAAGTGGTGATGTTTTCACGGATGCATTTTAAAAAAGTTGGACGTTTGCATTGACCAAAAATGTATGGATGTGTGTGTGTGTTACCTTTTTAACTGTATTATTTTGTAGAAATAATGTGATTTTTTTTTGACACTGCCATAAGGAAGCAAATCTGTGGAGAGTTGCAGAACTCTGTGCTGCAGATATGTTTTTAAATATTTATATTTATGTTATTCAGAAGATACCTGTACAGATATTTATCTGGTGTTATATAAATGTTTCATCTGTCTTTTACTTCTTCAAATATCTTGTGGTTTCTCTGGTATACAGTACATTACATGTTCTTCATTGCTACATACTATATACTGTACATATATTTACATAATCATAACCAGTTTCAGCTGTGGGTCTATTAATTTGATAACATTGTCATAGTTAGGGGTACGCCGAAATGAAAGTTCTGGTGCCGAAACCGAAAATTCAGAATGCACTTGACAGAAAACCGAAATGGACAGTTTTCAAAAATATATATTATTATTATTATTATAATACAGTATTTATATAGCGCCAAAAGGTTTGCTCAGCGCTGTACATTATAGTGGGGGACAGAACATAAGACAATACAGTGACAATACACTACACGAGGGGTTCGAGGGCCCTGCTCTTTCAAGCTTACAATCTGGGAGGGAGGGGATAGTGGTACAGGAGGAAGTGGCTGTGGGGGATGGAGTGGTAGGGGGAGTGGAGGATATATATTTTTTTATAAATAATTGTATTATATTCGACTTTTTACTTAAAATCATGACTTTAAATTAATATGAATTTAAAAAATACAATCCAGTAACGTAAAATAACTTTTCTTGAAAGTAACATACAAAAATCTGACAAAAAATGAGGCAAAGAGCCTCTGTTTATGTAGACTTTTCACTTTTATTATTTGGCAATACAATAAATAGAACTACCCAATAGAATGCCAAAAGGTCTCTAATCTGTCTCATGTAAATTAAAATAGTAACTATTTTCCCTATTAACCACATCCCCGCCTCCCTATAGCAGAAATACTGCTACAGGGTGGCAGGGGTGCACAAAATCACATATATACACGTGATTTTGCATTTCCGGGTACGGGACATGCGTGAGCCGTGGTTGTCAATTACCAGGTCCCGGCTGGTGATTACCGAGGATCTCCAACGGGGAGGAGGGATGCTTTGTTTATGAACAGTCCTCCTCCCTGTCAGCTCGGGCACACTGCTCTGCATGGCTGTGCACAGTGTCCTTACAGTGAAGCAACAACACACCGCCCCCCAGTAAAACACTCCCAGCACACAGTGAAGCACCAACACACTGCCCCCCAGTAAAACACTCCCAGCACACAGTTAAACCTTTGATCGTGTCAATGCTTTTTTTTTTTTATTTTTTTTTTTTAAGCACTGATCACTATTAGTGTCATTGGGGATGTCAGTGACACCAAGTCAGTTCCCCCCCAGTGTCAGAATGTCCACCGCTCTAAGTCGCTGATCGCCACCATTACTAGTAAAAACAAAATAATTCCAGTATCTATGCCGCCATTTGTAAACTATAACTTTCACATAAATCAATTAATTTACAAGTATTGGGATTTTTTTTTAGGAAAGGCATGTAGCAGAATACATTTTGGCCTAAATTTATGACGAAATTACATTTTTTTTTTACTGGACATGTATAATAGCAAAAAGTCCAAAATATTGTTTTTTTTTTCTAAAAATTGTTGGTCTTTTTTTTTTATAGCGCAAAAAATAAAAATGCACAAGCGATCAATAAAGCCTCCAATAAAGTGGTTTTAGCCATTTTTACACCATGGTCTGTTTCTGACTCTTTTCCTAGGAGGCACTTCAGTGCAGTAATCAAAGGAATAACTTACAGCAACAGAAGCATTAGCTGGGTTTGTCTCTTCTAACATTTAACAAAATAAATAAACTATTTTCAACTAACATCCACTGATGTGCTCTCAATGTTACCGGAAGTTCATAATCTGTAATGTACGCAGGTAAAGCACGCTTTTGTTCGAGAAGACTTTGCAGCATATAGTAGGTGTTATAGATGTAGCTATCGAGTGGCTACATCTTGCTGCAGTCATTTCGTAGGCATTCCAAACTGTATGTATCTGTAAAGCTTGTAATCTGGAATAAGCAAGCGAAGAATGCTTAAAGCAGTGTTTTTCAACCTTTTTTGTGCAAAGGCACACTTTTTTCATGAAAAAAATCACGAGGCACACCACCATTAGAAAATGTTAAAAAAATTTATTGAAAAACGTTTTGACTTGAGGGCCGCAATGGGTTCATATATTGGACCCGGGGGCCGGACCAAGAGTAGATGAATGATGTGTATGTGTCATCCATAGTAAGTATAGTAATATTCCCCCATAGTAAGCATAGTAATTAATCCCCCATATAGTAATTCATCCCCCATAGTAATTCATCCCCCATATAGTAATTCATCCCCCATAGTAATTATTCCCCCATATAGTAATTCATCCCCCATAGTAATTCATCCCCCATAGTAATTAATCCCCCATATAGTAATTCATCCCCCATAGTAATTCACCCCCCATATAGTAATTCATCCCCCATAGTAATTCATCCCCCATAGTAATTCATCCACCATATAGTAATTCATCCCCCATATAGTAATTAATCCCCCATATAGTAATTCATCCCCCATAGTAATTCATCCCCCATATAGTAATTCATCCCCCATAGTAATTCATCCCCCATAGTAATTCATCCCCCATATAGTAATTCATCCCCCATAGTAATTCATCCCCCATAGTAATTCACCCCCCATATAGTAATTCATCCCCCCTATAGTAATTCATCCCCCCTATAGTAATTCATCCCCCATAGTAATTCATCCCCCCTATAGTAATTAATCCCCCATATAGTAATTCATCCCCCATAGTAATTCATCCCCCATATAGTAATTCATCCCCCATAGTAATTCATCCCCCCCTATAGTAATTCATCCCCCATAGTAATTTATCCCCCATAGTAATTCATCCCCCATATAGTAATTCATCCCCCATAGTAATTCATCCCCCATATTAATTCATCCCCCATATTAAGTCCCCAAGCCCCCCCTGTGTCAATTCACTTACCTTTGCTCCTCTCGCCGTTCCGGTGTAGCATGAAAATCTGTCTCCTATGAGGATCTGTCCCCCTCGACGTATCTGCGCATGTGCCAGTTTCAGGCATTAGCAGCCGATCGGCGATATCTGGCACATGCGCAGATACGTCGAGGGGGACAGATCATCCTGACAGTATCACGCCGCGGCACACTAGTGTGCCGTGAGATATTGTCTGGTGTGCCGTGGGAAAAATTGCAATTTCATCCGTAACATGTGGCCTCGGCTCACAAATAGACCAATCATTAGAACAGCAATGGCGGACCTTTTAATCCGGCCCGCGGAGCGTGATACTGTCAGGATGATCTGTCCCCGTCGACGTATATGCGCATGTGCCGGAGATCGCCGATCGGCTGCTAATGCCTGAAACTGGCACATGCGCAGATACGTCGAGGGGGACAGATCCTCATAGGAGACAGATTTTCATGCTACACCGGAACGGCGAGAGGAACGCGCGGAGCAAAGGTAAGTGAATTGACACAGGGGGGGCTTGGGGACTTAATATGGGGGATGAATTAATATGGGGGATGAATTACTATGGGGGATGAATTACTATATGGGGGATGAATTACTATGGGGGATGAATTACTATATGGGGGATGAATTACTATGGGGGATGAATTACTATATGGGGGATGAATTACTATAGGGGGGATGAATTACTATGGGGGATGAATTACTATATGGGGGATGAATTACTATAGGGGGGATGAATTACTATATGGGGGGTGAATTACTATGGGGGATGAATTACTATGGGGGATGAATTACTATATGGGGGATGAATTACTATAGGGGATGAATTACTATATGGGGGATGAATTACTATGGGGGATGAATTACTATATGGGGGATGAATTACTATGGGGGATGAATTACTATATGGGGGATGAATTACTATATGGGGGATTAATTACTTTGGGGGATGAATTACTATATGGGGGATTAATTACTATGGGGGATGAATTACTATATGGTTGATGAATTACTAGGGGGGATGAATTACTATATGGGGTATTATTTACTATGGGGGATGAATTACTATATGGGGGATTAATTACTATGGGGGATGAATTACTATGGGGGATGAATTACTATATGGAGGATGAATTACTATGGGGGATGAATTACTATATGGGGGATTAATTACTATGCTTACTATGGGGGAATATTACTATACTTACTATGGATGACACATACACATCATTCATCTACTCTTGGTCCGGCCCCCGGGTCCAATATATGAACCCATTGCGGCCCTCAAGTCAAAAAGTTTTTCAATAAATTTTTTTAACATTTTCTAATGGTGGTGTGCCTCGTGATTTTTTTCATGAAAAAAGTGTGCCTTTGCACAAAAAAGGTTGAAAAACACTGATCTAATGCAATAAATTCTATTATTTTCTCTGTAATGCCACGGGCTTTGGGGCTGTCGCTTGCAATTTTTTTGCCTTTCTGAAGACTGTGGTAACAGATGTGTTTCTTTATTGTACTCTGCATGCTGAACTGGATGATGTGTTTCAGGTGGTATATCAAACCTGACGTGGAAAAATGTCTTGGCACTTTGCTCAGCTGGAATTTCAAGAGGGGGTAAACACTACAGATTGAAAAGTTGCTGTCTTTATCAGAAACTTTAAAATATTTCCACACTGCAGACATGGTCTGCCTTTGCTGGTAGCGCAGTGACTAAGATTAGAGCTAGCGTGAAATCTAAAATTGATTAGTGCTTTTTTTTCCCACTTAAACCCCAGCTATAAATAAAAAAAAAAGAATCACGTATATAACATTGTTAACCCCTTCATAGCCAGTGTCCTTAAATAACCCTAATCAGCATTGACTATTTAGTTGGTAGGAAAGTTATAGACTCCACAAACTATTGTATATATATCTAAAAAATTATAAATGATAAATCCTGATGTACTGACGGCTGATCTCATTTCTTGAGGCACAAAAACACCAGGACAGTACAAATACCCCCAAAATGACCGCTTTTCAGACGGTAGATAGTCTCAGGTATTATTAAGTAAGATGGTGAGTTATTTGAAGTTGTAATTTTTTGTCATAATTTTGTGGAAATTGAAAAATGAATTTATTCACAATTTTTTTTTTTTTTGTACATACTGTCAATTATGCCGTACAGCGTCATCATACTGGCGTGGCGGTGATCAGGGACACTGACTTGTGACAGTATGTAAAAAAACAAAACAATTAGTAAAAAAATAAAAATGTAATAAAAAAATTTTAAAAACATTTTTCTACTCCTGTGACCAGAGCAATATAGTGTTACCATAGTAACATTGTACTACTCTGGGCAAGTGATCAGGATTTGTATTTCCTTTTTACACATTATGATTGCTTATAACAACAACTTACATTGGTATAAGCAAGCATTTTTACTGAATTAAACTGATTTATTCAGTAGTTTTTGTTGTGATCAGCTGTGATTGGCCATAGCTAATCACATTCTACAGATAGGCTGTGCTTGGTCACAGTGATCACATGTACAGACTGGGCTAATCACAGCTCGCAGCACAGTTATAAGCAGTGGATGGCATTAAAGGAAGCCATTCATTGTTTACAATTGTCATGTGATCTGCTGTGATTGGTCACAATGATCACTTGACACTGACAATGGGCCGGTGTAGTGGTCTGTCATTGGCCGTGTCCCGTGGACACAGCCAGTGACAGAGCGTGGCCCGATCCTGGGAGGACGTCATATAACAGCCTAGCAGCATCATGAGAGTATTCCAGTCAGGATTCATGATGTACATAAATGGCCTACACCTATAGCAAGGGAATTATTCAACATTAGTAACACAGTTTGTTTTTATCCACAGATGCTCCTTACCTGCATCCATCCCATACACAGCCTGTGCCCCCCGATATTCATCCCATACACAGCCTGCTCCCCCAAACACCCATCTCATACACAGCCTGCGCCCCCCGACACGCATCCCATACACAGCTTGCTCCCTCCAACACCCATCCCATACACAGCCTGCACCCCCTGACACCCATCCCATACAGAGCCTGCCCCCCCCGACACCCATCCCATGCACTGCCTGCTCCCCCTCCCCTACACCCATCCCATACACAGCCTGGTCCCCCCGACACTCATCCTATACACAGCCTACTCCCTTGACATCCATCCCATGCACAGCCTGCGCACTTGACGCCCATTTCATGCACAGGCTGCTCCTCTGATACCGGTTCCATGCACAGCCTGCACCCCTCACCGTGTAGTAGACATAAAAGCGGCACGGCTACTAACACTGGGCAAGGCAAGGCATCACCATGCAGTCGTGCCTTCCTCTTGTAGGAGGAAGGGGCAGCATGACCCACATCTCTCCACGGTGAGAACGGAGCAGGGCAGAACAAAGATGCCACAGCAGCACCTACTCTCTCTCTACACTACTCTACTGCACTGGCCAAAGGACAGCTCGATTTTTGGCACCTCTGTCAGTTTGTTTTTTATATTGGCAAAATGGCAATAGGGCTAATTTTCAGTGCAGCCCTAGTTATAGTATATAAGTGATCTAGTAAAAAAAAAACAAAAGAAAAAGAGCAAAACCTTTGTATAATCTGAAGGTGGAATAAACACAAATGTGAGTACCAAAAACATAAATATGAAGGAAAACACTTGTATATAAATACCATACAGATGGAACCCAATAGGGTTATAGAGATGAGAAAATTAAAGAATTAGTGATTGTTTGACAGAACATTCCCTGACAGGTGTGTAGCCAACAATACTGTTGTAGTCCTGCTCACTTCTGGACCCAAGCTTCAATCCAGTGAAAGGCTGCCATAAGGACACATGTAAGAAAAGAGAGGAGAAAGGCGCCTCTAAGTGTAAACTGTAAAAACTTGATTTATTGCATATGAAAGACAGAAACTTACAGGAAGGTAGAGAAAAAAGGCACTTCAATATCCATCAATGGGGTTTCAGCCATGGTGAATGGCATTGTGTGCAATCCAGGATGATGATCTGTCAGTGTCAGGCATGAGCAGCTGGCAAGATGGAGAAGGTCTGGCACCAAGGCGTGGAGCACAGCGTGTGATCATGTCACCAGGCGTTGTAGCAATGCGTTTTCCGAGCATGCACAGTGAGATGGCAGTCCTAGCGCGTTCCTTTATCAAGCTGATGGAGTTGAGACGGTTTTGTCTTGTCACCAAGGGGTTAATGTAATATTTGGACCAACGATGTGTGTTAGAGATGAGTTATTGGGCAACAATGGGCAATGAACCATGCTCTCTATGTCCAAGAGAGGTCAATTCCCATACCACACAGCACAAGACATCAGGCCACTTCTCTCTGATATCCTGCCACAAGGCTTAACGCCATGCCTGTCCTCACTGAATCCTGTGTGCTTTACATTTTTTCCTTGTGCCTACTGCTACATTTCTAACATCTGTAGGATTCTGGGAATGGAGCCAGATGTTGGTGCAATGTAGTCTCTTGCCCATCATGGGCATGGCATTCAGCTTCGTGGCTTCCCCAAACGCCCTGTAGCCTCATATGTCAGCTTTTACAGAGGCAAGGCTTGGTTAATTAATTTTTCCACAACCCTATATGCAGAGGCTCAGAGGAAAGCATGTGGAGAGCAATTAATTTCCTAGCATAATATAACATGAACCTCAACTGGACATGGCAGAGATTTCTAGGTCCTCACACATACCCAATAAGCACCACCTACATAGTTACATAGTTAGTCTGGCTGAAAAAAGACAAAAGTCCATCCAGATCAACCATAAAAATAAAGTTATAATCCTACACCCACAGTTGATACATAGTAAGGCAAAAAACCCAGCAAAGCATGACCCAATTTGCTCCTGCAGGGGGAAAAATTCCTTTCTGATCCCCCGAGAGGCAATCGGGTATTCCCTGGATCAACTTTACCTATAAATGTTGGATACACAGAATATAACTGGTTCCTATGAAATAATCCAGCGCCTTTTTTAAAGCAATCCACAGAGAAGTTTAGAACCAACTCTTGATTGAGTCTATTCCTCATTCTCACAGCTCTTACTGTAGAGAAACCTTTCCATATTTGGAAATTCAATTTACTTTCCTCCAGATGTAAAGAGTGCCTCCTTGTCCTCTGTGATGACCGAAGGGTGAATAACTCTACACCAAGTTTACTATATGAACCACTGATATATTTATGTTGATCATATCCCCCCTTAATCTCCTCTTCTCAAGAGAGAATACATTCAGTTCCTCTAATCTTTCCTCATAGCTGAGCTCCTCCATGCCTCTTATCAGTTTGGTTGCCCTTCTCTGTACTTTCTCCAGTTCCCCAATGTTCTTTTTGTGAATTGGTGCCCAAAATTGAACTGCATATTCCAGATGAGGTATTACTAATGATTTGTACAGGGGTAAAATGATATCTCTCTCTCTGGAGTCTATACCTCTTTTATTACAAGAGAGGATTTTGCTCACTTTAGAAACCGCAGCTTGGCATTGCATTCCATTATTAATCTTATGATCTACCAGAACTCCCAGATCCTTCTCCACCATTGATTCCCCCAGTTGTACCCCCCCTAGTATGTATGATGAATGCATATTCTTAGCCCCCAAGTGCATAACCTTACATTTATCTACATTAAACCTCATTTGCCACATAGTTGCCCAATTAAACAGTGCATTGAGGTCGGCTTGTAAGTTGGAGACATTCTATAAGAATGTTATTCCACTGCACAGCTTGGTGTCATCTGCAAAGACTGAAATTGTATTTTTAATCCCAGACCCTATATGGTTTATAAATATATTAAAAAGTAAGGGTCCCAACACTGAACCCTAGGGTACAGCACTGACACCCCTAGACCATTCAGAGTATGAATCATTAACCACTACTCTCTGAATACGATCTTTTAGCCAGTTTTCTATCCATTTACATACAGATTTTTCCAAGCCCGTAGACTTTACCTTACACATTAGCCATGTGTGGGGAACTGTGTCAAACGATTTTGCAAAATCCAATTATACCACGTCCACCGCCACCCCTCTGTCTGAGGTTTTGCTCACCTCCTCATAAAAAGAAATTAGATTTGTTTGACAACTTGTCTTTCATGAATCCATGCGGACTGTTTTTCCAGCATTTAGGGTTGCATATACAGTATTTGGGAAATCAAAGGTATCAGCTATACAGGCTGTAATACTCGACCACAAAGGTCTAACTCTCAAAATACCGCACCATATGTAGAAAGTTCCCATTTTTTTAGCACATCTATGACAAAGAGGTGAATCGCTCTTATGCATATAAAATAAACATTGTGGGGTATAGTATAGCCTATGTAAATAGTGTAATTGAACAAGCTTATCCCAGGCAGAAATCACTGTGGAAGGGTATGAATTAAACAGTTCCTGCCATTTTTCATCAGATATGTCAGGAATATCTATTCACCAGCGTGTGTGAAGTTTAAATAAATGAGGGAAAGGTTTACTCTCTAGAAGAAGATAATATGTAGAGATGAGACGTGTATGAGTTGAGCAGTCTTTTCAAGCATAGAATTTGAAAGTCGCACCTCTCGGAGCCTGTACTGTGCCTCTGCAGCATGTCTCAATTGTAAATATCTAAAGTGCCAGTGAGCGGGGATGCCCAGTTCCTGGTGCAGGAACAGAAAGGTTTTAAACGTACCCTGGTGATATAATTGATGTACTGTAGAAAAGTAAGGACACACTTTGCCCACAACAGACCATCTTGTAATGTGTAATGGAGTAATCTGGGGTTATACCAAAGGGACTGGTTAGGAGAGAGTAAATGAGAGCTGTCAGAAAGCAAAGCAAATTTGTCAGACTGCAAATTTTTTATGTGGCAATGCCCTCAGCAGTAGGGAGAACATATTTTAATATTTTATTAAAATATTGGTACCCATACAGAGAGCACTAATATAACCTATTTTTGGAGAGAATCTCATGTATATCACGGGATTGCAGTGGATTGAAATCACCAGGGGAGAGAAGGAGAGACAAAACCATGATAAAGGAGACCCCACTATAAGGGGAAGGCACATGAAACCTAATTTTGGGTCAAAAATCAAGGTGAGAGCATATTGAAATAGGTGATGGGAGAGATACACGTGGTGATAAGAAGATAAAAGTGGATAATATGTAAATACACTAAGGAATCAAGGACTTTCACATATATAAGAACTATTGTGGAAATGTTATTTCATATGGACATTTGGAACTTTATTTGATCATACTTGGATATTTATTTGATTATGTTTATTTTGATATGTGACATACTGTAGATTGCATTGGTACATGTTTGTGAGAACAACACGCTTTATATTTTAGAGGGATTAATGCACTTTATACTGCGCAACACTGTCACAAAGATTTATTTATTCCTGAGAGTAGGAGTTAAGCACAATGTACTGTAAAATCAGTAAAGTAAACTTAAAGCTGACCATATACCATTATAGATTTCCTTTGACATCTCACTAAAGATCAGGAGAAACAGAGTCTTTATTAGTTTAAATCAAACAGTTTCCTGCAAAATGACATTGTCTATCCAGAGGACCAAGTATCCTGGTTTAGATTCCTTTTAGCACTACTGCCTCCGTTAAGAGACTTGGACAGAATTTTTGGGAGTGTCAGATGCCTAAGTCAGTTAGGGACTGCAGTTCTATGCCTGTTAAGGCAATGAAAAACTGATATTTTACCCTTCCTACTAAACTCCAGGCATCATACATGGGCGGAGTGAGCAGCTGAAGGACAACATTGTCCCCAGTGATGATAAGCTACAAATACCCAGCATCTGAGGATCTGGAGTGCTTATGTGGTCATTCAGGCTGCTCTCCCTATGCAATTACCCACTTTTTAAGAAGAGGGGCCGCTATTGACGGTCCACCCTATTAGATCCCCAGTACAAGTCCAAAGTGGCCAATCTTCCTGCCATCATCACACAGGAAGCAGAAAATAAGGTAATCATCACAGAGAAAGCACAAAAGTGCTTTAATAGTGTCTCTTTGCTGCATTTCCCACTGTCAGATCAGCATGAGCAGCAGCTTTGCCACGGCTTTGCATAGCTTTTACAAGTCACAGTGGCCAGCCAGACCTGTCTACTGCTGCTAATCATAGGCAGCACCTGAACGTTATGATTGCTGACTATATTAATTCCAAGGTTGATATTAAAATGAGAAAAAACAAAGAGAACCCCATGTACTACTGGAGGAACCCCATGTATTACTGGAGGAAAAGCACTTCAAGCTATTTTGTGGAGAGATGCCAAACACAAGCCATCTGGCTTTATAAGGACTTCTCTAATTATATATCAGGGATCTGGATCCAGTGTGTAGGCAGGTTGCCTACTGTATTGTATGCTTTAGTTAGCTACTTGGCTGCCCAGGTCAGGGGGAAGGGGTTAATGTTTTTTTGCCACCTCCCCTGACCATGTTCTTGGGCTTATTCCTGGGGTCCAGCTTCCCTCCTGTGTAATAAAAAAGGGAAGAGGTTTGAGTCCTGGGAGGCCAAGAGTGTGGGCACGTAAACAGGAACTTTACAGAAGCTTGCTGGGGCCTGTGGTCCACCTCAGGAGCGCCGACTCTTTGGGACACCCGTGACTATGGCCACCTCTGCTTGATTTCTTTCAACCATGGACTTAAAAGGAAAAGCTTACAGATTGATAAATAAAAAGTATATATATTTTATATATAAACAGGATTACGCAGTTTAAAATTCATACATAACATACTAAGAGTTAATGAGTTAGCTAGTTGTATTTTTTTTCTTCTTTTTCCAAGTTCACATGCTGCCAATTTGTCTTTAAAAAACTCTAAGGGCACTTAAGTTTCTTAGCACAGCAAGTGCACTGGGAACATGCAATTTCAATTGTGTAATGGTTCCTCAGTTTTTCTTCTATCAAATTACAGCTTGTTTGGGACTCTACGGAATTAATATTCTGGAATAATTCTCATTAGACTGAAAGAAAAAAAAATAGATAAAATTAATGAATCTTTCATTTCTCATGTGAATAATTATTTGGTGCATATCTAAAAATCCCAGCTGCACCAATGGAAAAAACTTTTTGCTATGAAGTCTTATTTTATTTGTAACATTAAAGGAATAGAGAATATTTAATGATCATATGGATTGATGATGAATGGATGTTTCAGATTCCTCAAATTCTTTTAGTCCTTTTTAAAAGAAAATTATAATGGTGGTGTTAAGTTTATTTTCTCAATTTTTTATGTAATTGTTTTTGATTATATTAAATCAATAGTTTATAGTACAATTCCTTTATCACAGGACATAGGAATCCCTGCACAGACATAACCCTTCCAAGCTCAGCTAACCCTCAGTTTTGTGCTAGTATACTTGGTGATGGATGTGCCTTCCTGTGCCTCTCTATATTGTCCTTGGTGATGGATGTGCCTTCCTGTGCCTATCTAAAGATCTCTCTCATGGGGTGTAAGGCCTGTTCCTTACACCCCTGGTGATGCTGAGGTGAGTACTATCTAGATCAGCCACTATGGCTAGCAGGCCAAGGAGGACTGTACCAGGACCCCACATACAACAGCAGGGTTAGTCTATAATATCGGCTGGGCAGCTGTCTCAGGTGTTCAACATATCTGGTGACCTCACTGGCAAGATATTCTAAAGTGCCAATCTAGTAATCCCCTTGGAGGTTCTATGTATGAGCAAAAAAATGGATATAATATCAATATTATAAATTGACAAATGAATCCATCAAATGGCCTACAATATCATGCCACACTTACATGAAAACCATCAAATTTCAAATTAGAAATTATAATCGGAGCCGCTATTTTAAACAAAATTGAACAGTGTGTGAATAAATGGGAATACCATAAATAGTACTCTCAACCCTTAAATAAATCAAAATAAAATTAAATCAAAATAACATATATATATATATATATATATATATATATATATATATATATATATATATAAACATAAGAAAAAAACAAACATATAAGAAAAAAAGCTGCCACCAAATAAATAAATAAAGTGCCAGATTATTTAGTGAAGTATCAAAACAATCAAAAAAAGTCCATGATAAGGTGTAGTCCATATATAATTCCTTCAAATAATATATATTCGCCACAACCGTGAATTCCTTTGTGCCCAACACCCCTTCAAAGTGCTAACTCACCAGATGCTGGTGATTAATCAGCATATCTTTCAAAATATCAGTAGATGTGGAAAACTCAGCAAAATAACGATTACTCCAGATAATAATCAATCATTCATTAGATGCTTGATCCAATTATACTCCTTTATTTATCCAGATATGGGTTATACTTACCATGACGAACACTCGCCATAGCATAATATTTGATTTTAAGGGGGGGAATTTGATACAATAAATAGTCAAACTCACAATATGTAAGCTAAAAATCAGCATTCATTAATATATGTGCATCTGCAGTTTGCAAACAATCTCCAACTCTCACAGTGATATAACCAGTAAGAGCGTTGGTCAAACTCCCTGTCCCTGAGAACTGTCAAACGAGATGACTTTATTTGACCAACACTCTGACTCCTAATGGTCTAAATGTTGAATTAGATTTAAATTCTTTTATTAGTGATTATTAATTTATGAATTATTTATTGTTTTTTATATTGTGTTTTTTTGTGTAATTTTATTTTATACATCTATGTTTGTATAATTGTATAATTGTATAAATTTGATTTATGAGTTCTGTATTATTATGTTATTGTGAGTCACCTTCTAAAGTTTTTTGACCACCAATAAGTGGTTTAAACACATGATGGCAGTAAGGAGTAATTGTTCGGTTTCCCTCCTGATATAAAGTCTAATTTAGGCAAATCAGTTGAGTATATGCCATTATGTGTTCATTCATTAGATGGCGGTAGTGGGTCTATTAAAGCTGAACTATAGGAGGGCGAACGGCTCTATAAGAGACTGAACGTCTGTCCGGTGATCACACCCTCAGGCAAAGTTGTGTGACGAAACGTGTAAGGGCATGATCGAGCAGTGACGTCATCGCGTACGCCGTTACCACGTGGCTGGACCATGTGATCACAGCCATGTCATCTGTTGTTGAGAGCGGCTGGTGAGACGCCACTGTGAGAGCTGGAGATTATTTGCAGACTGCAGATGCACATATATTAATGAATGGTGATGTTTAGCTTACATATTGTGAATTTGATTTTAAGGGGGGAATTTGATACAATAAATAGTCAAACGTTATTATGCTATGGCGAGTGTTCATCATGGTAAGTATAACCCATATGTGGATAAATAAAGGACTATAATTGGATCAACCATCTGATGAATGATTATTATCTGGAGTAATCGTTATTTTGCTGAGTTTTCCACATCTACTGATATTTTGAAAGATATGCTGATTAATCACCAGCATCTGGTGAGTTAGCACTTTGATGGGGTGTTGAGCACAAAGGAATTCACGGTTGTGGTGAATATATATTATTTGAAGGAATTATATATGGACTACACCTTATCATGGACTTTTTTTGATTGTTTTGATCTGGGATCCCTTGAAGACTGCCTATGCTGCCTATCCTATTCCTGATTATGCTACTTCCAACTATCTATTTGGTTTAGGCACCACCAACACCCAAGGCCTAATTTTCCTGCATCTGTTCAACAGATGCATCTAATTACATTTTTTTTACAATTTTATTCAAATTTTTAACAATTTTTAACAGCGGGGTTACAGTGTTCAAGCAACACCAACACCCATGGAGCAATTTGTCTGCACCTGTTTGACAGGTGCATTTAATATAAAATGTTTTGGTTTTTTTCTACTTTTTAACAGCAGGGCCCATTTCTGCACTCAGTTACACCCAAGGCCCATTTAATCAACACACCATATACAAAAGATCATGGGGGAGCTCTTGTCCATAATGGCCATGTTATTGACACAGCCCCAGATGATCCCCATTGGCGCACAACTGATATGATCCAGAAATATTTAGACAGAATAATGGTGCATAAAACATCTGTACTGGATGGCATACACCCACTGGTCCTTAAGGAATTGAGCTCTGTCATGACTGGCATAGTACCACTGGATTGGCGTAAGCCTAATGTGGTGCCTATATTTAAAAAAGGGTCAAAATCTTTACCAAGTAATTATAGACCTGTTAGTTTAACTTCTATAGTTGGGAAGATACTGGAGAGTTTAATAAAAGACCACATAGATGAGTTCTTTCTGGAAAAAAAAATATTTTAAGCAACAAACAGCATGGATTCATGAAAGACAGAAGTTGTCAAACAAATCTGATTTCTATTTATGAGGAGCTGAGCAAAATCTTGGACAGAGGGGTGGCGGTGGATGTGGTATACTTGGATTTTGCAAAAGCATTTAACACAGTTTCCCACATGCGTCTAATGTGTAAGGTAAAGTCTACAGGCTTGGAAAAATGGATAGAAAACTGGCTCTGTATTCAGAGAGTAGCGGTTAATGATTCATACTCTGAATGGTCTAGAGTTGTTAGTGGTGCACCCCAAGGTTCAGTGTTGGAAACCTCACTTTTTAATATATTTATAAACAATATAGGGTCTGGGATTAAAAATACTGTTTCAGTCTTTGCCGATGACACCAAGCTTTCCAGTGGAAAAACGTCCTTACAGGATGTTCCCAACTTACAAGCCGACCTCAATGCACTGTTTAATAGGGCAACTATGGGGTAAATGAAGTTTACGGTTGATAAATGCAAAGTTATGCACTTGGGGGCTAAGAATATGCATGCATCATACATACTAGGGGGGGTACAACTGGAAGAATCAATGGTGGAGAAGGATCTGGGGGTGCTGGTAGATCATAAGCTTAATAATGGCATGCAATGCCAAGCTGTGGTTTCTAAAGCGAGCAAAATCCTCTCGTATTAAAAGAGGTATAGACTCCAGAGATAGAGAGATATCATATTACTCCTGTACAAATCATTAGTAAGACCTCAACTGGAATATGCAGTTCAGTTTGGGCACCAATTCACAAAAAGAACATTGGGGAACTGGATAAAGTACAGAGAAGGGCAACCAAACTGATAAGAGGCATGGATGAGCTCAGCTATGAGGAAAGATTAGAGGAACTAAATTTATTCTCTCTTGAGAACAGGATTTTAGGGGGGATATGATCAACATGTATCAGTGGTTCATATAGTGAACTTGGTGTAGAGTTATTCACCCTGAGGTCATCACAGAGGACAAGGGGGCACGCTTCACGTCTGGAGGAAAAGAGATTTAATCTATAACATTTGGAAAGGTTTCTTCACAGTAAGAGCTGTGAAAATGTGGAGTAGACTCCCTCAAGAGTTGTGGATCAGGAAGGAATTTTTTTCCCCTGCAGGAGCAAATTAGAACATGCTTTGCAGGTTGAACTGGATGGACTTTTGTCTTTTTTCAGCCAGACTATGTAACAATGTAACTGTGTGACAGGTGCATATAATTAGAACTTTTAGAGCAGGGTCCAATCCTGCACCCATCAAGAATAGCTCTGAAGGGTTACGGTGTGAAGGCACCACCAACTGTTTGCCCGCAAAACACCCCATAATGCACTGCGCTCTCACAGTGCACAGTCTCAACCCCACTCTATAGGAATGGTAGGAGGGACCCCACAGTAAAACAATTTAAAAAAAAAAGGGCACGGGATCCGCCTAAAAGCCATACCAGGCCCTTTAGACCTGGTAGGACTTTTAAGGAGAACACCACCTCCAAAAAATGGGGGTGGTGCGTAGGGTTCCCTCTAAAAGCCATACCAAGCCCTTTAGGCCTGGTAGGACTTTTAAGGGGAACATAACCTCAAAAAATGGGGGGGGAAGCATGGGGTCCCCCCTAAAGTCCTGCCAGACTCTTGATCCGAGCACAGGCCTGGCAGGCCAGCAAAGGGGGGAAAATCGAGGGGGTGTTCAGCCCATCATTAATGGACACCATTTTCCCTCGATTCCTGGGCATATCTTGCAGAACCTGAGACACACAGCATCGGGATATTGGACATCACTGCATAATTAGTCTGCCTAAAGCCCTGCACAGCAGCTTTTCCATGTACTGATCCAACCACAGCAAGTATTGCACAATGGTGGCTGCCCCATTAGGTGTTCTGGCATAGGCTCACACATCTCTCAACTGGATGGGCTCTTCCCTGTGGGTTTCGCAGGCCTGTTTAACCTTTAGCAAGCCATGGCCTCACATGGCCAGAAAGGTGGGGGAAGTTGAAGGGGCTTCTAAATCCCTTCATCAGGTAGGGGGTACCTCCTGCATAATTTGCATTTAAAAGGCTTTCCTAAGGGTCAGACTAGTTCTGAATCGCTGCCTTTACCTGGCATATTCACTGTTTGAAGGACACAATCCTCCACTTCCTTTATGTCAGGGAGGAATTATCTGCATCCATAACTGGACTGTGGGTCAGCTCTCAGGGGTTTTCACTGGCTTCAAACTTGTGAGATGCAAACATGGGTGCTGTTTTTCCCCTTCTTCTCTTATGAAGGATATTCAAGTGTTGGGAGGAATTTTTCAGATTGAGGAAGAGGAGGAAGCTGTTGAGGATCATTCTTTGTTGATCAGTCCTCCAGGAGAAATCTCAGGGTCTAGGGCTGTCTCAGACAAAGAAGACCATGTTGGGCTTCCCAGCAGATGTGATACATACTAACCTTATGTTACCGCTACCAGAATCCTCTTTCCCAAAAGCCACTGGTTTTGTGTCCTGGTGGCCACAAAAATTCCCAAGTCCATTCCCGTGCACCCTCACCTACAAGAAGAAATGTATGCCAATTGGGCTTAAAGGAGAAGTACAGCCAAGGCTCTTTTGGCTGTACTTCTCCTGTGGATTACAGGACTGTAGTTTGTTCTGCACACCTGTGACCCATTTTCAGCTGACAGCGGGTTGAAGTCTGCTGTCAGCTGATGTCAATCAGCCGGTCCAGACTGGGAAAAGATTCCCACTTTAACTACTTCAGTATTAGGCACTTTTACCCCCCTTCCTGCCCAGGCCAATTTTCAGGTTTCAGCACTCTCACACTTTGAATGATAATTGCACGGTCATGCACCACTGTACCCAAACTAAATTTTTATAATTTTGTTCACACAACTAGAGCTTTCTTTTGTTGGTATTTAATCATCATGAGGTTTTTTATCTCTTGCTAAATTAATAAAAAAAGACTGAAAATTTTGAAAAAAAAAAAAAGTTTTTCTTTGTTTCTGTTATAAAAATTTGAAAATAAATAAATAATTGTTCTTCATAAAATTAGGCCAGTATGTATTCTGCTACATTTCTTTGGTGAAAATAACCCAAATCAGTATTTATTATTTAGTTTTTGGAAAGTTATAGAATTCACAAACTATGGGATATATCTGAAAATTGATCACTCCTGAAGTACTGACAGCCATTCTAATTTCTTGAGGCCCAAAAATGTCAGAACAGTACAGATATCCCCCAAATTACCCATTTTTTTGAAAAGTAGACAGTCCAACATATTTCATAAGAGGCATGGCGAGTTTTTTGAAGTTGTAATTTTTTAAATTTCTTTTTCCAAAAATTATTTTCACAGATTTTTTTTTTACGTACTGTCACCAGTGCAGTACAGCATCATTATATAACTGGTGTGGCGATGATCAGGGACACTGACCGGTGACGGTAAGAAAAAAAAATAATTTTTTTTCTATTGTATTTTTTTATTACTTTTTCTTCTTTTTTTAAGTTTTTTTTTTTTTCATATTGCACTATGACCAAAGTAGTATGTTGCCATAGTAACATTGTACTACTTTGGGGAAGTGATCAGTATTTTTTTTTTTACACAATTTGATTGCTTATAGCAAAGAATTTCTTTGCTATAAGCAAGCATTTAACTGAATGAAATTGATTCATTCGATTCATTCAGGTTTTTTTGTTGTGATTAACTGTGATTGGGTACGGCTAATCACATGACACAGATGGGCTGTGATTGGCCCAGCCTGTGCATGTGATCACTATGACCATTCACAGCTAGACACACTTGTATACAATGGATGGCATGAAAGGAAGCCATCAATTGTTTACAGCTGTAATGTGACTTGCTGTGTTTGGTCACAGCAGGTCACATGTTACTGGCAACTGGGCCAGTACATAGATTTGTCATCGCCTGTGTCCGAGGTACACATCCGGTGACAGATCTCACCACAGCACGGCCCTGCAGGCATACGCAAGACGTGATCCAGGAAAGACGTCATATGATGCCCTCCTGGATCGACGAGAGTCCCACCCGGCCGTCACTTTACTATAGGCCAGCCGGAAAGTGGTTAAAGTTAGGATCCACCCCAGAGTCTGGAGCGGCACCTGACTCAGCCGGTCAATGAGCCACTGAGAGCCTGAGTCAGCCACTCCCTCCCCCTCCACAGCCCAGCACTCCAGGAGCACGGGAGGGGGGGGGGCAGAGCCGATAGCGGTGACTGCTCTCTGCTCAGAGCGGCTGTGAGAACTCAGCGATCAGCAGTCAAATGATCACTGAGTTCTCACACTTAGAGCCGGTGGGGGACAGATGCAGGATCGGACCAATGCTGCATTCACCTAGGTAAGTATAATTGGGGGGAAAAAAGCCAATTTTTCTCTTTTAACTAGAGGAGGTGTTTTCACCGTCTAAGCATTTTGCTCACCAGTACTCCATAGAGGAGGATCTCTACAGGAAGTGGAGCTCTCCTGCTGTTTCATACTTAAGTAAGGCCCCAACATTCCCGGTGAATTAGGTCCTGGTCTTTAAAGGTGACTAAGATATTAGGTTAGAGGCCCTGTTTAAGGAATTCTTCTGTCTAGTAGGAGTGGTTATAATTGGAGTTTGTCAAGTCCTTTTATAGTCTGGGCATAGTGTGTGCTGTATTCCAGAGAATAAGAACCAATAGATCCTGCCTTTTGGCAGCTCCTGGAAGATTTTGAGAACTTATATTTCCTCAGTGAATGCCTTGGAAGGCTTAACAAGACAGGTTTCATAAGTGGGCATCATTTCTGTTATGGCTTACATGTTGGTTGGCAGAACTTCTCTGCAAGTAGCAAGTCGAGAGACTGCCCTTTGAGGGCGAATGCTTGTTTGGACTATCCTTAGGGAACTTTTATCCAGAAGGTAACTATGGAGAAAAATTTAATTTTACCACTTAAGAAGAAGGTTATGAGGAGCCTGAACATGGCGGCGACTGGGAGCTCAATGTGAGAGCTCCCAGACAGTAAGCACTCCCTGGGACCCACTAAACAGTGATGCGCAGGAGGTTGTGACATACCTGGGGCTTTGGGGCTGCTCCTTAGGGGAAGTCTGAGTGGGGTGGGCACCCCCTGTGTCATTGGCTAGTGGTGATGGGTAGTGGCAGTGGGGTGGAGGTCGGAGTGTGAGGAGCCGGCTGACTGGAAAGGAGGCAGACTCCGCCGGAGGTTGGAGCGGTGGACGCCGGGTGGTCACATGGCCACCGCAGAGGAGTTCCGGGAGGCAGAGACACAGGCCAGTTCGGCACAGAGGAGAAACCTGGCCCTACCACCACAAGACTGCCCAGGACCCATGGAACTTTACAGAGGGTAATCCCCCTAACAGTCACCATCACTGACGGGGTGTTCGACCTCCTTACTGCGTGAGGCAGGAGGAGGAAGACCATCCGTAGCTGCTTCAGTTAAAGTGGAAGAAGGTGGCATTGAGGAGGCATACGAGGGGCTACAGAGGATGGTGAGTTAAAACCTTAAACGGTCTAGTACTGTTTAAAGTTCAATAGGGGGGAATCACCCAGGGGGTCCAGAAGGAGCAGATACAGAGACATAAGAGCGTAAAAGACACCAGAGACCCCTAGTGAGGAAACCGGTATAGGGGGAAAGAAATAAAAGAAGAAAAAATTCAAGGGACACTACCTTTGGAGAGCCATAACCCCAATTTGTTCCTTAGAAGTAACCCTTTGGCCGGGAAAAAATAGCAAAATATTTGAACACCATGAAAAGCAAAGAGGCAAAAGGGGGAGAGCCAAAAACATGCCAAACAAGTTCAATCAAAAAATATATACCCTCAGAAGAAAAAAACTTAGAGGGACAAACCCCAGAGAGACAACAAGGAGTAAGTGGAAGACGGGGGATGGAAAACACTAATGGCCATTGCTCCAGATTGTCAATGGGAGCATCTAGTATGAGATTGGAACACTCCATAAAACAGCAGATGGTGATAATACATAAAGATCTGGGACAAGTTTTGTCACGAGTAGAGGAGACTGAGGGGAAAATGGAGAAACATGCCCAAGTAATACAAAATTAGAAAAACAGATGGAAGAAATGAGAAGGGAGCAAAGGAGTCTGCTATATACACTGGAAGATCAGGAGAACAGAGATAGAAGGTGTAACCTGAGGATACGGGGCTTACCTGAGACCCCGCAAGGAGAAGATGTGATGAAGATAATGGTGAAAATGTTTAATACAATAATGGACAGATCAGTAACGGAGTATTTGAGGATCAACAGAGTGCATAGAATAGGAAGACCCCAAGGAAGCGGAAGCAAAAACCCTAGAGATGTGATCGTATGATTCCATCATTATAAAGATAAAGTGGAGCTATGGAAGAAGACAAAATGAAGACCAGTGGTGATATATCAGCAAAAATCTGTATATTTGCTTCTCCATATTTTATCGGAAACATTGGTCACAAGGAGAATGCTGAAACCACTACTGGAACAGATGAGAAAACAAGACGTACGATATAGCTGGGTTTTTCCAGCATGCTTAATTGGATGGAAAGATGGTCGCTCTGCAAGACTGAGATTTCCAGAAGATTTGAGAGACTTTTGTGAGAGACTTGAACTACAGATAAAAGATATCACAGGATGGGAAGAGGGGGAAAAACAGAATAAGGGATTAGAAAAGAGTTGGCAGTTAGCCCCCAAAAGGAAAATGCACCAGAGATAAAATAGGGGAAGAAGAGGAGGAATGGGAGGGAGATTATTGGAAGCCCGTAGTTGACTTCCTTTCTTTTTTTTTCTTTCCTCCCCTCCTTTTTCCTCCTCTTCTTCTACTAAATAAGGTAAAAATTCTAGAAGAGAGGCAGGAAACAGGAAGTCGCATATACATCCAGCCTGGGGTTTGGGAACGCAGTCAGGATGGGCGTATGTGGTCAGAGCTCCACCCTAGCTTGGAATCGATGGTGGAATTAGGACCACAAACAATTTAAAGGCAAGTTAAGAGCCTAGGGGAAGTAGGGGTGGGATATGGGGTGGGGGGGAGAGGGGGAGGGAAGGGGAAAGAGAATTATGTAGGGGATAGCGCCGCATTCCTTTGAATGGATGATGTTACTCTCATTGGGAAAAATGTAGGTGGAGGAAAAAAAAGAAAAGCAAGAGGAAAAAGTGAAAAAAAAAACAAATAAAAAAAATTGATATATATATATATATATATATATATATATATATATATATATAATTACATGGGAAATGGAGAAGGTTAATTTTATGACTTATAATGTTAAGGGACTGAATAGTCTGGGGTAAAGGCATAAGATCCTTAGAGAATTACAACAACGATCTATTGCAATAGCGTTTTACTTGTGACTCATTTATTATAGGAAACAAATGTGAAGTTATAATCTAAATATTATCCAACCTGGTATTATGCAGATTCACCAACTAAGCATGCTAAAGGAGTGGCAATTGGTATTGCTAAAAATTTAAGATTTAAGTTGGAAGATAAGTTAGAGGATCCCGAGAGGTGTTTTTCCTGAGGGGGAGATTACAGGAAATAGGGCAATAAATATTTGCCAGTGTACACTCTAATAGAAATACAATGGCCTATCTGAAGAAAATATTGGGAAGGATCCTGGATTTTCAAACGGGGAAATTAATTGTGGTAGGGGATTTTAATCTTTGCATAGACCCTCAGATTGACACGACATCACACGTGCAAAGAGAGGGAGGTAGATATCTGAAAGCTATGCAAATATTATATCAGTGTCAATTTATAGATGTTTGGAGAATTAAGCATTTAATTAAACTATACGTTCTACTCTCCGGCACATGCAATGTATTCTAGATTAGACTATATACTCATGGAACACAGATTTTGGAGTCTGGTTACTGGTTGAGGTAAACATAGAAGTTACAACAATATTGGACCATGCACCTGTTACAATGAAGCTATCATGAGGGAGGGAGCAGAATAAGATAAATATGAGGAAATTAAATGAGACACTCCTTCAGGATCATGAGATGGAATTGAGAATAAAAAAAGAAATAGAACACTATTTTGAAAGAAATGAGACTGAACGAGTTTCAATGGCCACGGTGTAGGAGGCACATAAGGCATATATCAGAGGAATTTTTATTGTGATTGGGGTAAAAAAAAAAAAGGAATGGCAGAAGAAAATGAATACGCTATTAAGGAAACTATATGAACTATAACAGTTGCATAAAAAGAGAATAGCAAAAGACATACAGCAGAAAATAATAAATAAGAGAGGAATTATCTAACCTAATCTTATTACAGCGAACTATATGATGTAAACAGTGAAACTGTCAAAAGGGGGGAAGAAAAAGAACTAGAAAGACAGATGTATTTAAGAGAGGCGGGACTACCGAGATTGGGTGAAGAACGGTTAACATGTCTAGAAAGACCGATAACACAGGAGGAAATCCTGGAGGCACTGAAGGGTACAGTTGCGGGGAGGAGCCCGGGTACACTGTGAGATACTATAAAAAATTCAAACAACAATTAGTCCTCAAATTGAGAGTATATATGAATGCATTAGGAGATGGGATGGAAATTAGGGAGAAGTCATTACAAGCATATATTACAGTTATACAGAAGGAGGGGAAAGATGGAACCCAATGTGTTAGCTACAGGCCTATCTTACTGTTAAATACGGATACTAAACTATACGCAAAGGTTCTAGCAACTAGATTGAAAGACATAATGCCGGCATGGATTCACCTATAGACCAAGTGGGATTTGTCCTCGGGAGGGAGGGAAGAGATAATAGGTTAAGATCATAGTTCCTCATACAAAAAAGCAAGAGGGAAAAAACTCCCGTACTGCTTTTATCAGTGGATGCAGAGAAGGCTTTTGATAGGGTAGACTGGGGCTTCATGTTAGATACATTGGAGGTTTTGGGAATTGGCCCCAAAATGAGAGAGTGGATAGGAAAGCTCTACAGTCAACCCTCGGCAGCAGTAAAGGTCAATGGTTCGTTATCAGTGTTTTTCAAGATGCATAATGAGACAAGACAGGGGTGTCCGCTTTCACCTCTGTTGTTTGTCTTATCCTTAGAAATTCTTTTGGCAACAGTAAGAAATAGTGTGGATGTGAAGGGTATATGGATAGGAGAGATAAAATAGCATATCATCAGCATACACTGCCACTTTATGTTCTATGTGGTCAACCCTAGGTTGACATTAATCAATCTAATGAAAATAATAAAACATTTAGGAGAGCTGTCAAATTTAAAACTTAACCCGGCAAAATCAGAGATTCTAAATATAAATGTCCCGACAATTGAAAAAAAAGTTCTGCAAAGAGAATTTCCCTTTTCATGGAAGGAAAGAGAACTAAAATATTTAGGAATAAAACTGACCTCCTTAAAGTGGAGTTCCAGCTGAAAAAAAAAAGGTCAGCAGCTACAAAAACTACAGTGTCCTCACCACTGCTGGTTTCACCGGCCATCTTCTCTCCTTCTTGGCGCCGGCATCTTTAGTGTGGCGACCCGGCTGTGACAGCTTGCGGCTTCACAGCCGGGTGCCCACTGTGCATGCGTGAGAAGCACTGCACTTTGTGAATGGCCCCGTAGTTTTATGGGACCTGTCACGTGTCCCAGAAGACTACGGGGAGGCAGGGAGGACAATGTCTGCTTCCGATCGCCTAGGCGATCGCAGCGGAAGTGGGTACCTGTCAAACTCGGGCACCCGCTCCCCAAAGGTTCCAATCCTCAATGGGGAGCAAGGGACAAAGCATTAAAGTGGAAATTCCCCTTTTGGGTCGGAACTCCACTTTAAAGAACTTATATAAAATAAACTACATTCCGTTAAGAAATGAGATCAGGAGGAATTGAGGAGATTATCGGTAGGACCACTTTCCTGGATAGGACGAATAAACCAGATAAAAAATATTAATTGTCCCGAAAATTCTATATAAATTTCATATGCTACCTATACAGCTTCCAGGAACCTACTTTAAAGTAATTAAAAAAAATGATATTGAGGTGTATATATGGGGGAATAAAAATCTGAGAATAAGCTATGAAATGTTATGTGGAGATAAAAAGAATGGGGGTTTAATTGTTCCTGACATTAATAGATATTACTATTCAGTGTTATTATCATGTATTTTTGATTGGACACACAATGCACCAGGGAAAATTTGGATAAATATAGAAAACACATTAAGTGGGACACAATTGGATAGAATGGTGTGGTTACCACATCATATCGTAAGCACAAGCACTTAAATCCCAAACCCTAATTAAATTTTGTGTATAATTCACAAACAAATGGGTTAGGAGTTTAATTCTATGTTGATACCATTGGTGGCTACAGATTTCTTCCCGCCAGGGAAAGAAAATATTTCAGGTAAATGGATAAGAAAAGGGAATGCACAGCTAAAAGATATAATGAATGGATAAGAAATCTGCTCCTTTCAGGAGTTAAAAAATAAAAAAGAGTTGTTTTTTATGTTAGATGAGTGGCAGTATTTTCAACTAAGACATTTTGTTGCAATGCTCCCTAAGCCCTTAAGGTTAATGGTGGATTTGAATCCATTTAAACAATTGTTTAGTGCAAGCAAAGCATGGAAACATGGTAGGTCTCGAATTTATAAAATCCTTACTGCAATAGCAGAAGCTACTCCCCCTCCATACATGGAGAATAGGGAAAGGGAACTTGGAGTATCATTGGATAAGCAACAGAAAAATAAAATATTTAGATTAGCACATGGGGCTGTAGATATGAAGGTGGTGGAAATGAACTACAAATGTTTATATAGGTGGTATTGTACACCGAGTGTGGCGCGTAAGCAACAAGCAGATAAATCACCTATGTGTTGGAGGGGATGTGGGATTAAGGGTACAATGTCACATACATGATGGGAGTGTCCCAAAATTCAGCAGTAACGGGGAGAAATAATTCACCAAATTCAGGAGATAACTGGGGTTAATTTCCCGAAAGATCCAGGCGCATGCTTATTTCATAAAACCCAGATTACAGTAGAAAAATCTAAGAATTTGGCGATATTCCATCTAATACAGCGTTTTTCAACCACTGTGCCGCGGCACACTAGTGTGCCGTGAGATATTGTCTGGTGTGCCGTGGGAAAAATTGCAATTTCATCTGTAACATGTGGCCTCGGCTCACAAATAGACCAATCATTAGAACAGCAATGGGCAAACTACGGCCCGTGGGCCGTATACGGCCCGGCGGACCTATTAATCCGGCCTGCGGAGCGTGATACTGTCAGGATGATCTGTCCCCCTCGACGTATCTGCGCATGTGCCGGAGATCGCCGATCAGCTGCTAATGCCTGAAACTGGCACATGCGCAGATACGTCGAGGGGGACAGATCCTCATAGAAGACAGATTTTCATGCTACACCGGAACGGCGAGAGGAACGCGCGGAGCAAAGGTAAGTGAATTGACACAGGGGGGGCTTGGGGACTTAATATGGGGGATGAATTAATATGGGGGATGAATTACTATGGGGGATGAATTACTATGGGGATGAATTACTATATGGGGGATGAATTACTATGGGGGATGAATTACTATAGGGGGGATGAATTACTATGGGGGATGAATTACTATATGGGGGATGAATTACTATGGGGGATGAATTACTATATGGGGGATTAATTACTATAGGGGGGATGAATTACTATGGGGGATGAATTACTATATGGGGGATGAATTACTATATGGGGGATGAATTACTATAGGGGGGATGAATTACTATATGGGGGGTGAATTACTATATGGGGGGTGAATTACTATGGGGGATGAATTACTATATGGGGGATGAATTACTATGGGGGATTAATTACCATTTGGGGGATGAATTACTATGGGGGATGAATTACTATGGGGGATGAATTACTATATGGGGGATGAATTACTATGGGGGATGAATTACTATATGGGGGATTAATTACTATGGGGATGAATTACTATATGGGGGATTAATTATTATGGGGGATGAATTACTATGGGGGATGAATTACTATATGGGGGATTAATTACTATGGGGGATGAATTACTATGGGGGATGAATTACTATATGGGGGATTAATTACTATGGGGGATGAATTACTATGGGGGATGAATTACTATATGGGGGATGAATTACTATGGGGGATGAATTACTATATGGGGGATTAATTACTATGCTTACTATGGGGGAATATTACTATACTTAATATGGATGACACATACACATCATTCATCTACTCTTGGTCCGGCCCCCGGGTCCAATATATGAACCCATTGCGGCCCTCAAGTCAAAAAGTTTTTCAATAAATTTTTTTAACATTTTCTAATGGTGGTGTGCCTCGTGATTTTTTTCATGAAAAAAGTGTGCCTTTGCACAAAAAAGGTTGAAAAACACTGATCTAATAAATGCAGCAAAGGGACTGCTACCCAAATTGTGGCAGGAACAAGAGGTACTGAAAATAAAAGATTGGATAAGCAGGGTAGTTTATGTGTATAGGATGGAGGAACTCTAAATCTCTCCATTTTATCTTCTTCCATGTGGTAGAGAAAGGTGGGAAAAATGTGATGAGTTTAAAAGATCAAACAAATCTGTTGAAATGGGAGAAATAGAGAAGCAGGAGACGAGAGAACATGTATAATTAAGTCGGGAAAAGTGAGCAAGGAAGAAGGAGAAGGGAGTCCCGAGAGTACTTAGGAAGGAGAAGGAACGGGGAGCTAAAGGAAAAAGAATTGGGAGTGGACAGAGATAAGGGTGGGAAGGAGGGGAGGGGAAAGGTATGAAGGAAAATGTGTTTTGAATATTATGATAATTTATTGATGTAAAATGGAAATATTGAAAACTAATAAAATATTAAAAAAGAAAAAGTAAGAAGAAAGTTATGAGTCAGAAACCAGAGACACCTTTGGAATCCAAGAAAAGTTGTTTTCGTAAGAACCAGCCTTGAGCTCTAAGCAGGAGCCCACATTCCAATTCCTTAAGAAGAACTGGACTCCCAAATGAAGAGGTGTCACCATTTGTGCAGTTAAGGGGAAAGTGTCCAAAGGCTACAAGCTTGAGTTTTACTGTTTTCCCCTCCATGGTTTATGCGCTCATGGATATTTTTTGGATTTCCCCCCAAAAAGCATTGTTCTTTGCTGTTCTTTTCTAAGAGGGCAGTGCACCTGTGCCAGTAGAGGAGAGGTCTCACAGCTTATATTCTATACTGTTTACGTTTTCCTAGCCAAACAGAGACATTCTGGACTTCAAGGGTCTAAACAATTTCCTGAAAATACAAAACTGCAGGATGGAGTTCACTCGGTCAGTGATTGTTTCACGTCTTCAAAGGCACTTCCTGCCGTTAGTTGATGTCAAAGATACCTATCTGCACATCTTGATTTTCCTGCCTCACCAACTGTTTCTGCTATTCACAGTTTGTGGTGCTACCCTTTGGCCTGTCCATGCTCCTAGGGAGTTTACCAATGTGTTTTGGGGCTGTTGAGAACCCAGGGTATACCCTTTGTGTGGTAACTGGATAACCTACTCATAAGAGGGCAGCGGGCTCAGAAAATGACATCCACTGTCAAGCAGACTGTGCAAGTCCCTGAGAGGTTCAGATGGATTCTGAACCTTCAGAAGCCTGCCTTAGTTCTGACTTGCCTGGAGTACCTAGGCTTAGTTCTCGATACTGCTCAAGTGAACGTACTGCTATTGCAGTACTGCTATTGCCAGAGAAGGGAAGGGTAGGAGTCATTCTGCTAACTCATTCAGCCATGTATGTAATTTGATCTGCAGCCCTTTAAATAACAAGATCAGGTTTATTTTCAGCAAAACAGTTAAGATCAGCCTGGTAAACATTAGAAAATGTTCTGGAAGCCTAGCACCCCAACTTCTGGCTGTAAATGAAAATATGGAATCATCATGAGCAATATTTCATAAAACCTGAAATTCCAGATTCCCTCCTGAAAACCAGGAAATCCTCATCCTCCTTTCTGCAGAACTTCCAGGATGAATCAGAACAATTAGAATTGGTTAGTGCCCACATAGTCAGTGCAATGGTTTGGGGATTTGAAACTCCCAATCTTGTCCTTATTCTTTATGTTGTGCTTTAAGGACAGATCAGATATGGTCTCTGCTGTCACTGCCCAATCAGCATCGCTCTGATCCATTCCAGAATTGCTGTGGGAAAAAGAGGAAGGAGAGAGGATTTCAAATCCTTAGACTGCTGCAATGACTCTGTAGGCACTAACAGCTCATCAGCCACGGAGGTAAGTACAGTAGGAGCCGTGAAGAGTGTACAGTATGAATTCACCATTTTTTTTTTCTCAAAAGGTGAGTTTACACTTTAAGCTGACCAGGATTTTACTTTAAATCATATATGCATTCCATCATTCCTTTATTCAGATGCATTCTTCATGTATTTTTATTTTATTTTGAGAGTAATGTTTTATTTTCTGAGAAAAATGTGTGTAGTCAGTGTACTGGGTATTGTTCTCAAAGGTACAGAAATTGTAGGATGTTTTTTTTCACAATGATATATTCCCAAATGCCCTAATTTGTAGCTATTTATACCTGTACAACCAATGCATATTGCCTGTTACACACTCCGATTGGTACATATGCTGTGTTTATGTGACAAACACAACCAGTATATTCCTATCCTTATTGTTCCAATTATTTTAATTTTATACAGGTCACCTTTATCACATCCTCTCAAGTTAACAAGTTCTCTGATATCAGAATTCATAAAAGAGAGGATAAAAACAACCTTAGAGCTTGATTTAGAGTTTAAAATACTTCACAGAATACACATTCTTAAGTTTTCCAAGACTTTGAAGGTACACTTTAGTTAATCATAGGAATGCGTAAAGGAATCATAGCCTACCTGCTGAGTTTTTGTTTTTTAAAACATTTTATACAGATATTGCAGCACTCGTCAGTCTACCCCATAGTAGTGCCGTGGCACTACTGCTTCATACGGCATTTCCTACTACACTTCTAGGATGGATCAGAACAATTCTAATTGGTCAGTGCACACATAGTCAGTGCAATGGTCTTGAGATTTGAAACTCCTACTCTTCTCACTGGGTTTAAAATCCTGAAACTTTCAGGTTTGACAGGCAACTCTTCCCCTTCCCTTCCACAATGCAGTGTTTATCTTCTGAGCGGCCATTCATCTGTCCCGAAACATTATCACTTGGAGGCCTAGCAGTTTGTAAAGGCAGGACAACTTTTGTGTAGGATCTCTCTGGGCCGGTAGCAGAAATGTGAATAGTGGGCAGCTTGTACACAGTGATGTTAAATAGATGTGTTATTGTTAAGATTGAAGACAGGAAATGGATGTGTATGGATTATTTTTGGAAAAGCCGAATATTGTTTAGTATCACTTTAAGTGTGCTTCATATGCGTTAAATATCAATTACTAAAAACCATTGCATGCACCAACTTAAATCTAATAAAAGGGTTTTTATATTTTCCAGTTTGTCAGGTTTTTTTCGTCAGTATATTCTTATACCCTGAGCCACCAGAGGCTACACTTTATTTAAGATGAGTTTTGTTTGAAAGATGCTGGAAGATCAGCAATAGACCTTTCCTATTGGTAAGTGATGACTGATCACATGGCCTATTCCATTCCTTGTTTTCTACAATGTGCTATTGAGCTTCATTCAATAGTAAGAGTAAATAAACGGAGATTAGGGCTGCAGTTTGTCCACCTCAGTAAATTATATTCATTGTCCAACACCTAAAATTGTAATTGAAAAGGTTTATATCACATACGGAAACCAGAGGTCCAGGCTGAAATGAAGAACGAAACTGCTATTATAGAATTTATTCTCCTGGGTTTTTCTGTCGGAGATGAATCAAGGTTTTTCCTTTTCCTTCTTATATTTATTATATACATAGTTACTATCTCTGCTAACATCTTCATCATTATCCTTATTAAAACTGATATACATCTTCATAAACCTATGTATTTCTTCATTGGTGGATTATCGTTTTTAGAGATCTGGTACCCATCTGTCACTGTTCCTAGGCTTCTTTGGGATCTCCTGACAAAAGAAGATTCTATATCTTTTATTGGTTGTATGACTCAGTTTTATTTCCACTTTTCCTTTGGTACAATAGAAAATTTCCTCCTTGCTATCATGGCCTACGATCGTTATGTTGCTGTGTGCGTCCCTCTAAAATATCTGTTAATCATGAGTCCCGATGTTTGTTTAAAACTTATATTGGGTTCATGGGTTTTTGGCTTTATTGTTATCATTGTGCTCAGTCTGCAAATTGTTAGTCTCTCATTTTGCTTCCATAACAAAATTGACCACTGTTACTGTGACTTTGCACCGCTGGTCAAGCTGTCCTGTTCGGAGACATCAGACATACAAAACCTTTTTTTTTGCCACTGCTTGCTTTGTAATTTTGGGCTGTTTTCTGGTTATTATTGTGTCATACATCTGTATAATAAGAACCACAGTGAGGGTTCCATCTTCAGAGGGTAGACACAGGACATTTTCTACGTGTGCCTCTCATTTTGCTGTAGTTTTTTTGTTTTACAGCACATCCATCTACATGTTTATCCGACTTAATGCAGATGATCTTTTACATTTAAATAAAATATTCTCCATCTTTCCATCAATTGTAACTCCTCTGCTAAACCCTGTCATCTACACCTTACGGAATCAAGAAGTTAAAAATACCATTAAAAAAGCAGTGAAAAGAATAAAAATGTAAAGGGTGCAAGAAGCCATAATAAAAAAAAAGTTAAAGACTAAAAACCTAAACAAGAACAACGAAATTGAAAGTTAAGGGGTGCATAAAACTTAATAAAATGATTAAGGAGTTTTTAAAGTGGAAATAATGGCTAAATTTAACTATACTTAAAAATGTTCCCTCCCCCTTCTCCAACCTATTCTGCCTACCCTGTAAAAAAAAGATTTGCATACTTACCTATTTTTAATCTGCTTTGGTTTGGTCACATGATCCTGCAGCTCAGGCTCAGGGAGAGCTTGACAATGGTTTGGAATCCTGGGTGCTATAACATCACCCATTGGCTCCCATTGCCCAGCCATTGTTAGTGCTCCCTTCTTTCCCCTGCAGCAGCTTCTCAACGACACAGGGGAGTAAGAATAGACAGTGTTAGGCTTTTCTTCCACTTTACTTTGAAGGAGATCTGAACCCAATTACTAAAATGTAATTTAAGCTTCAACATGTGCAGTTGTTTTCCGTCTTTCCAAATCTACAACTTTCATTCAACAAATATGTGGTGATCCTGCCATAAAAGTGCAGGTACTTTCAGTTATGACAAATTTATCTGAATTATGCTCCTTGTCACCCAGTCACATGCAAACCTGGTGGTTGCTACAAGCAACTGTGCTGACCCACATAATGCAGGCATGGCCCATGGTTGTCAGTATCAAGATTTCGGATTCAGAGTAATAATGTACAGCTGACATTGGACAAGGAGTGCCTGATAGAGGCTGGAGGAGATCAGCAGCACTGAGTTGAAAAAAAGGTAAAAACTTGAAGCGGGTCATAGTTTGAGCTTGGAAATCACCGTCAGTGTCCTTTGTAGTGGTTTGGAACATGCTGACCACAGTGATGGTTAGCAAGAAGATGTGCAGCATCCTACAGGACAGACATGCCAAATTTTTGAAAATCTGGATGCCCTGGTGGTCGTATGCTCTCCCTACGCTACGCATCCGACAAGCCTGGGCACCTATAGTTGTTGAAATTCTTACCCTAGCCTGCAGGACTTACCCCCTTCTACCCTTCTCCTGACGTCTTTCCCTCTTTCTACTTTTTTTCCACTTTTTCTAAGACTGCCTGCTAGTTCCCTTCTTCCTACTTTTTGTTTTAGTTATTTATATGGGGCATCCATCCAGGCCATGGGCCCAGAAAATATATGTTGACTGACGCCTTTGCCCGTGCAGTCATCCTTTGGATTCTACTCTGTTAAAATGGTTGTTGCACATTTCTTTATCCATGTATGATTGACTGGTCTTTTGTCAATCCCCCCTGCATGGGTTATTTGAATTGTACTAAATCTTTTTGTTGCAACAATAATAAAAAACTATTGAACCAGAAAAAAACTGAACTTTTTTTTTTTTTTATCTAAGGCAATACTCCTAGGGCTTGTGCCCACAGTTGTCCCACAACTAGCGTCATAAAAACAACTGTTCTATTGCTGCATACAAGTTCCGGTGGTTCCATGAGTCATGTGAGTCAGGGGGGTTGATTTACTAATGGAAAAAAAAGGCTGTTCGCTTTGCAAGTCAGTTTACTCTTAGCTTAGTGAATAATGTGAAGTTATGCTGACACACAAGTGCTAAGATACTGGTTTTCTCTTATGTGCAACTGAAACCTATGTTTTAAAGTGGTGTACCCCAAGGTTCAGTGTGGGGACCCCTACTTTTTAATATATTTGTAAAGGATATAAGGTCTTGGATTAAAAATCCCATTTCAGTCTTTGCAGATGACACCAAGCTGTGCAGTGGAATAACGTCCTTACAGAATATCTCCAACTTGCAAGCCGACCTCAATGCACTGTTTAATTGGGCAACTACTGTATGTGGCAAATTAGGTTTAATGTTGATTATGTAAGGTTATGCACTTGGGGGCTAAGAATATGCATGCATCATACATACTAGGGGGAGTACAACTGGGGGAATCAATGGTGGAGAAGGATCTGGGAGTTCTGGTAGATCACAAGCTTAATAATGCCATGCTAAGCGAGCAAAATCCTCTCTTGTATTAAAAGAGGTATAGACCTCAGAGAGAGCTATCATTTTACCCTTGTACAAATCATTAATAAACCTCATCTGGAATATGCAGTTCAGTTTTGGGCACCAATTCACAAAAAGAGCATTGGGGAACTGGAGAAAGTACAGAAAAGGGCAACCAAACTGATAAGAGGCATGGAGGAGCTCAGCTATGAAGAAAGATTAAAGGAACTGAATTTATTCTCTCTTGAGAAGAGGAGATTAAGGGGGGATATGATCAACATGTATAAATACATCAGTGGTTCATATAGTGAACTCGGTGTAGAGTTATTCACCCTGAGGTCATCACAGAGGACAAGGGGGCACTCTTTACGTCTGGAGGAAAAGAAATGTAATTTCCAAATACAGAAAGGTTTCTTTACAGTAAGAGCTATGAAAATGTGGAATAGACTCCCTCATGAATTGGTTCTGGCCAGCTCAGTGGATTGCTTTAAAAAAGGCCTGGATTCTTTCCTAGATACACATAAAATAACTGCATACTAACATTTTTAGGTAAAGTTGATCCAGGGAATATCTGATTGCCTCTCAGGGTAACAGGAAGGAATTTCTTCCCCTGCAGGAGCAAATTGGATCATGCTTTGCTGTTTTTTTTTGCCTTCCTCTGGATCAACTGTCGGTATAGGATTATAACTTTTTTTTTTTTGTTGAACTGGGTGGACTTTTGTCTTTTTTAAGCTAGAATAACTATGTAACTATGTAAGTACTTGACTAGACCAACATCAGACTGGAATCTGCCAAGAGAAACAAAGTGACAGCAATCAGTAAGATATGACTTAATCCATTCCAGAGCCATTTCTGAGACTCCAAATATGCCTTCAAGGCAAGAGAGAAACATTGTGGTCTACAGTATCAAAGGCAAAACTAAGACCCAATGGAACAGTTAGTGAGCCATAATCAGAAGTTAACAGAAGATCATTAGTGTTTTATATTTTTTAGATATAAAGGTTACTAAAAAATGATTTTTTAAACGTTGCCTCTACATTGCCTAAAAAAATCCCATATTTATAGGGGAGTTTCTTGGGCAAATTTCATATAAGGGATGTTGGCAAACATACAGGAAACATCTCATAATTTTCACAGAGCCATGTTGGGTGTTAGGAATGGACTTGCCAGTAGTGGTGGGACTCACCTGCCTTGTGGGCTGCAGTACCAGGGCTGGCCAGCGGGTGCTCCCAGCAATCAGAGACTCAACCCTGCAGTCAACCAAACACCTGAAACTGCTTATGCAGGTGTATTTAAGTGATGGCCAGACCTGCAGTCTTTGCCTTGGTGTGTGTGTTTTTCCTGGGCCCTGTATCTTGTATCCTGCATTCTTGTTCTTGTTCCTGTTCCTGTGTTCCTGCTAGTACGTTTCCTTGTTGCCAAACTCTGCCTGTTCTGATTACGCTGACCCTCTCCTGCTCTGACCCCGGCTCGTTCCTGACCATCCCTCTGCCTGACCCTCTGTACCACGCTGCCCGCTACCTGCTGAACCTGGCTTGTGACCCCGACCATTCTCCGCTTGCTCCCCCTGTACCTACCTGCCCGATTGTTATTGACCCGGCCCGCCTGACGCCGCTTGCATTGTATGTACTGTTATCTGTGGGTGGTTTGGTTTGGTTCGTTTGCACTGTGTTATGTTTTAGTATTGCACTGCATTTATGTTTGTATTGTTAGTGTTAATAAATTATATTGTTTATAACATATCTGAAGTCTGCGTTTCCCTGCGTCAGTCACATACCTCTGGTCATACCCCTGGAGCCCTGACATTACACCAAGGCCAATCCTGACCAGAAGTGGCTGCACAGGGAAGCTATCTTGGCTTGTTGATGGGAAGGATGGATCTTGATGAGGCTGTGTATTTATATCTGCTAGTGTTTTATGACAGAGAATATGCTTATCAGACTCTGAAGGAGTATCCCCGGGATGAACTGCTAGAATGTATACGGCTCGCTCATGTTCTAGTAGATCAGGGCACAGAATTCTCTGAGGTGCAGCCATTGATTCAGGTTTGTGCGGAGTTGGTTTCATCTGGTACCCCCGAATGCAGGGATGAATTTTTGCCGCCATTTAGTGCCGACCAGGTAGAGTCCCTGGTATGGTTATTAGAGGATGATGTGTTTACTTTCTGGAGCGTTATTCTGCATGTTCACCACAGATACTAAGAGATTGTATAAACGCAGTGCAGTCTTTGGTCAGACAGGCTTTGTGTAAGCTCAGCTTTGTTCAACCCATACTGCAGACATGGACAGATTTGTTGCACCCAGCCTCAGTCAGCTTGCAAAAACCCAGTCCTGCTTCTAATCTATTTCCTCAAAGCTCTATTCCTGCATTCCCAACAGCTCCTCCTGCCCTGCTATCTACCGCATGTCAGTACCCTGTTCCCACTCGCTGCACCTATCCTGCCTTTAACCCTGTAAAGAAGTCCTCTGTAGCAACTGTTCACTCCCCTGTTCCATCCTCCAGCTCTTCTCTGTCTCCAGCTGCTCCATTCGTTTGCAGACCTGCGTTTACTTGCAGTGCTTCAGTAGTTAAAACCAGAAAAAAGCGAAACTTCTTTCCAACCAGTACCATCCTGCCAGTATCCAAACCGGTCAGCCTGCCGTCTGAGAACCTGCCTTCCGTGGTTCAGCCTGGTGCCTCGGTACCCGCACTTCAACCTGATGTCTGTACCCAGCCTGATGTCTGTACCCAGCCTGATGCCTCTACCCAGCCTGATGCCTCCATTCAGCCTGACGCCTCCATTCAGCCTGACGCCTCCATTCAGCCTGATGCCTCCATTCAGCCTGATGCCTCCATTCAGCCTGATGCCTCCATTCATCCTGATGCCTCTACCCGGCCTGATGCCTCTATTCAGCCTGATGCCTCTATTCAGCCTGATGCCTCCATTCAGCCTGATGCCTCTACCCAGCATGATGCTTCTACCCAGCCTGATGAACTGATCCAGCCTGATGATCTTATTAGGCCAGTTGGCTCGATGCCCGCTGTTGATCCAGACGATCCGGTACCTGATGACCCGGTGCCCGCTGTCATACCTGGTGACCCGATGCCCGCTGTCGAGCCAGACAATCCAATGCCTGATGACCCAGTGCCCGCTGTCATGCCTGGTGACCCGATGCCCGCTGTCGAGCCAGACGATCCAGTGCCAGATGACCCGGTGCCTGCTGTTGAGCCAGACCATCCGGTACCTGATGACCCGGTGCCCGTTGTCGTGCCAATTGACTCAGAGCCCGCTGTCGTGCCTGGTGACTCGGTGCCTACTGCCTTGCCAGGTGACGCGGTGCCTGCTGGCGAGCCAAATGACCTGATGCCTGGTGACCCAGTGCCCGCTGTCATACCTGGTGCCCCGATGCCCGCTGTCGAGCCAGACAATCCAATGCCTGATGACCCAGTGCCCGCGGTCATGCCTGGTGATCCGATGCCCGCTGTCGAGCCAGACGATCCAGCGCCAGATGACCCGGTGCCTGCTGTCGAGCCAGACGATCCGGTACCTGATGACCCGGTGCCCGCTGTCGTGCCAATTGACTCAGAGCCCACTGTCGTGCCTGGTGACTTGGTGCCCACTGCCTTGCCAGATGACGCGGTGCCCGCTGTCGAGCCAAATGACCTGATGCCTGGTGACCCGATGCCCGCTGTCCAGCCAGACGATCCAATGTCTGACCCAGTGCCCGCGGTCATGCCAGTTGACTCGGAGCCCACTGTCGTGCCTGGTGACTCGGTGCCTGTCGCTCCGCCCGGGGGTCCGGCGCCCGCCGCTCCGCCTGGGGGCCCGAGACCTGTCGCTCCGCCTGGGGGTCCGGTGCCCGCCGCACCGCCTGGGGGCCCGAGACCTTTTGCTCCGCCGGGGGGTTCGGCGCCCGCCGCTCTGCCTGGGGGCCCGAGACCTGTCGCTCCGCCTGGGGGTCCGGCGCCCGCCGCTCCGCCTGGGGGCCCGAGACCTGTCGCTCCTCCTGGGGGTCCGGCACCCGCCGCTCCGCCTGGGGGCCCGAGACCTGTCGCTCCGCCTGGGGGCCCGGCGCCCGCCGCTCCGCCTGGGGGCCCGAGACCTGTCGCTCCGCCTGGGGGTCCGGCGCCCGCCGCTCCGCCTGGGGGCCCGAGACCTGTCGCTCCGCCTGGGGGTCCGGCGCCCGCCGCTCCGCCTGGGGGCCCGAGACCTGTCGCTCCGCCTGGGGGTCCGGCGCCTGCCGCTCCGCCTGGGGGCCCGAGGCCTGTCGCCCCGCCTGGGGGCCCGAGGCCTGTCGCCCCGCCTGGGGGCCCGATGCCTGTCGCCCCGCCTGGGGGCCCGGTGCCTGCTGCTCCGCCTGGTGGCCCGGTGCCTGCTGCTCCGCATGGTGGCACGGTGCCTGCTGCTCCGCCTGGTGGCCCGGTGCCTGCTGCTCCGCATGGTGGCCCGGTGCCTGCTGCTCCGCTTGGTGGTCCGGTGCCTGCTGTCGAGCCAGACGATCCGGTACCTGATGACCCGGTGCCCGCTGTCGTGCCAATTGACTCAGAGCCCACTGTCGTGCCTGGTGACTTGGTGCCCACTGCCTTGCCAGATGACGCGGTGCCCGCTGTCGAGCCAAATGACCTGATGCCTGGTGACCCGATGCCCGCTGTTGCTCCGCCGGGGGGTTCGGCGCCCGCCGCTCCGCCTGGGGGCTGCTCCGCATGGTGGCCCGGTGCCTGCTGCTCCGCATGGTGGCCCGGTGCCTGCTGCTTCGCCTGGTGATCTTATGTGTCTCTGCCCGGAGTCCAGCCCGATGTGCCTCTGCCCGGAGTCCAGCCCGATGTGCCTCTGCCCGGAGTCCAGCCCGATGTGCCTCTGCCTGGAGTCCAGCCCGATGTGCCTCTGCCTGGAGTCCAGCCCGATGTGCCTCTGCCCGGAGTCCTGCCCGATGTGCCGCTGCCCGGAGTCCTGCCCGATGTGCCGCTGCCCAGAGTCCTGCCCGATGTGCCGCTGCCCGATGTGCCGCTGCCCGGAGTCCTGCCCGATGTGCTGCTGCCCGGAGTCCTGCCCGATGTGCCGCTGCCCGATGTGCCGCTGCCCGGAGTCCTGCCCGATGTGCCGCTGCCCGGAGTCCTGCCCGATGTGCCGCTGCCCGGTGTGCCGTTGCCCGGAGTCCTGCCCGATGTGCCAGTCTTTGATATCCCGCCAGTTACCAGACCCGGGCGGTGGAACATTTTGCCCAGCTAGGACTGTTTGGAGCGTCCTGAGGCCGCTCCTTGAGGGGGGGTACTGTTAGGAATGGGCTTGCCAGTAGTGGTGGGACTCACCTGCCTTGTGGGCTGCAGTACCAGGGCTGGCCAGCAGGTGCTCCCAGCAATCAGAGACTCAACCCTGCAGTCAGCCAAACACCTGAAACTGCAGGTGTATTTAAGTGATGGCCAGACCTGCAGTCTTTGCCTTGGTGTGTGTGTTTTTCCTGGGCCCTGTATCTTGTATCCTGCATTCTTGTTCCTGTTCCTGTGTTCCTGCTAGTACGTTTCCTTGTTGCCAAACTCTGCCTGTTCTGATTACGCTGACCCTCTCCTGCTCTGACCCCGGCTCGTTCCTGACCATCCCTCTGCCTGACCCTCTGTACCACGCTGCCCGCTACCTGCTGAACCTGGCTTGTGACCCCGACCATTCTCCGCTTGCTCCCCCTGTACCTACCTGCCCGATTGTTATTGACCGGCCCGCCTGAAGACGCTTGCATTGTATGTACTGTTATCTGTGGGTGGTTTGGTTTGGTTCGTTTGCACTGTGTTATGTTTTAGTATTGCACTGTGTTTATGTTTGTATTGTTAGTGTTAATAAATTATATTGTTTATAACATATCTGAAGTCTGCGTTTCCCTGCGTCAGTCACATACCTCTGGTCATACCCCTGGAGCCCTGACATTGGGTTTGTCAGGCACCAGGGTGATGGCAGTAGTTTTGAGGACTGTTGGAACAAAACCAGTGCTAAGGGAGTAATTTATGATATTGAGAATAATGGGGCATAGAGAACTAAAACAAGATTTAAATAAATGGGTGGGAATGGGATCACGTATGCAGGTGGAAGATTTCATATTAGAGAACAATTTAACCAGATATGCAGAGTCAAGTAGAGAGAAGTGGGAGAGAGAAGAAACAGTAAAAATGGGTGGGTCAGGAAGTGAAGTGGAAGAAGCATATAGTGTAGTAAAAATGTGATGCCTTATTTTGTCAATTTGTGAGGAGGAAGAAATCTAAGAATGAGTTACAGAGCTATGTTGAGTCTGGTAATGTGGAGGGACAACAAGTGCAGAAGAACTGTTTAGGGTTGCTAAGATTTTTTTTTTCAATGGCATGGTAGAAACAGTTTGATCTATATATATATGTGTATATCAAATTATTGTGACTCCGAGGACTTTTCTTTACAGATCACCATGGAAGTAAAAGGTCAGTTTAACCAGTCTGTTATAACTGATTTTCTTCTTTTAGGGTTTTCTATTGAACGCCAGAAAAATGTTTGCCTTTTTATTGTTTTTTAATTATCTACATTGCCACCATTACAACAACATTTTCATTATTGTCACTATCAAAGCAGACCAGCATTTACATAAACCAATGTACTTCTTTATTGGTGGACTGTCATTCCTTAAGCTCTGGTATCCCTCTGTCGCAGTTGCTAGACTCCTATGGTCTCTTAAAACAGAAGATCAAAACATTTCTTCAGCTGGTTGCATGGCTCAGTTTTACTTCCATTTTTCTCTTGGAGCAACAGAAATGTATCTCCTGACTGCAATGGTGTATGTCAATGGTGTGTGTCTCTATTTGCAATCCACCTCACTATTTAATGATCATGAGTCCCAATGTTTGTACTATGCTTATACTGGGATCATGGGTATGTGGATTCACTGGGGTGATTGCTGCATGCTGGAGACTATCCACACTTTGGTACTGTAAGGGAAATAAGATAGATCACTATTATTGCGATTTGATCCCATTGATTCGCTTGTCTTGATCTGATACAACAAAAGCTGCAAATGCATCTTTCTATTCCATATGTTTTGTAACTTTAGAGTGTCTTTTCTTGACTTTGATTATCATTCGGGGTAATACATGCATAAGATATTATATTGTCTTCTGCATCAGCAAGGCGTAAAGCATTTTCTACTTTTGCCTGCCATTTATTTTTTGTTATCCTTTTGTTGGATTTTAGACACATATAATACTTTTTCTAGTGTCTTGAGGCGATTATGAATGAAAGAGCCATTGAAATAAAAATGAAGTGTGATTTTATTCTATCACACAATGGTGTAAAATAACAATGTAAAGCGTATTATGAACAGTTCCATGTAGATAAAACTACTGTAAAAATAACAAGCAAAAGTTCAGAGATAAAGTCACCATTTTTATGTATTGAAGTACGGCCATGTGCTGTTCTGTCCTTCATGTGATCTTGTCTTGTACAACACAGAGTCCGAGTAAGAAGACGGAAGTGACGTTAATGACTATTTCTTGTCTTGCAGCACCTGTTCCAGCTTGAACAGCCATGTGTGTGTGTGTTAGAATGTCAGTGTTAGCGTGTGTGAGTCCCAGTCTCTGTCCCTCAAGGCCCCCTTTATGCAGCATGAGTGTGTCATCTTAATACCTTGTATGGCATAGAAGGGAGGGGACGACACTCACATAATGTCTTTGATGGACAGGAACATATGTATGGAACCCTCAGCTATATATTTAAAGAATAATATAGCTTAAGAACATATCAATGTATAATCACTAAACTATATATGTATCAATGTTAGAAACGTATACTAAATACACACAGATACTATTAAAATACGTAATGTAATAGTAAGCCACTTCTAATAACCTTGACATATACTACCAGCCTAAATATAGTATACTCAGCCTTCAGCTGGTATAGCTGTCTCAGCTAACTTACCGTATTTTTCGCCGTATAAGACGCACCTGACCATAAGACGCACCTAGGTTTTAGAGGCAGAAAACAGGAAAAAAAAAATTCTGAACTAATAGACTGCAGACACAGTACAGGAGATGACCAGAGACTGCGGACAGCACAGGGATGACCAGAGACTGCGGACAGCACAGGGATGACCAGAGACTGCGGACAGCACAGGGATGACCAGAGACTGCGGACAGCACAGGGATGACCAGAGACTGCGGACAGCACAGGGATGACCAGAGACTGCGGACAGCACAGGGATGACCAGAGACTGCGGACAGCACAGGGATGACCAGAGACTGCGGACAGCACAGGGATGACCAGAGACTGCGGACAGCACAGGGATGACCAGAGACTGCGGACAGCACAGGGATGACCAGAGACTGCGGACAGTACAGATGACTGCTGACCTTTGGGGAAGTGAAGAGCGGGTACCTGAATTTGACAGGTACCCGCTCTTACTTCCGCTGAGTTTTTGTTTGATCTTACCTGTTCCTCGATCCAGCCGCGTGCTGTCTTCCCGGCTTCTGTAATGGCGCTCGGCATGACAGCCGGGTGCCCAGTGCGCATGAGCGAGAAGCACTTGCGCTTTGTGATTGGTCCGGCGGCTTCTGGGATCTGTCATGTGTCCCAGGTACCGCCTTACCATTCACAAAGTGCACCGCTTCTCGTGCATGCGCACTGGGCACCCGGCTGTCATGCCCAGTGCCCACACTACAGAAGCCGGGAAGACAGCTCGCCGCTGGATAGAGGAACAGGTAAGGTCCCGCTGCAGAGCTGAGCGGCCGGCCCGGTATTCTGATACGGCCGCGGTGGAAATACCGGACCGGCCGCTCCATATTCGCCTTATAAGACGCACTGACATTTCCCCCCCAGTATTGGGGAAGAAAAAGTGCGTCTTATACGGCAAAAAATACGGTACCCATATCTACTGTCTCAGCTTAACTTGTATATCTTTTGGTCTCAGCTATAATTGAAGAATAGTAATACTACCATTTGTCAAAAGACCATTCACACATATTAATATTAATTATGACTAATCATAAAAACCAAATATTTTGCAAGCTTGCCATCAATATAAGTGCCGAATCATAATTTAGATTTATTAACACCTTTTCTATGGTACAATAATGTTCATGTTCATTAGACCAGCTAGTGGTGATTCCCTTCATTTTAATAAGAAGGTATCTGTTGTTCCATCAATAGTGACTCCTCTTCTGAATCCTATTATCTAAACCTTATGGAACCAAGAAGTGAAAGAGGCTGTGCTGAAAACAGCCCAGACAATAATGGCTTGGCCAAAGGGTTGTACGTAAGTAGACTACTATTACAACCAGGCACCTAATATTTTCAGAAGGAGAGGCAGAAATGGCAAATTGATTTTCTTTAAATATAGATTTCCTCTAATTGTGCCATCTTTTTTGCTTTTGTTCACCATAACAAGCCTTAAAAGGTATGTAAACCCTAAAAATGAACTTCTACTATTTGGTCTTCTGTGATTGTGTTTATCAAAGAAATATAAAAACTTGTTGTTGCACTGGGACTATGTGTTAGACGGTCTGGAGGACCAATGCATGAGGTCTGAGCAGTAGAGCTGCAAAGAGAGCCACAAGGCTGATTACTGTTTATGTTCATTTGATGGTGGGAATCTGTTTAACAAGAACATTTGTTTTCTTTTAAATAAAAGTGGGCAGGAAAAGCCTTTTTGGCGTGGAGCAAACTTGCTGTTTTAGACTACCAATGATTTAAAACCCCCAACTTCTCACTGTGTGTGTGTGTGTATATATATGTACTGATGGATATGTTGCATGGAACATGTAATCAAACCTCTAAATTTGTTGATTGGATCATGAAATATGATTTAAGTGATGTTTGGAGATGGAAGCATCGGGATGCCAAAGTGTTTTCATCGACACTCATAGCACCCTCCCCTGCATCGATATCTAGCCCCGCACAGTTTTTTTTATTGATGACCATAGCTGAGCCCATCTATCGCCCTAGAAGCATCTCTGACCATGTACCCCTTCTTTTATTTCTTCATTCCTCTCCTCTTATGGGGTCACACATCTGAAGATTGCACCCTAGTTAACTATCAGCTAAAATTGTAAAGAACCACTGCAAGATAGCCATACAAGATTATTGGGTTGAAAATATCCCTTCATTTCTAAAATGGGAAGTGTTTAAGGTTACTCTTAGAGGCTCCTTTGCGACCATTATAGGCATTATTTGTAATATTTTAAGACTGTTGACAAAACTACAGAATCTGCCTTAATCCATGCCGAAGCACAATACATCTCCTCCCTGATCAGCACCATATATAGAATGGAAGGCTCTCTCTCAAATGGCAAAAAAACCTGCTTGCATTCAAACAACATATTTTTGAATTTAGTGATATAGATGGTTGTGTCAGCAGATCAGGAAGTTAAGACGTATCTCTCAAATGACGCATAGCAGTGGTTTCAATCATTAAAACATTTTGGTTTTTAGATTTATTGTATGTATGTAAATATATTATCTCTTCTAAACCACAAACTCCAAGATATATTGTTTTTTGAAAAAAACATTCTTTATTTATAAGTTTCACAAGAACACATCTTCATTAACATTACTAAGAAATCCTGATGTGAACAAGATAATTGAGATACACAGCATACCGCATGCCAGTAAACAAATATCCCATAGAGGTACAATGATGAAACACAAGCAGGTCAATGGTGGGTGAAATAGCAGATAAAAGCTGTTTTTGGTGTTCGGTAAAACAATTCACATTTTTATATTTTCATAAATCCAAGGAAAATAAAAAGAGAAGAACCCCTTTAGGTCCAACACTTGGAAAACAGGACACAGGGTAACAGGGAACTCTTTAGGCTCCATGCACACTAGTTGATTTCTAAGCTCCTAGCAGCTAGTTAACCGCCTCCCGCCCGCCATATAAGGTAACGATGGGCGCAAGGCGGTTCTCTCATTCTGGGAAGACGTCATATGACGTCCTTCCACTCTGACCGCGCATGCGCGGCCGCGAGACAATTGCTGTTGATCTGTGTTCCTGGGACACAGATCATCATTGATCGTGGCAAGGAGCCGTTGGCTGGGGTTTTTTCCATGTGACAGGCTGTGATCAATCACAGCCTGTCATAAATGTAAACAGAGCGGTAACTCACTGTTAGAAGATTCCTCTCCTCACACAAGATCTGTGTGTGAGGAGAGGAAGCTGGTAATAGGGAGTTACCGTTTTTTACAGTGCATACACAGATCACAGCCCCTGTCACAGTGCCCATCAGTGTACCTGTCACCATCAGTGTACCTTTCATCCATCAGTGTACCCATTGCCAATCAGTGCACCTGTCACCTATCAGTGCTCCTGTCGCCCATCGGTACCCATCAGCAGTGCTCCTGTCACCCATCAGTGCACCTGTCACCCATCAGTGCCCATCAGTGCACCTGTCGCCTATCAGTGCACCTGTCTCCTATCAGTGCCCATCAGTGTACCTGTCGCCCATCAGTGTACCTGTCGCCCAACCAGCAGTGCACCTGTCGCCCATCAGTGTACCCGTCGCCCATCAGTGTACCTGTCGCCCATCAGTGCTCATCAGTAGCGCATCTGTTGCCCAGCAGTGCACCTGTCACCCAGCAGTGTACCTGTCACCCATCAGTTTATCTGTCGCCCATCAGTGCCACCATCAGCAGAGTACCGTCACACAGCCATCATCACCAGAGTACCTGTCCTACAACTAACATCAGCAGTCTACCTGTCCCAGTGCCACCAGAGCCAACCATATCAAAACAGGTTTACACTAATGAGGAGGCGTTCAAAATCCTCAGTATGACAGATGAGAGCAGCGGGGAGCTCTCACCTTCCGATTCTGATTCAGTGCATGAGCCCAAAGAGAGCAGTGGGTCAGCAACTGAATCAGAGTAGGAAAGGGTCCCTCCTAAAAGGATACGGTGCTCTGAAAATGAGGCAGACACCAGCCATACACCCAAATGGTCAATTTGCAAATGCTAATGGTGCTAGACCCATAGAGGAAAGACTCAGTACCAGCAATGGATTATTCCATCAACCCCCAAGAAGCAGTGCCCAAACATACCTCCCAGATGCTCTTGCCAACCTATAATGGCTGCCCTCCAACTCCGGATTAGCAAGCATTCCCCCTTTCACAGGTGTGAAGGCCAACACAGAGAATTTTTCAGCAATTGATTTCATTCATTTATTTTTGCCCAACACTTTATTACAGTTTATTGTGGACCAGACAAACCTTTATGCCACCCAATTCATTTCTAACAACCCCAGTTCATCCTATGCCTGTCCATTTGAATGGAGACCTCTTACATTGGAGGAATTTAAGTTATTTTTGGGCCTCACCCTTAACATGGGGCTTACCAAAAAAAAAAATGAAGGACATGCATACTGGTCCACGCACCCAATCCACCACATGCCACTTTATTCTTCTATAATGACCAGGTCACGCTACAAGATGATCATGCATTTCTTTCATTTCAGTGACAATACCCAGTGCCCTCCCAGAGATCATCCAAATTATGACAAATTATACAAAATTTGCCCACTTCTTAATTTTTTTCCCAAAGATTTGCTGAACTTCCTGTCCCCGATAAAAAATATATGTGTGGACGAATCCCTTGTCCACTTCACTGGCCGGCTTGGAATTAAGCAGTATATTCCAAGTAAGAGGGCAAGATATGGAGTAAAGCTCTACAAGCATTCCACATATATGAAGGCAAAGATTCCCAGCTCTATCCCCCTGAGTGCCCAACCTACATTGGAACAAGTGGGAAAATTGTCTGGGACCTGGCTTGTCCACTTTTCCAAAAAAAGGCTATCACTTTTATATGGATAATTTCTACACCAGTCTGACCCTTTTCTGACACCTGTACCGTGAGAAAACATTGGCCTGCGGTAACTCCCGAAAAAACAGAAAGGGTTTCCCACAATTTTTAGTGAATACCAGGCTACAAAGGGGGGAATCAGCAAGCCTAAGAAAAGTGCTGGCCCTGAAGTGGAAGGATAAGAGAGACATTTATGTCCTGTCCACCATCCACGACGACACCTTGGTCGAAATTACTGGAAGACATGGTCCAATTCAAAAACCTGCGGCCATCCAAGATTATAATCTCTACATATGGGGGAGGGGGTGGATTTCAACGATCAAATGTTGCAGCCCTATTTAGCAACAAGAAGGTCCCATTTCTGGTATGAAAAAGTTGCAATCTATTTTATTCATTTGGCTATATATAATGCGTATGTCACCTACAACAAATCCACAGAAAGACCCACTGCCCTCCTCAAATTTATAGAAGTTGTCACGTCCCTTATCTATCAACAAGGATCCCCGCCAGAAAGCATTTGTTCCGATTCTGTGAGCAGACTTCATGAGCGTCACTTCCCTAAAAGCATTCCACGAACAGAAGCAGGTCGAAGATGCCAAAAAAAATGTTGGGTATGCAGCAGAAGAGGAGTTAGAAAAGACACAAGTTTTCACTGTCCTCAGTGTCCCTCCCAATCAGGCCTGTGCATGGGAGACTGCTTTGAATATTTTCACACGTTACTAAGATATTAGCCCATATTTCAAACTGCCTGCCATTTCCCCATTTCAATATCTCTGCTGATCATTTGCCTGTTGCCCCAACCAACCATGCTACTGCCTTCTACCTTAACCGTCCCCGGCCTGTTTATCGACTATGCTTTTGCCTGCCGTTTGCAAAGTTAATCCACCACGTTTCTGTCTGCCATCTGAATTATCAACCATGTTTATGCCTTCTTCCTGGACTGACCTCGGCCTGTTAATCGACTATGTTTTTTGCCTGCCGCTTGGATTGATATTTTGCCCTGCTACTGTAGTAGTAGGATTCAAAATAACACAGGGGTCTCACATATGTGAGGGGCTTCAGAGTAGAGTTCTGAGTAGAGAAAAACAGTTTTTGGTTTTCTCTGGGTTTTGTAATTCCCAGGACAGGGTCTGGTTGTCTGGAGGCTTCAAAGAGATTGGGTGGGATGAAGCCTCTACCACTGTGCCCTGGTCCTACCTAACTAAGGCCCTAAGCCTGATGTTCCTGCCTGCTGCCTGGACCAATGCTTTTGCTGTGCTGACCATATTTCTGCCTACTGCCTGTACTGACCCAGGACCTTTTATGAGCCATGTTCCTGCTTGCTGCCTGGACAAAACCTTTGGCAGTGCTGACCATATCTCTGCTTGCTGCCTGTAATAACCCAGGACATTTTATGTATCATATTCCTGACTGCTGCTTGGACAAATACTTTGGCTGTGCTGACCATATCACTGCCTACTCCCTGTAATGACCCAGGACATGTTATGGACCATGTTCCTGCCTACTGCCTTAACCATACTTTGGCTGTGCTGACCATATATCTGCCTGCTGCCTGTCCTGATCCAGGACTTTTTATGGACCTTGTTCCTGCCTGCTGCCTGTCCTGACCAAGGAATTTTTATGGACCTTGTTCCTGCCTGCTGCCTGGATGTCAGCCTGCTGCCTGTACTGACCTAGACCAATGCTCTCCTCATACCACAGGTAATCTTTTGTTTACATTGTTTTCTGTACATTGTTTGTTGATTTTTGTGTTACACTTGTTGCAATGCTGGGCACATAATCTGTACAGACATTGAAAAGGTCTTGCACATGTGGTATCCCCATAATCAGGAGGAGTAGCAGAATGTATTTTGGGTGTAATTCTTGCTATGTCCATGCTCTTTTTTTTAGAAATCTCTTATAGATTGACAACTTTGTGGTAAAAAAATACATTTTCATTTTCTTTCCACATTTTCCGAAAACTTGTGGAAAAAAATGAACTGTTCAAAAGACTTATTATGCCTCACAGAATATATGTTGGGGTGTTTGCTTCTCAAAATGGGGTAATTTTGGGGGTAATTCCATTGTCCTGGTGTTCCAGGGCCTTCAAACGTTTAATAGGTAGTCAGAAAATTAAATGTGTAATTTATATCCCTAGGTCACCTGACGGTGCTCTTTGCATGTTGGACCTCTGTATGTGGCCAGACTGTGAAAAAGTCTCATGCATGTGGTATCCCCATACTCAGGGGGAGTAGCAGAATGTGTTTTTGGGTTGTAGCTCCAAGTATATATATGCCGTGTGGGATAAATAACCTTTTAATATAACAATTTTGTTGAACAAAAAAAAATCTTCATATTCAATAGAATTGTGGGAAAAAAATTACAACTTCAAAAAATTCACTATGCCTCTGACTAAATACCTTGGAATGTCTACTTTCCAAAAAGAGGTCATTTGGGGGGTATTTGTATTGTCCTGGCTTGTTAGAGTCTCAAGAAATGAGAGAGGACATCGGTACATCAGGTGTGATCAATTTCCAATGATTGGTACCATAGCTTGTAGACTCTATAACTTTCACAAAGACCAAATAATATACAGAGTTTTAAGTTATGTTTACCAAAGAATTGTAGCAGTATAAATTGTGGCCAAAATTTATGAAGAAAAATTACTTATTTGCAAAATTTTACAACAGAAACAAAGAAAAATGTGTGTTTTTCATATTTTTTGGACGTTTTATCATTTATAGCACAAAAAATAAAAAACCCAGTGCTGATTAAATGCCACCAAAAGAAAGCTCTATTTGTGTGAAAAAAAGGACAAAACCTTCATATGGGTACAGTGTTGCATGACTGAGTAATTGTCAAAGTTTGACAGCGCTGAAAGCTGAAAATTGGTCTGGGCAGGAAGGGGGTATAAGTGCCCTGTAGGCAAATGGTTAAATGGGTTTTTCTGCCCCTATAAACAAACAGTGTTACCCTATGTGTACATGCACACTGTTGTAGGCTAGTGTTTTACAAACCTCTGCTTCTAGGAGCAGAAAAAAGCGTTTTTTTTTGTAAGCAATTTGCCAGCAGAAAAAAATGCTGAATGCATTGAAACACTACTAAATACTATTAAAACACTCCTAACAGCTTTATTCCAGCTTTTTCCCCCTATATGTACAGTAAAAAACACTAATAAAACACTAATGCTCCTAAAAAATGCCATTGCCAGTGTTTTTTATCCAGCATTTTTTGAGCTTGCAAAAATGCTAGCATGCATAGAGCCTTAATATCAGCCCCAAGGACCATGAGGAACAAGAACTACTGTAGTGGAACAGAGGGAAAAAGAACAAGATATATTGTTTTTGAGATGTTTGGGTCACAGCCTTTAAGGAGAACCCCTAGTTTATAGTGAATATATATGAGCTTTATATTTAATCATGGTCACCTGTGTTGAAGTGATTTTGTCTTCCCGTACATTGTATAGTGAACAGCAGGAATAACCTCTGATTGTACATTGGACTGGGGGGACATTTTGTTTTTGCCTACATCTTACATCTTTTAACATTCCATCACCTAGTCATTGGAATGTATGGTCTAGAGGAATTAAAAGATTACCGATTGAGTGAGGACAATAAAATATAAGAGGCAGTGGTGAGTGTGAATAAGTGTGACTCAGTCCCCAATACAACAGTATTGTAAAGAAAGATTTTCCAGGGGACTTTGCAAGACACACAAACTATATTTCAAAATCACATTCTTTATGGTTATTGTTAGAAAAAGGGCATATAAAAAGTATTCCAGAGTCAATATACATAGTACATCAACTATAATGTATATGCAATAAAAATGCTAAATATACATGATCCATGAGTTGCATGTAATGTTATACAACTCATGGATCATGTATCTTTTATTTTTTATTCTTTTCTATTCTGTTTTATTTTATTATTTTTAATTTTATTCTATTCTATTCTGTTTTATTCATTTTCTTTGTCAAAATTCAATTTTCGGAAGACAGTTATATTCTTTCTATTCTAGTCAAATGTTTTCCAGTGGATTTGAAATATTCTATTCCTTTTCTATTTTATTTTATTATATTCCATTTTATTCTACTCTAGTCTTTTTGAAATTCGAATTTTGGAAGCCGGCTGTATTTTATTTTATTCTATTTGAAATTCACATTTCAAAATACGTTTCAGAAGACAGTTACATTCTGTTTTATTCTAGTCTATTCTTTTCAAAATTAAAATTTTGGAGGACAATTATATTCTATTCTTTTCTAATCTATTCTATTTTTCTATTCTATTCTTGTCTATTCTATTCAATTATTTTCTATTATATTCTGGTATTTTCAATTTTCCTCTGTTTTAATCTATTCTTTTTCAAAATTCATATTTCGGGAGACATCTATATTCTTAGACGTAGTCTTTGAAGGAAATAAGCAATAATCAGCAATATGCTTACATTTCAAATTTGTTTTTGAATTCGAAAACAATTGCACATTAAGGTATCATTGACATGTTTATAGCACTGTCTATTAGGGGATATATAAAACATAATAATTATTAAATTTAAAAATATTCTCTGCAGAGATTACAGTGGGAACTGAGTGAAATATCTGGTGTATTTATAGACAGAAAAAAACACTACTGTTACTTATTTAAATCTAAATGAAGGCAACCTTTTGTCATTGGCACTTCCTACTAAAGCGGACACAGTCTGTGTATTTATTTCCAGAGACAATTTCATTGTAGAAATGCATACAATGGTGTAATCTTATATAATCTATTGGATAAAAAGAACAGAAAGTTTCTCCATTTTGTCACAAACTATCCACTTTTCAAGGACCCCTGGTTTACATGTGTGATGTTCTGATAACTGAAATTTCTGTCACAACAGATTTTCTTTTTATAAAACAGTAGTTGCTTGAAATCTCTTTTGAGAATATATATATATATATATATATATATATATATATATATATATACATTTTTATATATATAAAATCTATCATAAATACATATATTATCTATATTAGTGTGAATCCATGAACTTTTTTTTACAGATCATCATGGTAAAAAAGCATCAATTTAACCAGACAGTTATAACTGACTTTCTTCTTTTAGGGTTTTCTATTGAGGGGCAAAGCAGATTTTCCCTTTTTATTGTTTTATTATTTATATACATTGCCACTATTACAGCGAACATCTTCATCATTGCTACTATCAAAGCAGACCCACGTCTGCATAAACCAATGTACTTCTTTATTGGTGGACTGTCATTCCTTGAGCTCTGGTATCCCTCTGTCACAGTCCCTAGACTCCTGTGGTCTCTGAAAACAGAAGACCATCACATTTCTTTAGCTGGTTGCATGGCTCAGTTTTATTTCCATTTTTCCCTTGGAGCAACAGAAATGTTTCTCCTGACTGCAATGGGGTATGATCGCTATGTTGCTATTTGCAATCCACTGCGCTATTTGGTGATCATGAGTCCCAAAGTTTATACTATGCTCATACTGGGATCATGGGTATGTGGATTCATTGGGGTTATATTTCCATGTGTAATACTTGCCACACTTTGGTACTGTAAGGGAAATAAGATAGATCACTATTACTGTGATTATGTTCCAATGATTCGCTTGTCCTGCTCTGATACAGCAAAAGTTAAGAATGTATCTTTTTATTCCATAACTGTTGTAACTTTAGGGTGTCTTTTCTTGACTTTAATATCTTATGCATGTATTACTCGAATGATAATCAAATTGTCTTCTGCGTCAGCAAGACATAAAGCATTTTCCACCTTTGCCTCCCATTTATTTGTTGTTATCCTTTTCTATGGTACAATAATGTTTATGTTCATCAGACCAGCTAGAGATGATCCCCTTCACTTTAATAAGAAAGTATCTGTTGTCCCATCCATAGTAACTCCTCTTCTGAATCCCATTATCTACACCTTACGGAATCAAGAAGTAATAGCGGCTGTGCTGAAAACAGCCCAGACAACAATGGCTTGGTCAAAGGGTTGTAAGTAAGTAGATCACTATTACAACCAGTCAACTAATACTTTAAAAATGGTGGATTGCTTTTTTTTTTTTAATTAAAGATTTCCTTTAATAGTTCTCTCTTCTTTTTGTAACACCCTCCAGATTTAGTTGGTTAGGCTGTTTGTTGTTTTATTTGTTTAGATAGAGGCTGAGTAGCAGCCTGGGGTGAGTTAGCCTGGAGAATGATTTTAACTCAGAATAGCAGGGAGTTTCTGAAGATCAGAGCTTCTGGATCCCTCCCACCTCTCCATAAACCTGAGATCTTTCTGGAGGGGGGAAGGAGGTTCAAATCTGCATGCTTAAGGGACCTTGGCCAATCCCCTGGCAAGAGGCTGGAGATGGTGACCAAGGAAACCCTTAAGAATCACAGAGCCTGTGTCAGTGAGTGTCAGGTGGAAGATAAAGTAAGGAGCTGGAGTGTGGAGCCTGGGAGTGGTTCCCAGGGAGGGGAGCCCACTTGCAGGCAGGATTCTGAAAGGGAGGATCTCTTCTGTCTCATAGTCTGCTTGGGAAGACAGACTGTGAAGCAGGGAAGGAGCCAACCCAGCACAAGGCCTGAAAGCTGCCACTAACCCACCAAGCTAACAGGGAAAGACAGAGTGAGTACTCCTACACCCCCTGGGCCAGATAAGGGAAAAGGGCAGAAGATGCAATACCCAACTAGTCTTCATCCCTAACTGTGCTAAATTTATAGCTCTTGGGCCCCCTGAAGCTATCTGGGTGACGAGGAGGAATCATCCAGGGTCTGAAGAGGAGAGTTTTTTTGTGCTCTTAAAGGAGAGACTGTTGCTATCCATATTTTTTCAACATAGTTGCTAAGGGGTTTGTTTGTGGTTTCTGCAGTTCCTCGGGCATCCCATATACCCCTAGACCCCATCCAAGTTCTAAACAAGTTCTAAAATAAAAATCACAAAACCAAGCTCAAGGACTGTTTAATGACTCATGTGTGCAAAGTGTGGAAGAAAATGCGTGTTGCTTGGTTGTGTAGAGTTTTAGGAAGACCCAAACCTCAGGGACTTCTAAGGTGGTAGTGCTACATTTGTTTTTTTTTTTTGCCATAACAAGTCTTAAAAGGTATATAAACCCAAACAATTAACTCCTATTTGGTCCAATTGTGTCAGTTAAATATACCAATAAAAACAATTTGTTGTATCTGTTTGATAGCCACAAAGTAATACCTTCTGATTATGTCATAAATCTTGTCAGCTGATAAATTATGGTGCTCTCCACCTGCTTTTCTATAGATAGAGTGCAGTCAGTGGGCATTGCCATCATAGGACAGGAAGTGTGTAGTTCACACCAGGTGAAAATTAATAAAGAAAAAAAGAAATCTAATACAGCAACATACCACAAGAAGTGGTAAACTGCAATCTATTACATTTTTTGTTCTTGTATCAATAAAATATTCTTAGGGTAATGCAGGAAACCTGGCAGAACCCCAAAAATGAACAGGGAACAAAGTTGATGTCCACTACTGCTCCAAATTATGGTGTGGGTCACAGTACCAAAATATAACTATAAAGCAAAATAAAGGGAAAGAAGACACTAAAAAGAAAGTAACTGTTATGATGCAAGTAGTTTGACTAAATAACAAATTTTATTGCAGAACCATGAATAAATCAACAAAATGAAAAAAAAAATGTTTTTCAGTACAAAAATATGCACCTCCACCCATAACCATTAAAAGTTTGACAACGTTGTCAATTAAAACCAGAGAGTCCAGACTGAAAGTAACTTAAGAGCGATGTCTGACCCTGAGCTATATCATGCCTTATATATCATGCACCTCAGCTCAAAAACTGAGCACAAACAGATTAAACAATGTTTCAGCTTGAAAGGAGGAAAATGATAGGACCTAATTCTGACGACAACAGCTCCTTTGCAACACTGTATAAACCTATTTCACATAAATGCAAAACAGCTGATATAATGTATCCAAACAGTAATAGTGAAGCAAAGGGGAAAACTTGAAAATGGCTGAAGCAAGATGGAAGGCTGAATAGAAGCGCTTGACACACAGCTGTTTGCTGATGGAAGTATCAAGCCAACACATATATTATGGCAGTTAGATGATTTGGAGTCCAGCTGATGATTTGGAGGTGTCACACTCTCAACAATATGGACCCATATGTAGAAGACTAAGGAGAGACTTGATAGGGTAATGTCCACACAATGGCATACTGATTGCAAGTTCACTCAGAGCCACACACTGAAAGTAGCCGAGGCTTAATACTGCCTCCCTGTGAGCATGGAGCAGCTCCTAGACAGTTTAAGCAGTTCTTGTCACCTGTCAGATGTAGCCTTCTGGCATTACAGGGTCTGTGTCTCCAACTCACGTGCAGATATCCTTTGTGGCCCTAGGTTTGGATACCACCAGGTGGAAACAGCGTCTTTCCGTGGCCAAACAGAGCACGCTCTCCTTCCCAGTCTCACATTGTCACAGTCTCTGCTGCAGCATGAGGGCCGTACATGCACAGAAAGGGCTTTCCAGTACCAAGCTCTGCTTCATCGCTATTCATGACAGTACTCGCCAGACATCAAGTCACAGTACCCATGATTGTTGAAGCTGTCAACACGTTTCGCCCGCTTGTTTAGACGCAGGCTTCCTCAAGACCAATTTTTTGTTCTTGGGCTTGGGCTCACATAATACTTTCTGTATTGTTTTTCAGTTATTTCTAGCCTATTAATCAGACCTTACTTTGTAAAGAATCCCCACACATTCATTTAAATGAATTCTGTAATGTGTATTCACTAGGCTCTGTGAGTAAGCACTGCTGTGTAACACATTTCACAGAGCCTGCCTTCTGAACTTTAGAGATGGTGGATGCCATAGTGGGTGCTGGAGGGGAGAGAGGAGAGTGGATGAACGTCTGCTCTCCTCTCCTTCTTTCTGTGACCCGGAAGTGATGTGTGACATCACTTCCGGGTCATGGCTGTCACTTTCCACGGCTAGAATAGCTGGGGAGAGATGTATTGCAAAGCGGTCTGCATTGCAATGCATCCAGTGGAGATCAGAGGAGACATGCAGGGTCTAAAAGACCCTGAATGTCTCATTATAGAGAACCTGTCACTTAAAAATCATCACATAGGGGACTTTGTGTCCCCTATGTGATGGAAAAAAAGTTAAGTAAAACATTTTTTATTTTTTGCAAAAAAATAGTTACACTCAAGCACATAACATCCCTCCCCCCAAAAAGTTTGAGACTGCCCCCACTCCCACATATACGCATGTACGAACATAAACACACACGTCAGGTCACACACTACCACTATTCTCTAGGGTGTCTGCTTTCAGAAAATATATGTTTGGAAGTTTTGTGTAATCTTCAGGCCTAAAATTATTTTTTAATTGTGTGCAAAAAATACAAAACAACTCTGGCAGCAAAAGGGTCAATGCAAAGAATCCCATTTCACAGAAAAAATAGTTGTGAAGGGAACCAAAATATTAATTACCCTAACAGAAGTTACTCTAACAATATTTTTTAACTACTCAGAGATCCAGTCCACTAGCTTTATAATCTGGTTTCCATACCCCCAAATGTTATAAATATTCTCCCCTGTCAGGAAGAAGTTTTCTTCCCAAATTTTGATCCTCCAGGATTATCTGCTGTGATTGTAAAACACAAATATTATACAAAATGTATAAGAATATTAGGAGCTGTATGTACTAGCCTTAGATTGTCTATGTCATCAAGAAACACTGAAAGAAACATTTTAATTTTGGATGGCGAAGGGAAAAGTTAAAACCTTTGTTAAAGTGTATTTTTTTTTGTTTGCTATTTTATCCTTACTGAGGTGTTTTTCCTTGACATTCTGTTCCACACAAAGGACCAGAAATCTGATTGTGAAAATCATATAATTTCACTTATAGTGTTCCTTTCTGAATCCTATTTTGTATTATCCTTACTTATTTAAGTAATATAGAGGCCCTGTACTCTGACCTTACATCCTTGTTCTGCATGGTTGCTTCTAGGAATAATAACTGGAGTGGAAAAGGATGTTCTAAGTGGTTGTTTACCATTGCCCTAGCTATTACTGCATGTATGGTAGTGGGGGTGTTTGGAGAAAGATAGCCCCCATATAAAAGCAATTTCACCTGCTGAAATCTGCATTCATGCCTGAAATTGTAATTTGCGTAAGCCATTTCAAGTGTGCTTTGCTTATGCTGTGATCAGAAAGGGCAATTGTGTTCCTTCTTCCTTAACTGCTTCCCCACCACCCTATAGCAGAAATACTGCTACAAGGTGGCAGGGCTGTGCAAAATCACATAAATGTACGTGATTTGCATCTCTGGGTAGGGGGCCCTAACCACGCCGCCATTGGCGGCTACAGATGTCGATCACCAGGTCCCAGCCGGAGATTCCCCGCAGTAACATGCTGCTGTGTATTTCTCTGCACAGCAGAGAAATAAACAGCAACATGTTTCCCTAGTAAAACACACACAGTAAAACAGCACACAGTTAACCCTTTGCTTGCCCCGGGTTAACCCCTTCCTGCTCAATGTCATTAGTACAGTATCATTGCATTTTACTAGCACTGATAACTGTATTAGTGTCATTGGGATATCAGTGGCATTTAGTTAGTTCCCACCCAGTGTCAGAATGCCTGCCGCAGTACTGCTGATCTTGGCCATTACTAATATAAAAAAAAAAATCCAGTATATATATCAGGCTTCAGGAGTGATGTGGATAATATAATTTATTGTGGGCTACACCAGTATACAATAACGTACAGTGCAAACAAAACCCAAATAACCAAAAACCTTCACCCAATATACATGTACAGCAATCAAGCGTAGTCAGGCTAGCCGGGGTCATACACAGGAGATCAAGCATGGGACACAGGGAGGAAGACAGGACACAGAGCGGATCACAGGTAGCAGGTTCAGGGAAACAGGATAACAGAGGCTCATGGGAACAAACACCAAGGCACTGATTACAGGCCTGGTTACTGTTTAAGTACACCTCCTGCAATCAGCCTCAGGTGATGGCTTGACTGCAGGAGGTGAGATCCTGGCTGCTGAAAGGCACCTGCCTCTCAAACGCTCATAATTCCATGCAATTTTGAACTCTTACTTAAAACCAATATTTCTTTATAATGTCTATAACTCTATCTTTATGATCATTAAATGGTAATATACAAGGAGTGTGTCATTCTTCTCAATATCACTTTGACAGACTCTTAACAGTTCCTACCACCTCCTCCTCCTCCCTCTCCTATTTTGATTGCGAAGTCTAAATGCATGTAAAGAGTAGCTTAATAAGTGTGAAAAAGATTGGCTGGTGGGTGTTGGCCCACAAAAAGCATTCACCCTGTCTGGTCAGGGCTCTTCCCTCTGAGACAAACTGTTGTATGAGCATCATCTATGAACTGACACTGGCCTCAAGGAGAAGTGATCTGAGCAAGCCGTCACCTGAGGGGTAGTACTTGAATTGGCAGGAGCCTGTACAGCCCAACTGGGGAGTTCCAGATTAAGTTTTGAGTCTGTGCACAGAGAGGCTCAGGGACTACACAGTCCAGATAGCTAGGAGGCTGAACAATTGTGTATCACTGTGATGCTGAAAACCCTTAAATGTAAGTTGATGGGTGGACCTGTGTCTGGAAAAGTACTGCACTGAAGATGAATGCTCACAATGGCTACAAACTGTTCTGAATTCTCCTCTGTACTGTACAATAGATGATTATTGTTGCAGTCTGAAGGAGGAGGCCAGGCAGAGTTGGATTACCTCAGCCCTGCCTCAAGATGGCCTGTGGAGCTCGCAGGAAATCCTATTGACTTTAGAAATTATACCACTGGAAGTCACCATGCAACCCAAATGTGGAGGAATGAGGTTACACTGCTACAGATTCTAGACCAGGCAGTAAATGGGATTAAATCTTCCAGGTTCAACACATAGCCACTGAAACCATGAATTGTATCAAAACTGTGCTGAGATGAAGAGGTGTAATTAAAATGCCTTTCAAAAATCGTAAGAATAGGTGTACCTTTTAGGCATGCTTTCTATATCAAAGTTTATCTAACGCCAAAACTTTATTTTAGGATGCGATTCTCCCAGTTGGGGTGAATTACTCCCTTTGTTATGGTGACCATTGTCACAAAGACTGAGAGTGATGGATAATCCAACATTTTGAATCCCCAGAACAGCAATAAAGAGGAAATCTTCCAATGTAGGTGCTTGTTCTAGTGACAGCGACCTTACTTTGAGTGAGTGCCTCTCATTTTTGCAGATATTTTCTTTTCCTGTTCATAGTTCACAAAATTGTTTAATTTCAAACAACATATATTTCAATTTGGTGATAAAGCAGGTAGTTGTAACTACAGTTCAGGAAGTGAACCTTTTAAAAGGCACATAAATGTTTCAGGCAATTAAACTTTTAATTTTAGGTATACTTTAAGTATGTAAATGTATTACTTCTTCTAAACTACAATCTCCAAGTTAGATTTTGTTTTTTCCTATCTCTTTCATCTTGTGTTAATATCCCAACACCTGGTCATTGGAACCTACAGTCCAGGGCAGTCTTTCTCAACCAGGATGCCCAGCCACCCTGGGGTGCCTTGAGGTTTCTTCAGGGGTGCCTTGGCAAATTGTCTAAAAATTGGCCAAAACTTGTATACAAGCCAGCGGGTGGTACAAACCTGCCTTTTAGTTACACAAAGGCACAGGTTTTCATTGTGCTGCAACATTACGACCTTCTAGCCAGAGGCGTCCTGACAACCAATGACATCATCAGTTGATAAGGAGGATGTCAGTTGGCTGCACAGCATCCTAGTTTACCCCTCCCGTGCCCCTCTCCATCAGCGATGGGGTCACATTAGCCCAGTGATGGAGAAAAACTGAGGGAGAAGACTGGAATACTACTCAGTACCAATGTGCAAAAGTGTATTTGCTTTGGAAGAATAAATCACCTCCAATGTTGGGAGTCCTACATGTGTGGATGTTGCTGCATTATATAAAACTATTAGAATAGTTTTACTCATTTTAGAATGAGGTGCCCTTTAAGATGATGGACAGTCTTGAGGCACCCCATTTTATAATGGGGTGCCTCAAGGCTGTCCATAATTTAAAAGGGTGCCTTGACAGAAAAAAGGTTGAGAAGCACTGGTCTAGGGGGAGTAAAAGAGTGATGTTACTGGTAAACAGTACATTGTGGTAAACATTATACTGAATTCTACCCATTAACATGAAATAGGTGGCAGTTTCACTTGTGTATATTTAAGGAGAACATTACTCTAGAGCAATGAAACAAAATTGCAATGCTTTGCTTCACAGCTGTGGCGGGAATTATAACCCTTGTCACTTTCGGTGGGTTTAGTGCCTGCCAATTATGACCCATTCAAGTGAATAGGGGTGCTTGTGTAAGGTTCAAGGAGTTAAAGCAAAGCCTCCTCACCGCCTGCCAAATGCTCTCTGAAGACCGATCCAAACATTGATCACTCTATAGAAATTATTGCACATGTGAAGGAAGCTTTATGGTAACACTGAGACTGGTGTGGCGGTGAGGAGGTTTTGCTTTAACTCCTTGGTACTGATAGACAGCACTGATGGGCACTGATGAGGTGGCACAGATATGTAGCACTGATAGGAGGCACTGCTGTGCGGCACTGCAGGGCACAGGTGGGTAGCACTGAGTGGCACAGGTGGGTGGCACTGAGTGGCACAGGTGGGTGGCATTGCTGAGTGGCACAGGTGGGTGGCACTGATAGGCACAGGTGGGTGGCACTGATGGGTACAGAAGGGCAGCAGTGCTGGGCAAAGGTGGGCGGCACTGCTGGGCACTGATCCCTTCACTGACAATCGCCGGTTCTCGGCAGTACTTTCCTTATGCTGTGACAGCGTGAGGAAAGTGCAGCCGATAACCAGCAACTGTATTTACCCGGTGATCTGCTGTGTCACTGGACACAGCTGATCACTTGGTAAAATGCCGCCGTTATCGGCCGTTTACTGTACCAAGTGATCACTGCCGGAGCCGGGTGCGCGCAGCTGAGGGCGGGCAGGGGGGTGTGTCCTGGAATGACATCCATGGACGTCGTCCCAGGATTACACAACCGCGCTGTAGCCATCCTTCGGCTATAGCACGGTTGGGAACCAGTTAAATGTTTTCATAGCATAGGGTATATTTTTTCATATGTACATACTGTATATTTTTGCCTCTGATCAGAAGATATAAGCATGTATAAGTATTAATTGTTTATGTAGTTTTTTTGTAAATGTATTCTTTGCTGATGCATAAATAAAAATAAAAAGTAGTATTGCTATTAGCTGTGTGGATAGCTTGCGTTAGTAGAATCTTTGTGTACAATATGATTTAATAGTTTGGTTCTCTTGGGCCAGCATATTACAGTTATGCAATTCTACTGTGCATTCTGGGATTTCAAAAATTATACATGAGTTAATACCTGCCTGCCAGTATGGCCAACAAAATCATCCAGTATGAAAAGGCAACAATCCTTAAAAACAATTTAAAAATAAATGTGAAGGAAACCAATTTAGACATTTGTTAATTTTTATAAAATGCCGTGACCAGTCTGTTATTACTAAACATACTCTATTTGCATAAGTTGGAAGGATGACTACAGTATAATGTAGGCCTGCAATTAAAGCATACCAAAACCACAAACAAAAGTATAATATATTGCAGTTTACCAGTTCTTGGATGTGGTGGCTGCACTGATTTTCCTTTTCCAGGCTTCCTCCCTTTGTTTTGACCTGCTCTTATTAGTAACAAGCTTCCTGTCCTAGGGTGACCACACTCAATGTATCGATGGAGGAACAGCATTGTCATCCTAGGCTGCTCGCCTGGTTTGGACTATATACCTTCTCTCACTCATCTCCATTACCTAAAGAGGATTGTTTTGTATATACAAGATAGATAGGAAGACAAATAACACTGTTTGGGATTTTAGTTCAGTGTACAGGAGGCAGTTACAAGGAAACAAGCCTTATGGCAGGATCAACAAGAATATTTTATAAAGTGTACTTAGCCTGAAGAATAAAAACAAATGCAGCCATCACATCTAAGGAGTGGTAAGCACCAATATATTACATTTTGTTTGTGTGCTTTTTTAAACATATTTTATTTGAAAAGGATTTGGGTAATAAAATAAACAAAAAAAAAGTTCACAATTATTATTATTATTTATTATACAGGATTTATATAGCGCCAATAGTTTGCTCAGCACTTTACAATATAACGGGAGACAATACAGCAACAATACAGTTCAATACAAGAGGGTTAGGAGGGCCCTGCTCCTTGGAGCTTACAATCTAGGAGGGAGGGTCTAGTTGTACAAAAGGTAGTAACTGTGGGGGATGGACTGGCAGGAGGAGTAGAAGATTCCCTTATTAGCTGAGGGCAGAATAGGCTTCCCTGAAGAGAGGTTTTTAGAGTTCACATAAAAGTGAGCAGAGAAGGCGTTAGTAGAATCTAGATAGTATGATAAATTGGGGTAGAGAGTTCCAGAGGATGGGAGAAGCTCTTGAAAAGTCCTGGCGACGAGTACAGGAGAACGAGTCAAGGGAGCTAGAGAGCAGAAGGTTGTGCGAAGAGTGGAGAGTACGGTTTGGGTGATATTTGGAGACAAGATTGGTGATGTAATTGGGAGCAGAGTTAAAAATGGCTTTATATGTTATTGTTAATGTTTTGAAGTTTATCTGTTGGGCAATGGGAAGCCAGTGGAGGGATTGGCAGAGAGGGGTGGCAGATATGGAACGGTTAGTAAGGTGGATGAATCTGGCAGCAGCATTCATGATAGACTGAAAAGGAGATAGCCTGCGATTCGGTAGGCCAACGAGGAGGGAGTTACAACAGTCAAGGCGAGAGATAACAAGGGAGTGAATAAGTTGCTTAGTTGTTTCTGAGGTTAGGAACGGCGTATCTTGGAGATGTTGCGGAGGTGAAGTCTATAAGATTTGGACAGCAATTGGATTTGGGGCTGAAAGGACAGATGGGAGTTTAGGATTACACCTAGTACCCTGGCATGAGGGGAGGGACTGATGACTGTGTTATTGATCTTGATGGAGAAGTCAGGGGAGGGGGCACGGGCTGGAGGGAATACTAAGAGCTCAGTTTTGGAGAAATTGAGTTTGAGGAAGTGGAGTGACATCCATGCTGATATGTCACTCAGTAGGTTAGTAATGCGAGAAGAGACTGAAGGGGTGAGGTGAGGGGTAGAAAGATAGATTTGTGTGTCATCAGCATAGAGATGGTACTTACGGCCATGGGAGTTTATTAAGTGACCAAGGGAGGAGGTGTAGATGGAGAAGAGTAGGGGTTCAAGGACAGAACCTTGAGGGACCACTACAGAAAGAGGGAGTGGAGAGGTGGAGCCAGAGTTATAGGTAACTCTGAAGGAGCACTGCAATAGGTAGGAGGAGAACCAGGAGAGAGCAGAGTCTCGGAGGCCAAAATTGTGGAGTTTTTTGAGGAGGAGGGGATGGTCAACCGTATCAAAAGCTGCAGAGGTCGAGTAGTAAGAGTACAGAGTTGTGACCATTGGTTTTAGCTGTTAGTAGATCATTAGTGAGTTTTAGTAGGGCAGTTTTAGTGGAGTGGAGCGAGCAAAAGCCAAACTGTAAATTACTTGTAAACAGAAGTTTGTGTAAAGGAAAGTCCATTGAGACTAGAAAAGATTACTAATGAAAATGTTTGTTTCTAAGCTTTAAACTTAGCTGATCATGTTAACATGTCTGAATACACTGAAGAGCATTTGGCTGTTTTCCACAGTTGTATGCCCATGGGGAGTAATGTTGTTTGTTCCCTTTTGTAGTGTAGTGTTTAACCTTATAAATTATGATAAACCTTAAGAATTAAGCAGGAGGATCTAGCACAAGGCTATCAGATTGTGGTAGGTAAAGCAAAGAACACTATCCCAGACAATACTCCTAATGTGTAAAATGCACCTATGAGTATCATAATCAACAGTATTTTCCTTTTTCAATATAAATATTTAGTAGGACTTTTGCTAGAGCAGGGAACCTGTTTTAGTACAGTTTATGGCATCATATATTAATGTATTCAGTTTTTCACAGTAAATTGTTTTTGTCTATATTTTACAAAGTTTCTTTCCCGGAGATCCTGTAAGTAACCATACTTCCTGTTGCAGGGTGACAACACAAACGCACCGCTTCCCAAATTTATTTAGGCTTTATATTCAGCTGTTGATCCTGCCAGTAAATTTGCTATTTTTCAACAAACCAAGCTGCCTGGCAACATTGGCAGTTAGAGAGTTGAGACAAACCATTTAACGTTAAGATGGGTGCTTACAATGGTGAGCTTGTAACTGTTTAAAAAGTGTTAGATGGACTAACCAGTTTAGATGGACTTAAACTTCAGCTAACACTATCTTCTCCTCAGATTGATTATGCTGCTGTTCAAAGGTGTCTTCATTTTTCCTGACCCTAAGACAGGAAGTGTGCTACTGGCTGGATCAACAGTTAAAAGTGAAGGAAAAAAAGGCTAAAAAAATTAACAAACAAACGCAGTCACCACATCTAAGGATTGGTAAATTGCAATATATAATGCATTTTTGTTTTTGAGTTACTTTAAAAACAATTTCCAAAAACCTATAAACATTTTAAATGTTTTTTCTTATGCGACTAATTGATGTTGATGTTCCACTAAAATACCCATCTTCAAATACAATTGGATTAATTTACTAAAGAAGTAGAGACTGTTTGTTTGCTTAGCAAAGTGAATACCAAGGACCTGTGAATACCTAACTACTGTATATACAAGAAATTAAAAGGGTTTTCTCTTGATGAGACCTGCTGATCGGCTGTGTCCAATCACAGCCCAGAGGCCTGTGTTGACAAACATAGTGCTCTGTATAGAGGGAACAATCTAAAAGCAGCTAGAAGGAACAAACAGATATTTAGCAAAAAGCAGCATTGACTATTTATACACTGACACTGATTGCAATTTAAAAAGCCACAGATGTAGGACATTAACCTCCAATTGGCATTTTAACCACTGTGTGTCACCTTGTGTGTCTGTACCAAGGCCAAACATTCCAGGGTATGTAAACTTTTGATCATGGCCATTTGGATGATTTCTGTTATTATTATGATTTAAAAAGGAGCCAAACAACTATTTGATAATAAATGGATTCATATGATCATCCTTCAATAAAAGAGCATTTTTTGGCATGATCAGTCATATTTTCAAAATCAATGCTAAAATTTCACAATTTCTGCCAGGGTATGTAAACATTTGAGCACAACTGTGTGTATATATATATACTGTATATATATATATATATATATATATAATATTTACATGCACATGAATTTTAATGGCATACCGGTCTTAGTCCATAGGGTTTAATATTGAGTTGGCCCACTCTATGCAGCTATAACAGCTTCAACCCTTCTGGGGAATATTTAGTAGCAAGGAAATTTCATGGATGGACTTATTGCGCAGGTGACAACCTGTCACGGTACCACGCTTGAATTCACTGAGCTCCTGATAGCAACCCATTCTTTCACAAATGTTTGTAGAAGCAGTCTAGGTGCTTGATTTTATGGCCATGGATGTGATGGAACACCTGAATCCAATGATTTGTAGGGGTGTCCCAATATATAGTGTTATACACTGCTGAAAAAAATTAAAGGAACACTTTGAAAATACTTCAGATTTCAATGGGGAAAAATATCATGCTGGATATCTATACTGATATGGACTGTGTAATGTGTTAGGAATGTAAGGATGACCCATCGTTTGATTTTCGGGTGTCTTTGAATTCAGTCCTCTATAGGTTGATAACTTTCATTTCCATCAAAGTGAAAAAATGATGCAGCAGACCATTTTGCTGAAATTTCATTGCAGCAACTCAGAATTGTATTCAGTAGTTTGTATGGCCCCCACGTGCTTGTATGCATGCCTGACAACGTTGGGGCATGCTCCTAATGAGACAACGGATGGTGTCCTGGGGTATTTCCTTTCCTCCCAGATCTGGACCAGGGCATCAATGAGCTCCTGGACGGACCGAAACATGATATTCTAGAGGTGTTCTATTGGATTTAGGTCAGGCGAGCGTGGGGCCATTCAATGGTATCAATTCCTTTGTCCTCCAGAAACTGCCTGCATACTCTCGCCACATGAGGCTGGGCATTGTTGTGCACCAGGAGGAACCCAGGACCCACTGCACCAGCATAAGGTCTGACAATGGGTCCAAGGATTTCATCCCGATACCTAATGGCAGTCAGGGTGCCCTCGTCTAGCCTGTAGCTCTAGCTCCATGGATATGCCTCCCCAGACCATCACTGACCAAACACCAAAAACGGTCATGCTGATTGATGTTGCAGGCAGCATAATGTTCTCCATTGATTCTCCAGACCCTTTCATGTCTGTCACATGTGCTCAGGGTGAACATGCTCTCATCTGTGAAAAGCACAGGGTGCCAGTGGTGGACCTGTCAATTCAGATATTCAATGGCAAATGCCAATCGAGCTCTATGGTGCCAGGCAATAAGCACAGGGCCGACTAGAGGATGTCAGGCCCTCAGGTCACCCTAATGAAGTCTGTGTCTGATTGTTTGGTCAGAGACATTCACACCAGTGGCCTGCTGGAGGTAATTTTGTAAGGCTCTGGCATTGCTCTTCCTGTTCCTCCTTGCACATAGGAGTAGATACTGGTCCTGATGATGAGTTAAGGACCTTCTACAGCCCTGTCCAGCTCTCCTAGAGTAACTGCCTGTCTCCTGGAATCTCCTCCATGCTCTTGAGACTGTGCTGGGAGACACAGCAAACCTTCTGGCAATGGCACATATTGATGTGCCATCCTGGAGGGGTTGGACTGCCTGTGCAACCTCTTTAGTGTCCAGATATAGCATCATGCTACCAGTAGTGACACTGACCCTAGCAAATGCAAAAACAGAAAAGATGAGAAGGGAAAAAAATGTCAGTGGCCTCCACCTGTAAAACCATTCCTGTGTTGGGGGTTGTCTCATTGTTGCCCATCTAGTTCACCTGTTGTTAATTTCATTAACACCAAAGCAGCTGGAACTGATTAACAACCCCCTCTGCTACTTAAATGACCAAATCAACATCCCAGTTTAATTGACTTGATGCTATACTTTGATTAGGTTTTCACAACTATTCACTACATGAAATACTTACACATGTACACTTGTATATATTGTGCTCCTGTTAGGATTTTTCCTATAGAGTGGAAGGTTGTGCTGCATTCTTTATGTCACTATTTAGTTGCAAGGTATTTATATAGTGCCAATAACTTTTTAGTGCTTTACAAACATATTGCACACTCACATCAGTCTCTGCTTTCAAAGAGTTTCAAATCTAAACCTCACATGCATACATATTTATATTATACTTATAATTTATCATACCCTACATACATACATATTTAGATAGGAGCCAATTAACTTACCAGTATGTTCTTTACTGTGCGTAGCAGAGAAACTGCTAACCAAGAAATAAGGCACCTAGCTAATCCTCAAAGTTTTTTGGTAACAGTACATAAAAATCAAATATACAAAAATAGAATACAACTAGAAAAAATAATAAATGAAATAAACTATACTACTCTAAATGAATCTTCTAAAAATAAATACACAAACACTCTAACCAAAAAAGAAGAGTAAAACTTTTTTTTCAAGCAAAATTTGCCTAAACTGCTCAATGAGTAAAACTGAGTTTCCACTTTCGGAAAATTTTAGGCAATTTTGCGGCAAAATAAAATTATCTGAAATTACTCTGCTCATTCCTAATCATTTTTTTTTGCAAACAAGGGTGCAGTATAGACAGCAAGTTAAATTAAGCAAAATAAGGCATGCCAGTGAGCTTACCATAGGTTAATTTCATTTTGTGTGTTTCTACAAATTACTGCAAAGGTAACTTATGAAAAATACACCCAAATGCAAGTGTAACTCAAAAGCAACACAAATGCAAAACAAGAATACCTTAGGTAGCGTCTATTTTACCTATTACCTCACCTGTAATGCAGTGATGAGAATAACAAAATATATTCCATCGGTAGCCTTTAAGAAACAGCGCTCTAGTGTAGCTGTCATACGTGCACTATATATGAAATTATTGTGATTTTTGTGTACTTTTATTTTTCGCAGATCACCATGATGGCTAACCAGTCGGTCCTTACTGACTTTCTTCTTTTAGGGTTTTCCATTGAGGGGCCGAAAAGATTTTGCCTTTTCATTGCTTTATTGGTCATCTATTTTGCCACTATCACTGCCAATGTCTTCATCATTGTCATAATCAAAGCAGACCATTGTCTACATAAACCAATGTATTTCTTCATCGCTGGACTCTCATTCCTTGAGCTCTGGTATCCCTCTGTCACAGTTCCTAGGCTCCTGTGGTCTCTTAAAACAAAGGACCAATACATTTCTTTGTCTGGCTGCATGGCTCAGTTTTATTTTCATTTTGCCCTTGGAGCAACAGAAATGTTTCTTCTGACTTCAATGGCATATGACCGATATGTCGCTATTTGCAATCCACTGCGCTATTTGGTTATTATGAGTCCTAATGTTTGTACTATGCTCATACTGGGATCATGGGCATGTGGATTAATTGGCTTTATTGGTCCATGGCTACGATTATCCACACTTTGGTATTGTAAAGGGAATAGGATAGATCACTATTATTGTGATTTTTCCCCAATTATACGCTTGTCCTGCTCTAATACAGCGCAAGCCGAGAATGTGTTTTATTATACTACACTTTTTATTACTGTAAGTTGTTTCCTCTTGATTTTGATATCGTATGCATTAATTACTCGAATGGTTATCAAATGCCCTTCTGCTTCAGGAAGACATAAGGCATTTTCAACGTTTGCTGCTCATTTATGTGTTGTTATTCTTTTCTATGGTACAATAATGCTCATGTTCATCATACCAGTTGGTCGTAATTCCCTTCACTTTAATAAAATAGTCTCTGTTATCCCATCCATAGTGACTCCTCTTCTGAATCCCATTATCTACACCTTACGGAACCACGAAGTGAAAGAAGCTGTGTTGAAAGTAGCTCAGATGACATTGACTTGCCAAGGGGCTACAGAAAATGTTTCATCCAATAAAAATGTATTTAGGAACTTTTAGGCCAAGTTTATTTAGAATGCAGAACATACAGGATGCATTATAGCAAGAACTTGGTGCATCAGTTGAGCCATGTATGTATATAGAATTATATGACAAAATCTATTTCTACTCTAGAATGCTGCTATTTGTACAAGCACTATATTGGATAGTGGCTAGCAAATTTGATTCACTGCTACTTGTATCATGGAAAAACAAGCGATAAATTTTATTTGTTCATTTTCTATTGCTTTTCAGTTTGTTGACTGATAATATTTGAATGAATCTAAAGCCAAATTGACAATTTTTTTTTGTGTATGGGCTTTGGGTGATTATTATAGCTGTATTAGTGCACTTGCAAGAGAAACAATTGATACTGTCTATGATACTTTTTTTTATTTGCACTAACATCCGGTTTTTCAAGACAAGCTTTCGGGGTGTGCCCCCTTCTTCAAGGTCCAAGCACTAATAATGCACAAAGTTTTAGCAAAGTGTTAATAAGACAATCTCTAAGAAAAGAAAGGGGAAAAAACACAAAAAAATGTCCACAACAATAGTAATTAAGATTTGATAGCTGGTGAGATAAGGCAGGGAGAAAGCAATGGAATAGAGGGTGGGGGTGTATTCTTGCAGTACCCTCAGCCCCCTCCCCTCTCTTTCTAAGAAAATTTGTAAAATGTTATACTTAAATATAACAAGGGACCAAGAATATTTGCTGTTTTGTTTGCCCAGCGCAATATTTTGCAGTATCTTTTCAGGTCTTCTGTGCATGTGCAGCTCAGGCGCCAGGGCCTGATTTACCATTATGCACAGTAGGAAGAAAAGAGGCAGCTTTTTCCTGTATAATTATTGGCCATGCTATTTTCTTCCATCATCATTAGGAGTAGTCATCTCATATGAAGTCACAGGGGTCAATTCAATAAGAAATCAATGTCACATAATTTTTTGGGTTAAAATAAGTCATGTGGAATTTATCTCAGAAGAATGCTATTGACTAAAAAAATGTGTTAAATGCCACAAAATAAAAAAAATTAATGCATGAGGTAATTAACATTTTTTTCCACCTTAATTTACTTTAGACCGGACCTCCAGCTGCAGTGGGAAGTTGAGTATTTAGCAGAAGTATTCCTACCACTTCTAAATGTGTCAGTTCCAGCTTAGGGATGCTGGTTGGCAAGGAGCAGGCACCCACCAGCATCCTAACAACCAAGTGACTAATCCTTGCCCTGCTCATTTAGCTGTCAGCCAGGGATTTCCAGCTGACAGGTGAATGTAAACAAAGGAGTGGGGAGTAAAAAAAACAAACAGGTGAGGTCCTTGGGTCTGGTATGACGTTTAAGAAAAACCCAAGCAAAAAAGCATGCAGCCTGGTAGGCCAGCAAAGAGGGGGATGAGCAAGCACCTTCCCTTCCTCAATCATACCAGGCCACATGTTCCTTAACATGGGGAAACCAGTTCTTGCAAAACACCTTCTCCCCATGTAGATGAGCCTCTTCCCCACAACCCTTGCCTGGTAGTTATGGGGGTCTGAAGGTCAGCCAATACACTTTAATGGCAGGGATTGGATGTGTCTTGGCGGGTGTCAGGTTTTTTTCTTCCGAGCGGGTCAGCAGGCATTATTCATCGCAATTGATGTGGACTTGCATCACTGGATAACGTGATTGATGATGGATGTACATCCTGGGACCTGGCTAGGCCTGCATGTTTGGATGAGGGTCGGGTATGGAAATCGGAGGCGGGTATCACACCATTGTTTTTGTCTTTTTTGCATTGGATTCCCCTTAAAATTCATACCAGACCCAAGGTCCTTGTATATATTGTGGGGGAATCCACATAGCCTATTTTTTTTTCTTTAGATCAGGACAGGGATGAGTCACTGGTTGTTAGGACATTGGGGTAGCTGGCTTCCTGACAACCAGCAGCCCTGATTGGAATTGTCACATCTAGCAGTGGTAGGAATACCACTGCTAAATGTTTCAACTCTTAATTAATGCATTTGTTAAATAATAAGTGGCTAGACCACAAGATAATTAACAAATTTATTTTTTAGTGAATTGACTTTAATGTAGTATCGCATTTTTTATGATATTTACCAGCAGTGAATTGACACTTATAGACTGATATGCATTCTCAGAATAAGACATGAGGGTACTCTATTAAAAGTGTACTTAATCTTTATAAATGTTGTCCAACTTTGGGTTACCAGAAAACAATGGGTGAACATGGGTTATTACAACTGCTTCATACTTTAAACTAGTTCCAAGCAGTTTAAAATTACTAAATGCCCACCTCTAACCCTAGGTATTTTCACCTTTCATTCGCTTCTCTGCCAGTTGATTCAGGTATCAGTTACCCCAGTTTGGGGAGCATGTGATATTCTGCCTTTCTTCCCACTAATGACTATTGGGTGCCTGAAGACTCAATCCCCAGCACTGTCAGATAGGAGTAGGGAGAAAGAGGAATTTGGAGCTTACACATGTCACCCCAGAGTCTGATCATAGTGGTAGGAAATCAAAGGAAGTATAAGCAGCTGCAAAGGTCAGTATTTAGGCAAACTTTTTGCTCTGTCCTCCATAGGCAAATACCAAGTTTAATTTAAAAGTTAGTTCAAGTCAGTACAAACATCAACAGTAAAAATAAATAGCATAGGGATATAAATATTAGTTATGTTTCTGAATGTGTATAGCAACAGAATCCTTAAATTTATTACCAACATGTAATGAATGGCAGAGGATTCTGCACAGAATCAAAGCACATTGTGGTTAATAGTTACTATATTGTTATGCACCTGGGCCATTATATTCCTCCAACTAACATATTCATTATAAAAAGCAGACATGGGTCAAAAAAGGGGATTTAAACAAAGAATGCAGTGTTAAATTTTGTGTAGAGTGTTAACTGTCCTTTTTAGTTTTGCAGCACACGAACATTTATATTTCAGTAAACAGTGTTAAATTTAGTCTTTAAGGGCACGGCAAAGCAATAGGTTCAATTAAAGTGTAACCAAAGGCATTTTTTATTTTGGATAGAGTAAACAAGGGTTATAACCCCTTCCAGTTTTTTTGTTTTTTTTTGCCATCTGTGTCCCTTTGGGTAGATTTCCCTTCTCTTCCTCCCATAGCTAAACAGGAAGTGAGAAAAAATCCTTCCAATGTGAAGGAATCCTGTGGTGTCACCAGGGTAACCAGAACTGTGTCCTCATTGGAAAATCCCCCCTTTATTACTGTTCTGGTCTGATTTGGTGGAATTTTATTTTACTTTCACTTTCAATGATAACGGTAAACAGGACAATTAGAGAGGGTGAATCTCCCTAATGGGGAGAAAGGGGGCACAGACAGCAATAAAAAAACAAACAGGTGTTCTAATCTCTCTCCTCTTTATCCAAAAAATGTTTTGCCTTTAGTTCCACTTTAACTGACATCCTCTGCAGTTCAGAATTGTCGCCTTTTCTTCATTCTGTTCAGCCACCAGGTAGCCTTGTGTAAGCTCTAAGTTTATATTTGAGCATCCACTGCTTGGACCAGCGTGGGGTGCCTGAAAGACCAATCACAGAGCAGGTCGCATGGGAAGATTGTAAGTAAATCACATGCTCCTTATACCCAGAAGTACTTGGTATTCTTTACACTCCCATTGTCACAAAAGAGTGGTGGGGGAGCAAAGGGAAATTAAGTATGTACAGCTGGTAGGACTAACCTGTTATTTTGCATAGGATATAGTTACCGCATGGTAGAAGGGTATAGGACTTCCAATAAAATTTGTCAAGCTTATTAACTGATAACTTGTATTCTAGTGCATAAGTTTATTTAGAAAAGGAGTTTGTGAAAAAGAAGGTCCACTGAGACAAATAAGGTCCATTGAGACAAATAATTAACGTACAGTAAAAGTTTTCATACACTAGAAAAAAAGTTATTTAGAAAAGGAGTTTGTGGAAAAGAAGGTCCATTGAGACAAATAATTAACATACAGTATGTTTTCTTAAGAACATTTTTTTTTTCTTTTCCTATAATTGTATTCCCCTGAATGCATACACTGAAGGTAATTTGGCTGGTTTTCAGACTTGCATATTCATAATTAAAGGCCATATTTACCTACTTATATAAAGAGTGCTATCCCTTGTATTATTTATGCAGAGAGACATTTTGAAACATGTGAAGCAGGAATATCTTACAAAAGATGCCCAAACCCTGATAGGTAAATAATAAAAATATTACCAACTGTATTGTGTTCTTAAAATTAATTTTCAATATTCTTTATATATGATGTTTATTGTTTAAAGCCATACAATTCCATATGTATATTTATAAAATTAAAAAAGAATGACAACTCTAATGTTTGCAAAGCTAAAAAAAAACACTAATTGTGAACATGTGTGTATTTACATAAACACAGTATATTTACATTATGTGTGCTTTATTTAGTAAGTGTCAAAAGATCTGTTAGACCAGTATGTTTTATGTTAAATTGTGCAAAGAGGTTTTTTAGAGGCTGCTACTGCTGACCTTATTTTATGGAAATACTCGTTGCCTGGCTGTCATACTGTTCCAGTGGCTTTAGTAGTTTTGAGACATTGAATTCAGAGTACAGGTTGTTCTCTAAGTAAAGTAAATGTTCACTAAACTTTGAAGCAAACTGAGCTTTGCCCTTTTTACAATCACCCAGTCATTTGGTAGGAACCAGGGGTGGACTGACAACTCATGGGGTCCCCGGGCAATAGGGGATCATGGGGCCCCTGTGTCCTTGCCCAAACTCATAAAAGCCTATGAAAAAGGTACCAGGGGCAAGGGGCATCTCATGGGGCCCCCTACTGCCCCCGGGCCCTCGGGCAGTGCCCGAGTTTCCAAATGGTCAGTCCGCCCCTGGTAGGAACAATCTCGTTGTTTTCTTTTTTCTTTTCACATATGGTTGGATATTCAAAGTGAACACAAGTTCAACTTATTTGCTAACATTCACTTTACTTACTGAACTGTGTCAATTCCTTTGTAAATCAATCCCACTGCTTTATATCTAAATTGAAATCTAAATATTAGTAGCTTGCTATTGTATAGTATAAAATCTATAGGTTCACATAGGTAACGCAGTCTAATTTTTGACAAATTATTTTGTTTTATAAATTTATATATGCAAAATCTGCAACAGGGGCACAGACAGAAATAAAAATATCACAGGGGTTCTAACCTTCCCGAACTCTGCTAAAAAATCATTTTTCTCTCTGCCTGTGTTGCTATTGAAGAGTTCCCCACACTTGCCTGGTAAAACTTTGTCAGCAGGACAGGAAGTGAAGGTAAATATCTCTAACAGAGTCCTTACAGGGGTTCTAATTCTCCCCCACTCTCTCTGGTAAAACAAAACATCAGTGGATGAGGGTAAGGAGTGTAATGAAGTGACTAACCTCTGTGCAATCAAAGAATGAGGATCACACTCCTTTTAGTGCTTGACATTGGTAATAGATGGGTAATAGAGGGGCGCTTTAGTCGCTGGCGCCATGTAAATCACAGTACAACAATGAGATGTCACCAGCACTCCATTGGAAACGTATACAATCTTTTATTAATACAATGTAACATTAGTCAAATGAGCCAACATTTCAGGACCTGGCAAAATGGTGACAGTCAACCTCCAAACCAAAAAAATCTCTATCATAGGGTCACAGATGGCAATAAAAACCATCTAACTGTAAAAATTATCTAACTGTTCCCCTCTCTATCCAGGTTTTTTTACCCCTAGATTTGGCCGTTAAAGTGTGTCTGTGTCCAGGCTTTGAACATTATATTATTAATGATAGCTATAGATTTAAACAAGACCTTAGTATGCTTTGTAGCTGCAGGCACTATGGAAAAATTAATTTTCTGCAGTTCACAACTGAAACTCCAAAAGCATAGTTCCTCTTCTTTTAGGCCAGAAGTCCCCAAACTTTCCAAACAAAGGGCCAGTTTACTGTCCTTCAGACTTTGAAGGAGCCAGACTGTGGCCTGTGTAAGTAGAAAATGCCCTGGAAGTAAACAATGCCCCATCCTTGATATCAGTGAAAGGAATAGTGCCCCATCATTGGTACTAGTGTGAAGAATAGTGACCCATCTCTGGTGTCATTGGGAGGAATAGTACCCTGTTGTTCGTGTCAGTGGGGGGAATAGTGCCCCATCATTGGTATCAATGGAAGGAATAGTGCCCCATCATTGGTACTGTAAGGGACCGCCTGACAGCACCTCTATCAGTCCCCCGGTAGAGCCTCCCCAGCGTGCGGAGTCTAAGCACCGGAGCACTTGTTCACCAGGGCCCCTGATGGTGGGGATGGACTTGGAGTGCTCCGGTACCAGGTCGCAACTACCAGGTATCTCCAACAGGGGTAGAGGAGTCTGACAGGGGCTCCAGGGAGCTAGGAGTCTGATGTAAGGGAGCCTAGTGATCCCTGCGGGGTGGATGGATGAGCTAAATCAGAGTCATGCAGGCCGGGACGATAACTAGAGGATCGGTAAGGTACAAAACGGTAGGCAAAGGATAGTCGGGTCACACGCAGGGTCAATACCAGGAGGTCAGATCTAAACGGGAACATCCGGGAGCAGAGTCAGGCAAGCCAAGGGGTCAGGACGGGAGAAGGCAACAAGGTCAAAACAATCCAGATCAGAAGTACTCACACACAGGTAACAGGATACAAAGACCATTCGGCAACAAGTGTCTGTGCAGGGCTAGCTTAAATAGGCCGCCCTGCACCTGACAGGCGTAGCCTGGGTCCTAGTGCCTGTCTAGTACTGTCCAGACGACAGGTACGCCTGGGTCCTAGTGCCCTGCCACCTATACGTCTCGGCAGACACCTACGCATGTGTAGACCCATGCGTCGCGATGGTTCCTGACATTGCCCCCCCCCTATGGGTACCCTCCGGGTGCCCAATTGATCTCTCCACTGCGGGTGACCACGCACGAATTCCCGCATAAGTCTAGGAGCATGAACATTTTGAACAGGTTCCCAAGAATTTTCCTCAGGACCATAACCTTTCCACTTTATCAGGACTTGGGTCTGGCCCCCCCTTCTACGACAGTTCAGGATTGCTTCCACCTCAAACTCTTCCTGATCCCCTACTGTAATAGCCTCTGGGGGTCTGGCTTCTCGATCTGGAAATGGGTCTGTGGCTACTGGTTTCAACAAGGAGACGTGA